>NC_088399.1:77340049-77705049 GCF_034236695.1 Oncorhynchus nerka
GGTGAGACACACACATACACACACTACCCTGGTGAGACACACACATACACACACTACCATGGTGAGACACACACATACACACACTGGATTGGTGAGACACACACACTACCCTGGTGAGACACACACATACACACACTACCCTGGTGAGACACACACATACACACACTACCATGGTGAGACACACACATACACCCACTACCATGGTGAGACACACACATACACAAACGGGAGAACACGCACATCAGTATACACTTATACACATCTATATACACACACACATACTCACACTACCATGGTGAGACACACATACACACACTACCATGGTGAGACACGCACATACACACACATACACACACTACCATGGTGAGACACACACATACACACACATACACACACTACCATGGTGAGACACACACATACTCACACTACCATGGTGAGACACACATACACACACTACCATGGTGAGACACACACATACTCACACTACCATGGTGAGACACACACATACAGAAACGGGAGAACACGCACATCAGTATACACATATACACACACATACTCACACTACCATGGTGAGACACAAACTCGTGCACACAAACACACATACTTATATACACCTATGAACGCATGATGAACACACACATACACACAGAGAACACCAACATGGCTTGTCTATCTGTCTCTGTTAGGACCATCCCAGTTTAGGCCTGTTGGCTGAGAAGCTTCTAGAGAACCACATCTACTCTCTCTTTGCTGTGGAACAACTACAATATCAGTGGTATGAGGTAATCTCTCTACACACACAACTCTCTCTCTGCTGAGCTCTAACACACACAAACCCATCGCACGCCAATGACTTAACATTGTCTCAAACTGAGTCCCCCAGACTCGGTGTCCCTTTCTCTCTAGCTCTGGAATGAACATATCTGTCTCTGTCTCTCTATTTCTCTTTCGCTATCTCTTTCTCTTTCTATTTCTCTCTCTATTTCTCTATCTCTATCTCTTTCTCTCGTTCTAGGAGTTGGTCAGGTTGCTACCAGGCTCCAATCTTCTGTTCCAGGCTCCCAAACTTATAGACGTGGTGGTGGATGCATACAAGGTAACACACACACACACAGAAAAGAACAACCACTGGTGGGAGCGGGATGTTGTTAGTTGGGTGGAGGAGTAAGGGGAGGGTGAAGGTTTGGCATGGCTCAATATAATCTATCTCACCCCGGGGCACAGAACAAACCATTGTTCTGTATGGGAATCTGCCAACTCCACAGGTCTGCACACTCTGTCTGCACACACACACACACACACACACACACACACACACACACACACACACACACACACACACACACACACACACACACACACACACAGTAAATCTGCAGAACAGAGCCTGGCATTATTAAGGCTATTCTTCTCCACCGTATATTTGGACCCGCCTTTTTTCCCATCAGCCTCTCTATTGATCAGAGGAACGGAGAACAATGGAGGCTTTCTGAGAACATGTGACAACCTGTTCTCTCTCTCTCCCTCACCCTCTCCATATACCTCACCCCCTCCGTCACCCCTCTCCCACCCCTCTCCATAACCCTCACCCTCTCCCTTTTCCCTTTCCATAACCCTTACTCTCACCCTCTCCCTCTCCATAACCTTCTCCCTTTAACCTCTCCATAACCTTCTCCCTCACCCTCTCCATAACCTTCTCCCTTTAACCTCTCCATAACCCTCTCCCTCACCCTCACTCTCTCCATAACTCTCACCCTCTCCATAACCCTCACCCTCTCCCTCACCCTCTGTCCTTCCTTTTTCTCCTGCTCTCCGCCTCTTCTTGCCTCATTGCCCACCCCACTCCCTCTCTTTCTCTCTTTCCACCACTCTCTCTCTTTCTCTCTTTCCACCACTCTCTCCATCTGTCTCCTCTAGAGGTTGTTGTCAGTTGTCCAGGTGTCTGTGTCAGTGGAGGACAGAGCATTCAGCCGTTTCCTGGTCAGCGTCTCTCCTCTCTGTCCAGAAGGATCTGTATCCCACGACAACCGCAGCTGCTCCAACGTCCAGCCCAACCAGACGGTACACACACACACACACAATCACACACGCATGCACGCACACTCACGCACACACGCACGCACTTGTCAAGTTGCGGTGGGTCTGAGTGTGTACACATGCGCACGTTTGTGTGTATGTGCGTGTGCATGTGTGTGTTTCTTACAGAGGTAGGCATATTAGTGAATAATCTGAGTAGATTATGACTCAGCACATTAACTTGTGATTTGATTATCAGCTGACCTGTTGTTATTGTTTATGAAAAGCTCCTTTATCAGATATATTATTTCAGCATATATAATCTAAGGAGCAAAATCTGAATTTTCTCATAGTCTCTCATTGAAGTAAATTAGGATTCATCCGACTCATGAAAGATTGTTTAGGCAAATCACCCTGTTGTGTATGATGATGCCATATGGTTGAGTCTACCTTTAAATGTATGAATAGGGCCAATGTCTTGAGGTTGAATGTCAGCTCTGCTCACTCAAACTCTAACTCCAGTCTCCTCTCTACTCTCTACTATGCAGGTCTACTTCAACATCACCATCGGTCTGCACTCCTGTCCTGATGATGATGATGATGACGTGGTCCAGGTCTTCGTCAGGCCCGTGGGTTACAATGAGTCATCCATCATCAAGGTTCACTCACGATGTCGCTGTCACTGTGGACCGGACTGGCATTGCCACGACGATACCACACATCAGTCAACGTGTGGTGAGGTCACCCCAGATACAGACGGTAATAATCAAGACATGAACAATCGGGACATGCACACACACACACCGGACTTAGACCCAGAGCACACACCCACACGCCCTCACACACACACACCGGACCTAGACCCAGAGCACACACCCACACGCCCTCACACACACACACCGGACCTAGACCCAGAGCACACACCCACACGCCCTCACACACACACACCGGACCTAGACCCAGAGCACACACCCACACGCCCTCATACACACGGACCGGACCTAGACCCAGAGCACACACCCACACGCCCTCATACACACGGACCGGAGTGGTCACGACAGTGTCGTGCGGAGGGATCAGGGGTGGACTGTAACGGTCGGGGAGTGTGTGTGTGTGGGAAATGTGTGTGTGAGAGGAACAGTCTAGGAACAGTGTATGGACAGTACTGTCAGATGGACGACTACTCCTGCCCCTACCAACACGGACTACTGTGTGGAGGTAATACACACACACGTTGTGCACACAGACACACACACATACATACAATGTACATTTCACATCTTACGAGCTAAATCTTATTCACTTACTCACACTGTGGAACAGGTGGTAGACTACAATCTCTCTCTCTCCCTCTCTCCTTCAGGGCGAGGTATGTGTGTGTCTGGTGATTGTGTATGTGAAGAGGGCTGGACAGGAGAGAGCTGCAGGTGCCCAGTCTCTACGGCAATCTGCCTGTCCGACAACGGGTTGCTATGCAGCGGGCGTGGCAGGTGTGTGTGTGGCAGATGTGTGTGTGACAACCATCAATATTCCGGAGCATTTTGTGAGAGATGTCCCACCTGCCACAGCTCCTGTCAGTCACACTGGTAAGGCTTCAGCTCAGCGGGCTAACATAGTTTGGTGCCGTGCATTCTGAGGACCTGGGTTCATACGCGGTCGGTCCCGTCACGTCAACCACCCTGGTAATCATTCTCTCTCTCTCTCTTTCTCTCTTCTCTTCTATTCGCTTCTCTCTCTCTCTTCTCCTCTCTGTCTGTCTGTCTCTCTCTCTGTCTGTCTCTGTCTGTCTGTCTGTCTCTCTCTCTCTCTCTCTCTCTCTCTCTCTCTCTCTCTCTCTCTCTATCAGGAGGTGTATAGACTGTCACTTGTCTCACGGTCTGTCTCAGAGAGAGGCTGGGGAGTGCAACCATACCTGCATCCCATTAGTGGGTTACGTCAATGATGTCACAGGTAGAATGGGGTCAGGGGTTATACCAGACAGAAGCACATACTCACACACAAACATGTCATTATGGTCTGCAAAAAATAATAATTTGTAAACTACATTTGTTCAGTTCATTCTCTCTCTTTCTCTTGATGGGACAAACATTAATTTTCTGTCTCTTTCTCTCTATTTCTCTGTGTGTGTCTCTCTCTCTCTCTCTCTCTCTCTCTCTCTCTCTCTCTCTGTGTCTCACTCACTCACTCTCTCTCTCACTCTCTCTCTCTCTCTCTCTCTCTCTCTCTGTGTCTCTCTCTCCAGTCCTACTAGGCCAGGTATGGAGACAGTGTGTGTATAAGAAAGACAACTGTTACTATCGCTTCCACACTGCACTTGTCTCAGGAAATACTCTTCTACATTTCAACACACAACCTGGTGAGACACACACACGTGCATACACACACACACACTGTGTAAGTGCAAGTTGCAACAATTGCACCCCACCACCTCTAGAAACAGCACTATTCATTGTGTGTCCCACTCTCCCCTCTGTCCCCGATCCCACATGCCTCCTCCACTCTCTCTCTCTCTTCTCCCGCCTCTCCCCCCTGTATTCCCGAACACTCCCACTCCCGGTTGCGGAAGCCAAGTTTCCATGGCAACAGTTATAAATGTCAGAGTAGAACTTTAGTCTCTTTGTCTGAGGATGAGCCCAATCTCTCTTTGTGTGTGTGTGTGTGTGTGTGTGTGTGTGTGTGTGTGTGTGTGTGTGTGTGTGTGTGTGTGTGTGTGTGTGAGGATAGTGGTACTTTGTAACTATTTCAGGGTCAAATTTTGGTGTGTTGGGTCTGTGTGTCCCTATATACTACAATGGATAGAGATAAAGTACTCACAACTTTGTGTGTGTGTGTGTGTCTCCAGAGTGTGTATCCAGTAGGCGGTATGTGGGGACCTTCCTCAGTGTGTGTGTGTTGACATTCCTCCCTGGCTTGGTGATGCTGGCTGTGCTGGTGCTACTCCTGCACAGACGATCTTTGCCACAGGGTGGCGCCACTGATCAACAATACAACCCCACTGGCAAGGTAAGATTCTCCAATACCTTATCTTCACACAGAAACACACTTGTGTGCATGTTTCTAACTGCCTGTGCATGTTGTATCATTAGGATCTGTCACACGTCCCAAAGACCAATGAGAAGACGGTATCCTACAGGAGGGACCTCCCCCCGGGCCCTGACCGACCAATGGAGATGCATATCACCGTTCCCAAGATGCCCCTGGGCGAACCCTGGCAGTAAGGGGTCAGGGGTTAGAGGTCAACGGTTGAAGTGGGCCAATGCTGACCGGTACAAAAAAGCAGCAACTCTAATGTTATACTGCTTGAGAACCGGCACCTGTGAAAAGCAGGTACAGTAAAATGACAGTGAGCAGGGCAACAGGAATCTTCTCTCAGTACACTTGCACTGGTTCCAGGTTAGGGGAAGGATATGAAAAACTGGACAGAGTAACACTCCAAACAGGAGGCTTGTTACTGATACTGTAATATTATGTGGCTTTATGGACTGGCAGCCATTGAAAGGTACTGAACATTGATCGATTTATCAATGCTAAATATTTATGCTTTTATTACAGAGAACACTACAAGTTTATTAGTTTACTTGATCTCTCTCTCTCTACTCAACCTGTATGTCCTGTGTTAGCTGGCCACCTAGTGGTCAGTGGTGAAACGACATAACAGAATGGGATGAATGAATAATTGGATGAAGGAATGAATGAATGAATGAAGGAATGAATGAATGGTGATCTTGCACCAGCAGTAACGTGTGAATATGTGACACTCCACAATCATTACCTTTTTTTTTTTACCTACCGCCAGATCTACTTGATTTCTTTATTTGATGTGCCTGGCATAACTGGAGTTTTGAGAGGACAGGTAGCCTCCAACCGTTGTTAATGTACAGTACCAGTATCTAGTTTTAATATTTGAAACAAGCATTAATTTTAAATTAGCATACTTGTGGAGAGACAGAGTAGAGATTTGCACTAGCATCGTTACGTAGCATGATAGGTCGTAGTGTTGTCAGACTACTGAGCGCTAATTGGCTCCTGAACTATTGGGAAGGCTGCTGATTGGCTCCTAAACTACTGGGAAGGCTCCTGATTGGATCCTGAACGTTCCATATTACACTTCTATCTGCAAGAATTCCAGTAAACAAAACTATGAATAATATTTAATAATGCATTTGTTGCATGTTCAGTTTTTCTTTACATCTGATGTTTTGATGTTTACAGCATTCATTAGCTGCTAATTTATTTAGTCCATAACACTAATATTATTATTTATTGTGATTTATTTAAAAAAAAATGTTTTATTGTAATTTTTGTATTCTATTTTTAATTAAAGGTACTGACTGGCTACAGGGCTGTGATATTACAGGATTGTAGCTCAATGTTAAATGAATCAGCAATTATAAAAATGATCTCTCTAACTGGCAGACTTGGGTCAAATACTTTCAAAAAGTGGTATCACATTATTAGAATGGTACCCATTGTCTCACGTCAGAAAGCTTGACAACCTTGTCTGCATAGTTCATGGCCAGTCTGAAGACAATGAAGGACACCTACAGCACATTTGGAAAGTATTCGGACCCCTTCACTTTTTCCACATTTTGTTTACGTTACAGCCTTATTCTAAAATTGATTAAATTATTTAACTTTCGCCCCAGTCTGAGGTCCTGAGCGCGCTGGAGCAGGTTTTAATCAAGGATCTCTCTGTACTTTTCTCCGTTCATCTTTCCCTCGATCCTGACTAGTCTCCTAGTCCCTGCCGCTGAAAAACATCCCCACAGCATGATGCTGCCACCACCATGTTTCACCGTAGGGATGGTGCCAGGTTTCCTCCAGACGTGACGCTTGGCATTCAGGACAAAGAGTTTAATCTTGGTTTCATTAGACCAGAGAATCTTGTTTCTCATGGTCTGAGAGTCCTTTAGGTGTGTTTTGGTAAAGTTCAAGTGGGCTGTCATGTGCCTTTTATTGAGGAGTGGCTTCCATCTGGCCACTCTATCATAAAGGCCTGATTCGTGGAGTGCTGCAGAGATGGTTGTCCTTCTGGAAGGTTCTACCATCTCCACAGAGGAACTCTGGAGCTCTGTCAGAGTGACTATCGGGTTCTTGATCACCTCCCTGACCAAGGCCCTTCTCCCCCGATGGCTCAGTTTGGCCGGGCGGCCAGCTCTAGGAAGATTCTTGGTGGTTCCAAACTTCTTCCATTTAAGAATGATGGAAGCCACTGTGTTCTTGGGGACCTTCAATGCTGCAGAATTATTTTGGTACCCTCCCCCAGATCTGTGCCTCGACACTATTCTGTCTCGGAGCTCTACGGACAATTCCTTCAACCTTATGGCTTGGTTTTTGCTCTGACATGCACTGTCAACTCTGGGACCTTATATAGACAGGTGTGTGCCTTTCTAAATCATGTCCAATCAATTGAATTTACCATAAGTGGACTCCAATCAAGATGAATCCATTTTAGAATAAGGCTGTAATGTAACAAATTGTGGGAAAAGGAAAGCGGTCTGATTGCGTTCCGAATGCTCTGTACATAAGGATTTCGTTACAGGTGCATAACCCACAAATAAGTCATCCATAAGCAGTGATTACGTTTTTTACAAAATTCTTATGTCAAGTTGATCATTTTAGCACATCAGTCAGTTTGTGCGGTACAATGAAACTAATGCAATAGTCCCAAAAGTTCAAACTCAAAGCTAAATTAAAGCTCTAGCTATTTGACATGTATTTGACCTCAGACTGCTAACTGGGCATTGTGTTTGTATAATAAAAGCACGTTTGTGTATATTTTCTGTAAATGCATGTGATTAAGAGTTCCTGTAACATGAATGTTTTAATGAAATGATTAAGTGTTAGATTTGAACTGATGTCTAACTCCTTCTGATTCTTTATAAACCTCGTGTGTTCACTCATTAGTAAATGTATCATAAGCTGAAGTGACTATCCATTCATTGAGTTTATTAGACAGTGCAATAGACATTCAGCCACACCACACACCAATGCAATTGAAGACATATGACCTAGTCATATTTTACAAAATAGAGTTGATGCACAAGAATAAAGCAGGAAAGCATGTGGTCTTTTCTATTCCTTCATGGTTTGTGTGGTTTCTCCTTCCCCTCCAATCAACACGCACACACAACCAACAACGCCTCCACAGACACACACACACGCACCTCTGGCCTGCAGACTGCTTTCGTTGCCTAGTAACCCCCTGAGAAGGGCGGGAACGGAGGAGGTTCGGCTTCCGAGGTAATTACAGAGTCCACACCAGCAGACGTTTCTATGGCACCGCAGGTGTGTGTGTGTGAAGAGAGGTGGCAAAATTGTGCATTTTAAATAATCTCAGTGACCACCATCGCAGGACCAGACTATGGTCACACTCGCAACACAGCTGAGAGAAAGAGAGGGAAGAGAGATTGCCAAAGTTATCAGAGGAACTTCATAGCAAGAGGTCAGTGTTTACACGTGAGAGAATGACCCAACAGAACACACACGGTTGGGAGCAGAGCAGTGATACAGGCGGGTTTAGACTGATTTCAGCACTTTATTTAAAGTGTTATGCAGGCAAAGTCTTTTTTTCTCTTTTCACTTCTTTAACCCCAGTCGCACAACACATTTGTACAAAGTTGATTTAAAAATATCAATAAAATATCAATAATCAAGAACCTGCAGCCTTGGAGGCCAGATTTATCAATCATCATGGAGATCCCACAGACTGCATAGAAAAACATTTTACAAATGAGATGTCACTAGAAAATATGAAAGAAAACTGGTTGTCACACAAAATATTACCGAAAACATCCACATCTGGTTGGTAATTCAACCATTTCATTTTCAAATATTTTTTATGAACGTTTTGCTTTCATTTTATTTTTTAAAAACATATTATGACGCGTTAAGAGTAGTAGAAATGACGGGCCGCAGTCATGACAACGACAGACGTAGCAAAAATAAGTTTAGGATGAATGAAATAGAGAGAACAGCACTAAAAGGCAACATGCTGCACACACACCTCTGTTCAACGAATACGATACACTCCAGCAAAAGGCAGATATTAAAATAGAACAGATCATCAATTAGCTGGACACAGAAATCACCTGTGTCAAAATGTACTGGGGGGGTTAAGAAAATAAAGAGCTAAAAGTACAATTCAAAACGTATGCACTGACACTAACATAGAGCAACATCACCAGACACTTGTCATAACAACCACATAGTAATAACATCCACCCTGCCACAACCCCTTCTCTCCATGCCTCACCCTTCCCCCACTACATGTGTGCGTGTGTGTAATACTGCTTGTTTTAAGGCGTTGTAGTACCAGGACTCACACACAGGGGGCTCTACCTTCACAATGCAGAGAAAGCAGCACCAACGTCCAATCACACTGGAACTCTACCACTGTTAATAGAGTATCTCTAATCACTTGAAATATCGTGAATATATATTATTTGAAACATGTCTAATTACTGAAATGCATATTGTTTATCTCAGACGTTGATACTTTATACAAGTTTAGAGTTCAGATACGATGATTGAGTCACATTACTGCCCTATTCTAAACTGGTTCTAGTACAAACAGCTGCTGCTCTGAGTATCAGTGGGAGAACTGTGTGTTTTGACATTAGTACTGCTTATTGACACCGTCTTACCCACCCACCAACCCCAGGAGAGCTACTTCTTAAAGGTGCACTCAGCAATATGGCATCATCAAGCAGGAAATCACCCCGCTGTGTATGATGATGTCATATTGCTGAGTGCACCTTTAAAGCTGTGAGCTGACTGGCTGTTTCATACCAGGGAAACCTTTTCCTCTACTGTCATTAATGTAAACATGGTTTCACTAGGATTGTCTTATAGTATTGCTTTCACTAAACAGCCTGTTGCAGAAAGCTAGATTGTTCGTTTTATAGAAACGATTAATATTTCAAATGCAGAGCGTTTCTATAGGAATGCATCATTTATACATATGTTCTATGTGCTTTTTTATGACCCTTTAGAGGTCTATTCCTCTTTTTCTGGTCTTTCTTCAGTAAGAGTTTATCAGACTGGTCTTTACCTGAACTATAGTCCTGTTGAACCGGGATACATCGTCACACACTCTCAAACACACACACGTACGCACATACACACACCTGTCCCTGCTCCTCTCATCTGTCTGTCCTACAGTCTGGACCGTGCCACATATCATGTTTCTTCATCATAATCATCATTACAGTATTAGCAGAGGAACATCTTTGTGCATAGAGATACAATTGCTGTGTTTCAAATGGCACCCTAGCTATTTGGGACACAACCAATGTCTCTTCTTGATGTTTTACAACTCCAGGGTTCTGTCTTGTGCTAGTTTAATTAGCCTATCCAAAATGGCATTCTCCTCCCTACATAAACTACTCAGAAGGCTCTGGCCAAAAGTAGTGCACTATATAAGGGATAGGGTGTAAGTTTAGATTATAAATCTATATTATACCTTTTCCCCTGACCTCTGTTCTGTTATAAACACCATTCAACTAATTCATACCTTTAGTCTGTCGTTAGATTAATTCATTAGTTTAGATTCAGATTCCTCCTTCTGTTTATGTAATATTCAGTTCATCATATTTCTCTTCTTTTTGAAAACAACATTAAAAAAAAATAGACCACCTGACCTCCACAGCCACAGCATAACCATGGAGACCAACCAGGAATTTAGCTCTCCCTGCTTTATCCCTAAACAGGAAGTGGTCACTGGTCACTACTCAAACTCCTCCTCTTCCTCCTCCTCCTCTTCTCCCTCCATTTGATTGGGCGAGGAGGCTGTTGGAGTGGCAGGGGCGGAGTCCTGGGAGAGTGTCTCCACAGTTACGATGCGAGGGGAGGAGCCTAAACCCTGGTTGGAATCTTCCATGTCTTCAGTGGTGATGATGGCGAGAGAAGCCCCTCCCTTCTTGTTCTGGTGGGTTTTGATGTGTTTGGAGAGATGGTCGCTACGCATGAAACGCTTACTGCACTCTGGACACTCAAACCTCTTCTCACCTGGAGGATGGGTACATCTGAATAAGAACAACATAGACACAGGACATATCTGTGTGTGCGTGTGTGAGAGAGAGTGTGTCTGTGTGTGGGTTTGGGAGTGGGTACCTGTGTGTGTCCGTCTGTGTCTCTGCAGTTCATCCGAGCGTGTGAACCTCTTGCCACAGAAGATCCAGTTGCAGACGAAGGGTCGTTCTCCTGTGTGCCAGCGGAGGTGAGCTCTCAGGTGACTGGTCTTACCTGGTAGATAGAATATTATTACAGATTGGTAATATCAAATTAATATTCTATATTTTATTGGTTCCATAGACTAGTACATCTCTATTTTATACAGTATTGACTGGTACATCTATTTCATACAGTATTGACTAGTAAATCTCTATTTTATACAGTATTGATCTCTAAATCTCTATTTTATACAGTATTGACCTCTAAATCTCTATTTTATACAGTATTGATCTCTAAATCTCTATTTTATACAGTGTAGACGGGTAAATCTCTAATTCATACAGTACAGACTGGTCTTACCGTAGACCTTTCCATAGTACAGACTGGTCTTACCGTAGACCTTTCCACAGTACAGACTGGTATTACCGTAGACCTTTCCACAGTACAGACTGGTATTACCGTAGACCTTTCCACAGTACAGACTGGTATTACCGTAGACCTTTCCACAGTACAGACTGGTCTTACCGTAGACCTTTCCACAGTACAGACTGGTCTTACCGTAGACCTTTCCACAGTACAGACTGGTCTTACCGTAGACCTTTCCACAGTACAGACTGGTCTTACCGTAGACCTTTCCACAGTACAGACTGGTCTTACCGTAGACCTTTCCACAGTACAGACTAGTCTTACCGTAGACCTTTCCACAGTACAGACTGGTCTTACCGTAGACCTTTCCACAGTACAGACTGGTCTTACCGTAGACCTTTCCACAGTACAGACTGGTCTTACCATAGACCTTTCCACAGTACAGACTGGTATTACCATAGACCTTTCCACAGTACAGACTGGTCTTACATTAGACCTTTCCACAGTACAGACTGGTCTTACCGTAGACCTTTCCACAGTACAGACTGGTATTACCGTAGACCTTTCCACAGTACAGACTGGTCTTACATTAGACCTTTCCACAGTACAGACTGGTCTTACATTAGACCTTTCCACAGTATAGACTGGTATTACCGTAGACCTTTCCACAGTACAGACTGGTATTACCGTAGACCTTTCCACAGTACAGACTGGTAATTACCGTAGACCTTTCCACAGTACAGACTGGTATTACCGTAGACCTTTCCACAGTACAGACTGGTATTACCGTAGACCTTTCCACAGTACAAACTGGTCTTACCGTAGACCTTTCCACAGTACAGACTGGTAGACCTTTACCGTAGACCTTTCCACAGTACAGACTGGTCTTACCGTACAGACCTTTCCACAGTACAGACTGGTCTTTCCACAGTACAGACTGGTATTACCGTAGACCTTTCCACAGTACAGACTGGTAGACCTTTTACAGACTGGTCTTACCGTAGACCTTTCCACAGTACAGACGTAGACCTTTCCACAGTACAGACTGGTCTTACCGTAGACCTTTCCACAGTACAGACTGGTCTTACCGTAGACCTTTCCACAGTACAGACTGGTCTTACAGACTTTGACTGGTCTTACCGTAGACCTTTCCACAGTACAGACTGGTCTTACCGTAGACCTTTCCACAGTACAGACTGGTTTACCGTAGACCTTTCCACAGTACAGACTGGTAGACCTTTACCAGACTGGTATTAGACCTTTCCACAGTACAGACTGGTCTTACCGTAGACCTTTCCACAGTACAGACTGGTATTACCGTAGACCTTTCCACAGTACAGACTGGTATTACCGTAGACCTTTCCACAGTACAGACTGGTCTTACCGTAGACCTTTCCACAGTACAGACCTTTCCACAGTACAGACTGGTCTTACCGTAGACCTTTCCACAGTACAGACTGGTCTTACCGTAGACCTTTCCACAGTACAGACTGGTCTTACCGTAGACCTTTCCACAGTACAGACTGGCCTTACCGTAGACCTTTCCACAGTACAGACTGGTCTTACCGTAGACCTTTCCACACTATAGACTGGTCTTACAGTAGACCTTTCCACCGTAGACTGGTCTTACCGTAGACCTTTCCACACTACAGACTGGTCTTACTGTAGACCTTTCCACATTAAAGACTGGTCTCACCGTAGACCTTTCCACAGTACAGACTGGTCTTGCCGTAGACCTTCCACAGTAGACTGGTCTTACCGTAGACCTTTCCTCAGTAGACTGGTCTTACCGTAGACCTTTCCACAGTACAGACTGGTATTACCGTAGAACATTCCACAGTATAGACTGGTCTTACCGTAGACCTTTCCACAGTACAGACTGGTCTTACCGTAGACCTTTCCACAGCCCTCCATGTGACACACATGCTGCTTCTTCTTAGATGGGTCTCCACTGGTCCTGCAACACACACACACACACAGTCAGAGAGAGACAGTGTGTGTGTGTGTGTGTGTGTGTGTAGTACCTCCCCTCTCCGTCCCTGCAGTTCGGACAGGAGCACGCCACCCTGCGAAGCCTCTTGCTGGGTGGTCCTTCCTGGTCCGACGAACTCTGGACAGAACCCATCTGGTCTGGGCTTAGCGACGACCCCGCCACGTTACCCATGGTTACCTTTACTGGGGACGACTGGACCTTAACCCCGCCCTCCTGACCCTGCGGCTGACCTGGTGGTAGAATAGACTATTTTTATTTATTGGGTAATTAAATCATTAAAAATGATTTAGGAAAAAAACAAAGGCAAGGAGCGTATTTCAATTATGGTACAGTAGAGTAGAATATCATTATGGTACAGTAGAATATCATTATGGTACAGTAGAATATCATTATGGTACAGTAGAATATCATTATGGTACAGTAGAGTAGAATATCATTATGGTACAGTAGAGTAGAATATCATGATGGTACAGTAGAATATCATGATGGTACAGTAGAATATCATGATGGTACAGTAGAATATCATTATGGTACAGTAGAATATCATTATGGTACAGTAGAGTAGAATATCATGATGGTACAGTAGAATATCATTATGGTACAGTAGAATATCGTACAGTAGAATATCATGATGGTACAGTAGAATATCATGATGGTACAGTAGAATATCATTATGGTACAGTAGAATATCATTATGGTACAGTAGAGTAGAATATCATGATGGTACAGTAGAATATCATTATGGTACAGTAGAATATCGTACAGTAGAATATCATGATGGTACAGTAGAATATCATGATGGTACAGTAGAATATCATGATGGTACAGTAGAATATCATGATGGTACAGTAGAATATCATTATGGTACAGTAGAATATCATGATGGTACAGTAGAATATCATTATGGTACAGTAGAATATCATGATGGTACTGGATGTCATAAGGTGAAAGCACCAATTTGTAAGTCGCTCTGGATAAGAGCGTCTGCTAAATGACTTAAATGTAATGTAAATGTACAGTAGAATATCATGATGGTACAGTAGAATATCATTATGGTACAGTAGAATATCGTACAGTAGAATATCGTACAGTAGAATATCATGATCGTACAGTAGAATATCATGATGGTACAGTAGAATATCATTATGGTACAGTAGAATATCATGATGGTACAGTAGAATATCATGATGGTACAGTAGAATATCATGATGGTACAGTAGAATATCATTATGGTACAGTAGAATATCATGATGGTACAGTAGAATATCATGATGGTACAGTAGAATATCATTATGGTACAGTAGAGTAGAATATCATTATGGTTCAGTAGAGTAGAATATCATTATGGTTCAGTAGAGTAGAATATCATTATGGTACAGTAGAATATCATTATGGTACAGTAGAATATCATTATGGTACAGTAGAATATCATTATGGTACAGTAGAATATCATTATGGTACAGTAGAGTAGAATATCATTATGGTTCAGTAGAGTAGAATATCATTATGGTTCAGTAGAGTAGAATATCATTATGGTTCAGTAGAGTAGAATATCATTATGGTTCAGTAGAGTAGAATATCATTATGGTTCAGTAGAGTAGAATATCATTATGGTTCAGTAGAGTAGAATATCATTATGGTTCAGTAGAGTAGAATATCATTATGGTTCAGTAGAGTAGAATATCATTATGGTACAGTAGAGTAGAATTTGTAGCACTGCTCCCAACCCTCCCCCCAGAAACTAAACAAATATACATTTGGAGAACAACACACACTGCCCCTCTCCCTCTCTGTTCTCACCCTGTAGTCCGGTGATGGTGAGGGGTACCCCCTGCATCTGTACCCCAGCGGTGCCCAGTCCAGCGATGTTGACCGTCTGCACTCCCGACCCAGGGTTGATCTGAGCTGCACTCAGCGTCAGGGGAGCCCCCCCCAGCTGCACGAAGCCCCCTCCTCCCACAGCCCCTCCGCCCACAGGGGCCAGGGTCAGCTGCTGGGGCACAGACATCCCCCCAGGGAGCTGCAGAGTCTGCCATGTGATCTGGCCCGACGAGGAGAGGGTTGGGGTACGGATCAGAACCTGGAGGAATCAATTCATTTTAAGAAGGCTATGAATCATTGACATTCAATTGAAATCAATACAACACACAATAAAATCATAGAGGTTGGAAGAAATGTCCACTATATATTCAAAAGTATGTGGACACCCCTTTAAGTTAGCAGATTTGGCAATTTCAGCCACACCCGTTGCTGACAGGTGTATAAAATCAAGCACACAGCCATTCAATCTCCATTTAACATACATTGACAGTAGAATGCCTTACTGAAGAGCTCAGTGACTTTAAAAGAGGCACTGTAATAGGATGCCACCTTTACAACAAGTCAGTTCATCAAATTTCTGCCCCAGTCAACTGTAAGTGTTGTTATAGTGAAGTGTAAACGTCTAGGAGCAACAACGACTCAGCCGTGAAGTGGTAAGCCACACAAGCTCACAGAATGGGACCACCAAGTGCTGAAGCGCGTAGCACGTAAAAATTGTCTGTCCTCGGTTGCAACACTCACTACCGAGTTCCAAACTGCCTCTGGGAGCAATGTCATCACAGTAACTGTTCGTTGAATGGGTTTCCATGGCTGGGCAGCCGCACACAAGCCTAAGATCACCGTGCGCAATGCCAAGTGTCGGTGTAAAGCTCGCCGACAGTGGACTCTGGAGCAGTGGAAACGCGTTCTCTGGAGTGGAGAATCATGATTCACCATCTGGCAGTCCAGAGGACGAATCTGGGTTTGGCAGATACCAACGGAACGCTACCTGCTGAATGCATAGTGCCAACTGTAAAGTTTGGTAGAGGAATAATGGTCTGGGGCTGTTTTTCATGTTTCGGGTTAGGCCCCTTATTTTCAGTGAAGGGAAATCTTAACGCTACAGCATACAATGGCATTCTAGATGATTCTGTGCTTTCAACTTTGTGGCAACAGTTTGGGGAAGGCAGCAGAAAGCAGCTAGCTACCTGTTGGTTCTGGAAGGCTTGTATGGGCTGTAGGGTCCCGCCTGGTCCTAACTGAAAGGTTTGGATCTGATGCGGCTGGCCTTGGATCTGGTGGAAACAAACAGCTCACAAACTTTCTGCGGATGTACTGTGTGTGTGTGTGTGTGTGTGTGTGTGTGTGTGTGTGCGTGTGTGTTACCTGGTTCTGTGGCTGGATTTGGATCTGCTGCAACACCTGGTTGCCCATCTGGACAATGATGATAATAACAACATATAATATAATTTATTATAGTATAATACCATAAAAAAAGGTAAAAGCAGCCAAGTAGAACCCACCTGTCCCACGATGACCTGCTGGATGGTCCCTGGAGGATCTGATTGGCCCTGTAGTCCGTTGGCCTGGCTCTGGACATGTCAATCAACCAACCAACCAATTAATTAATCAACAATCAATCAATACATCCTTCTATTTCATGAATGTTAAGTCACAAAAACACGCAATCACGTACCATCTGTGAGTTTTGCTCGCCGGGTTGGTTCTGTGAGTCTCTCTCCACCCCTCCGTCCGACCCGGCTACAGAACTCAGCTGTGTTCCGTCCGACAATGCTCCATCGCACCCGGCAACAGTTGTTATGGTACCCCCAGATGACCCGGTTGCTGCCCCGGACACCGCCGCCGTTGTTGTCACCAGCTGGTTACTGTTAGCTACGGTAAAGCTGCCGTCGGCTGCTTGGATAAGCTGCACGGCTCCGCCCCCCGCTAAATTATTCATGACCGGCAGGGCGAGGGTCATACCGCCGATGTTTATGGGTACTGTAGTCATTACCTGGGTCTGGGAGCCCTGTAAGGTCTGCATCTGTAGCGGGAAGGATTGGGCTGGACGAAGCTGCAACGTCTGATTGGCTGAGCCAGTGAGGATGGCCTGCTGGTTGGCCGGTTGTAGGATGGCCTGGGTCTGGGATTGGTTCTGGGTTTGGATCAGCTGGACCTGCTCTGGTAGACCGCCCTGGGCCGAACTGAATAGAATAGAAACACTTGATCTATTGTCATCTGTAAAAAGTAAATTATACCACTTTTAAATCACCCAAACCTCCTGTCTAACCTCTAACATGCAGACTACCGGTCTGACCTTTAAAACAGCTGTCACCTACCTGATCTGGATGTGCTGCCCCCCCAGGGATGCGGTCTGGGGGCTGATGTGGATCTGTTGGCCGTCTGACGTCTGCAGGTGGGGGATCACCTGGTATTGGACCCCACCCCCCGACGAAGGCATATTTTGCACCTGGAGAGACAAACGATAACCTTACTTAAAAACATAGTGACATTAGGTGGGCATGTTCTGAACCTGGACACAGAAACAGAATACTATACAGTATATAGTACTCCACTCTCCATGTCTAAGAAAAATACATTTATAGGTTATAGGACCAGAATTTCCACATGACGGCACCCCTCCAGTCAACTTTCCATTCCACACACACACACACACACACACACACACACACACACACACACACACACACACACACACACACACACACACACACACACACACACACACACACCTGGATGATCTGGAACTGCTGCTGCTGCTGGGGCTGCTGATTGGCTGCTATGGTTTTAGTCCCGCCCACTGCCTTCGCCTTACGGCCTGCCGGAGCACTGTCATTGGTGGAAGTGGTGGCCAGCGTTACGGCGACAGGTTGATTGGCAGTGTCATTAGCCATTTGGGGAGCGGTAGTGATGATCTGCCAGCCATTACCAGTGAACTGGGCAGGAACCAGTTCTAACTGCTGCTGAACCAGAGTCTGATTACCTGCTGCGTCTACAACTATATGACCCTGGATCTGCCCACCCTGCAACTGCAAATAAATATACATAAACAATAAATAAACATAATTGAATAAACATGTACTAGAATAGGAACCTGAGTCTGGTTCCTGGCTGAATCTATGTGTTTCTGGATCTGAAAGTACAATCAACACACTGAAAGTCTGCGGATATTTTATTTTATTTTTTACCTTTATTTAACTAGGCAAGTCAGTTAAGAACAAATTCTTATTTTCAATGATGGCCTAGGAACGGTGGGTTAACTGCCTGTTCAGGGGCAGAACGACAGATTTGTACCTTGTCAGCTCGGGGGTTTGAACTTGCAACCTTCCGGTTACTAGTCCAACCACTAGGCTACCCTGCCGCCCCTATAACCACTAGGCTACCCTGCCGCCCCTATATATATACCGTGTTATAAGCATTACAAGCCTTTATAATGGCCATGTAGTGTATGTACCATGTTATAAAGCATGTATGAGTCTTTATAATCTCTTATTGTTTCAGAACTTACATTACCAACATTGTAACAACTATAACAGTAACAAGAACATTAATACAAGGAATAACATAACTTATAGCTATATAATTAGTATTAATGGCTACCTGTATTTGACCAGCTTGCAACTGGACCTGTCCTTCCACTCCTCCCTGACCTCCTATCTTACTGCAGGTCGCAGCCAGTAGGGCTAGGGGAGACGGCTGGGAATCCTAGAGAGAGAGAGAGAATACACACACAGGCAGATAGGGGAATTCAAACATAGAACACACACAGAGACAACATGCATATAGACAGAGAGAGAGATAGACACACAGAGACAACATGCATATAGACAGAGAGAGATACAGAGATTGAGAGAGACAAAGGGAGAAGAGGGAGAGAGACAGAGAGAGAGACAACATGCATATAGACAGATAGAGAGAGATACGGAAAGAGAGAGAGAGACACACACACACACAGATAGACAGACAGACAAACACACACAGAGACCGAGAGAGAGAGAGCAGTAGTCACGAAGGAACTACACTCTTAGAAAAAAAACTGGTTCTTAGGCTGTCCCTATAGGAGAACCCTTTTTGGTTCCAGGTAGAACCTTTTGTGGAAAGGGTTCTACATGGAACCCAAAATGGTTATACCTGGAACCAAAAGGATTTTACCTGGAACCCAAAAAAGTGATATTAAAAGGGTTCTCCTATGGGGACAGCCAAAGAACCCTTCTAGGTTCTAGATAGCACCTTTTGTTCTAGGAGTGTAGGTCGCATGCAAATATTTAATATCATCCACACACACACCTCTAAAGCTGCCTGTATAGACAGCTAGTGTTTTTTTTGCACAGAAGCTACATGACAGTCTATATCAACACTAGAATCAAACATGCCTTCAGAAACCCTGTCAGAACACATGCTATGGAAATGCTATGAACATATTAAATAAATATGTTTTATTATACTGCAAAAACCTCATCTCATAGACATGGAGCCAAAGACAAGTCCATTATTGGTGTTGATATACATAATGCAATCCTCTGAACATGGTCTCTAGACAGAACCAGGAAGTGGTGTGTACCAGCTTACCTGTGATCCAGAACGTTTGCCTTTCTTGCCTGGTTTCCCTCCTTCTGATCCCGACACTTCCTTCTTCTGATCTGAGGACCATCGATCAAACAATAATCAATCAGTCCTCAACTGGAGGACTGAATGATTAGTGATCACATGTATCAATAACACAGTGGGTACACGGCGACTACCTGAAAAAATAGGCTATAAAGATGTCAATATTTCCCTGCACATGGTTTTATAACAGTGTAGTGGCACCATATGGTTCAACTACTGGCGAAAAGACATACACATTGATCGGAACCCGATTAGAGACTAATACATCTAAACAGATCGGTTATGGAAACGTGTTGCCTGTTTTAGGAATACGCTATTCTTTATCATCAAACGGTTTCTGCATATCTGTCAGGCTGTATGCAAAGAAAGCAAGGGGGAAGAAAAGAGGGATAGAGGGTGGAGACGGAGATGAGAGGGGAGGGTACCTACCACTCATAACGCATTCATAAACCAGAGAGGAGAGGCTAGGGGAGAAAGGCCGGCTAAAGCACCGGGTAAGGACGGCCTTTTTTCTCCGCGAATAGCTCGAGCTGGGCTGTGTCGTCGCTCCGGTTAGCACCTAAACCACCCACTTGGCAGGAAGGGCGGTACAAAACTCGAGCGACAATCAAACCTCCCGTGATAACGGGAAATGGTCCGGTTTCCGCGCCCGACGCCTCTCAAAA
Organism: Oncorhynchus nerka; assembly: GCF_034236695.1. NCBI lineage: Eukaryota > Metazoa > Chordata > Actinopteri > Salmoniformes > Salmonidae > Oncorhynchus > Oncorhynchus nerka. The sequence goes on from NC_088399.1 coordinate 77,360,693, forward strand.
CCAACCGAAAACACCCTTTAACGACCGACGCGCGTTAATTCCATTAACGGAAAAATCGACTGGAAAAATGTATTCTAATTCAAGTTAGTAATGTGTCCGCGGTAGGCCCACCCACTTTCATTTACCCATCAGACCAACACCCCTCGCCCTCTCTCCTCTCTTTCTGCCGCTGATGTTTCTGCCGCTAGGTACAACAAGCCTTTCCAACGATCTTCATGCAAAAACACCCCTCATCAATACCACTATTTTATGGCTGTTTTTATAGTTGGATTTTAGAATTGCAGCTGGAGACAGATAACTGTGGCTTTTTGTGGGCGGTGCGCTCCTCCCACATATTCAGGACTCTGTCTGCGAGGGTTGAGATGGGAGTTGTATTTAGCGAAGCCTCGCCTTCGAAATGTGTTGTGGCAACGGGGACTTCATCTCCCAGTCTGCCTTGCGGTCAGCTGTACGCTGGTACGGCGTAGAGTCAAGGTAGGGTGAAAAGCAGAGAGAAGGCAGTGACTGTGATGTGGGGGTTGGGCAAGAGGAGAGGTGTGAACGTTCTGTTCTCTTTTTTAATCATGAGGGCCAGTCTCTCCTTTCCTCCTCCACCTTTTTTGATGAGGGTTGGCCTCTCGCTGCCTTCTGCTTTCTCTCCCTCTCTATCACAGGGGTGAGTCTGTCTCGCTCCCTCTATTATATGGTCAGTGTATCTCCCGTTCTCACCGTCGAATAAGGGACACTCGCTCTCTGTATATTATAAGGGATACTCTCTCGCTGCCTCTCTCCCTCCGTTTGTATATTTGTCTGTATATTAAAAGGACCAGAGACTAGCCCTTATACTATACAGCAGGGCTGCCCAACCCTCTTCCTGGAACCCTACTGTTCTGTAGGTTTTCAGTCCAACTCTAATTTAGCGTATCTGATTCAGCTAGTCAAGGTCTTGTTGAGCAGCTAATTAGTATAATCAGGTGTGTTAAATGAGGGTTGGACTGAAAACCCACAGGACTGTAGCTCTCTGGGAAGAGGGTTGGGCAGCCCTGCTATATAGAGACCAGCTCTTATAATATAGAGAGACTATCCCATATTAACAGACAGCCTCTCTGTCTACTGTATATTATACCGAACAAAAATATAAACATGACATGTAAAAGTGTTGGTTCCATGTTTCATGAGCTGAAATAAAAGATCCCCAAAATGTTCCATACACAAAGAAAGCTTATTTCTCTCAAATGTTGTGCACCAATTTGTTTACAACCCTGACAGTGAGCATTTCTCATTTGCCAAGATAATTCACCCACTTGAAACATGTGGCATATCAAGAAGCTGATTAAACCGCATGATCATTACACAGGTGCACCTTGTGCTTGGGACAATAAAAGGCCACTAAAATGTGCAGTTGTGTCACACAACACAATGACACATGTCTCAAGTTGAGGGAGCGTGCAATTGGAATCCTGACTGCAGGAATATCCACCAGATCGGTTGCCAGAGAATTGAATGTTAATTTCTCTACCATAACCTGCCTCCAATGTTGTTTTAGGGAATTTGGCAGTACGTCCAACTGGCCTCACAACCACAGACCACATGTAACCAAGCCAGCCCAGGACCTCCACATCCGGCTTCCTCACCTGCGTGATCTCTCTGAGACCAGCCACCCGGACATCTGATGAAACAGAGGATTATTTGGGTCTAAACTAATTCTGATTGGCTGGGCCTGGCTCACCAGTCAGTGAGCCTATGCGCTCCCAAGCCCACCCATGGCTGCGCCCCTGCCCATTCATGTGAAATTCATAGATTAGGGCCCAATGAATGTATTTAAATTGATTGATTCCCTTATATGAACTGTAACTCAGTAAAACCGTTGAAATTAAGATGAATGCTCTGAATAGGAGCGTCTGCTAAATGACTCAAATGTAAAATGGTCTCCACTGATCTACCAAAAGTTACACGCACACTCATCCACATTTTAACCCGACAGGGAAGGCACCTGGTCGTTAGCCGTGGTCATGACTATCTCAGGACTCATCAATTGACCCCAAGCCCAATTTAGATTCTTCCCCTTTTCTCCTGAAATGTGTTCACTAACCCAAGCTTTTCCAACGATCTTCATGTAAAAACACCCCTCATCAATACCACTATTTTATGGCTATTTTTATAGTTGGATTTTAGAATTGCAGCTGGAGACAGATAGCTGTGCCTTTTTGTGGGCGGTGCGCTCCTCCCACATATTCAGGACTCGGTCTGCGAGGGTTGAGGGGACTAAATCTACACACATTCCAAACTGCTACTACAGCCACTGTGACAGACACCAACTAGTAAACATTTGAACTTCAGTTCTTTATTTCAGATTCAACACAGTGTCCACTTTCAGAAGCAGTCTTAAAACCAACTCCACATAGAAGGAAAAAAACCATTAAAACAGTGTAGTAAACATTCTTTTAATTGTATTGGCTATGGTCTATAAGGGAATATGTTCTGTTCCTTTCAGTAAAAGGTAAACCATGTCTTACTACTAGAGATGCAGTGGTAAAATAGGTGTAAACTCAAACTATGCTAATTTAGCATAATAATCGGTGCGTAAACATTATTCCCCAAATGAAAAAGGTATTGAATTTAACAGTGGTTGTCTGTACCCTCCGACACATCCAAGGTCTAATAAAAAGTTAAACTCCACTGCCTGACGGCTGATGCATAAAAATACGATTTCAGAATTGGGCTGCCTGTGTAAACACAGTCTTGGAACCACAGATATCCATCTAGACCGGTGTTGCTCAATCTTTTTAGTTGCAGGGATCCACAAGTTATGGTTTTCCTGGGTCATATTCAGTGGTGTACACCGTAGCAAAATATTTTGCAACAATAAATGGTAATTACATGTTCTTACTGGAAAATGTCAGGTACTACCTCCTGTTTCAAAACATTGTCTCCCTACTGAACATGACTGTGATTAAATAGGGTGTTAGAGAGACGTGGCAGTCATTGAGGAACACTGTTCTAGACCATCTAGAGATCCAAAATGGACTCGAGTGAACTGTGGCAGTACTAAAGCAGAACAATTCTGTGTGTCAGTATGACCACGTCCTAATTATCTCTCCTTCTGCCCAAAGTGTGCACTTGTTCACTTCCATCCATTGATTTGTAGGGAAATGACTGGTATAAGACATTTGGTGGAAACTCCCTTTAGCCCATGCCTCTGCAAATCCAATGCTTTTTGGGAAGTAGTGAAGAGAGTAAACTTCAGGAGAAAGGAGAGATTGAGACACACAATCTTTCTGCTGGGTCTCTCCCTCTGGGCCTCCAGGGTGTAATTGTCTGTCCTGACCAACAGGGGAGCTGTCTGCTTGTCTGGTCTTGTCTCTAGGCTCGAAGATCTTTTTGGATGCTGTGGAGAAAGAAAAGTAGACATTTTTTAATTAAAACAACATGTATTAGCTCAATCAAACACACAGCCAAATTAACACACACACACTACCTACCCAGTGGTAAAGTACTTAAATAAACAAATTCTTTAAAGTACTACTTAAGTAGTTTTTGGGGGTAACTCCATTACATTCCTAAAGAAAATAATGTACTTTATTTTTTTACTCCATACATTTTCACTGACACCCACAGTGGTGGAAAAAGTATCCAATTGTCATACTTGAGTAAAAAGTAAAGAACCTTAATAGAAAATGACTCCAGTAGAAGTGAAAGTCACCCAGTAAAATACTACTTGAGTAAAAGTATTTGGTTAAATATACATCTTAAACAAACCAGACGGCACCATTTTATTTACAGATAGCCAGATATGAAAATGGTCCAATTCACACACTTATCAAGAGAACATCCCTGGTCATCCCTACTGCCTCTAATCTGGAAGACTCAATAAACAAAAATGCTTTTTTGTACATGATGTCCAAGTGTTTGAGTGTGTCCCTGGCTACTCCAAAATAAAAAACACAAAAATCGTACCATCTGGTAAGGACTTTGAAATTATTTATACTCTTACTTTTGATACTTAAGTATATTAAAAACCACATACTTTGACTCAAGTAGTATTTTACTGGGTGACTTTCACTTGAGTCATTTTCTATCGGGACTTTTCCACAAGTATGAAAACTGGGTATTTTTTCCACCACTGCACCTACCTCTCCAGGTAATCTTGGACATTGCTGTGGCCCTTGTGTTGAGCCAAATGGACGAGTTGTCCTGTTGCACAACGTCCTTCTCTCCGTCGACACAGACTGCAGTTACAGATACCTCTACAAAGAGGACACTCCCAGTCCTTAGAGAGAGAGAAAAACACATGGATTTAGTGATAAAACAATATTTTTGGTGTACTGATGGGGTCGAGGTCAAGGGCTGTGTGTGTACTAACTGGATCCAGCAGGGCAGAGCGTACGTCCTCTCCGTAGCGGTTCCTCAGACAGGGCCCACAAAACTGACCTTTGCCCCCTGAACATACTCCGCTACGACACACCGTCTTGGTGTCCAGAGTCTTCTGTCTACACTGATGACAAGTGCTGCCCTGGAACACACACACACCAGTTCCATCTCTATCACAGGACAGATGGATAGACAGCAGAACTGAGCAGCTGATGAAAAGAGACAATTATAAAAGCCTTGCTGTGTGTGTGTGTGTCTCTTACATGGTCCTTGTCCAGTATCTTGTCTTTGGCGCCTTCCGCCACGTTGTCCAGCTCTTCCTCCGTGATCTCATCGACTGATCTCACATGTGTAATCTTCCTCCTCTTCCCACTGCTCGCCCTCCTCTTCTTCCCACTTCTTCTCAGCTCATCATCCACCTGGCCACACACAGACACACATCATCATCACCATCTACCTGTTCAATCACAATGATCAAGAGTTACCTGTGTAAAGAATGTGCGTGTGAACAAGCATATGTAAGTCATGTGTGCCCTTGTGTACCTCCAGTAGTTTCCTGACACAGACAGTCCTCACAGATTTGTTGTTATGTGAAGGGGAGGTAGTCCGCTCCTCCACCCCAAACTTCTCTGGCGGTCTGGCCGCACGCGATGGGTTCCTCCTCTCGCCCCCCTCATGCACACCTCGTCTACGAGGGGTCGGCTTCTCACTCACACGCCTCTTCTTCTGGAACACAACACCCACAATGCCCCAGTGAGAACTACAACACCCAGAAGTCACCTGAGAAAGTCTGCGTGTTTCAGGGGATCAGTTTGAAGAAGACGAGCTGCAGTGCTGCCTATCTTTGGGAAGCAAGGTGATTTACAGATTCCGCCAGTCCAACTGTGGTAAATTAATCTGAAACATGCACAATATGAACCAATTCCATTAGCCCAAGTCAAGTGTACAAACTCACCATGGTAGAGGGGGAGAGTTCAGCCATGTTGGTCAGGTCAGCAAACAGCTTGGCCAACTGAAGGACAACAATAATAACACAGGATGAGAAAACCCTTCTAATATACACAATAATTACAAGAGAGAAAGTAGATAGCAGGGTTGTATTCAGTAGTGTAACCGCCTACAGAACACAACCCTGGTCAGTGGTTATGTACCATGGCCTTGTTCTCCTGGATGTTCTTGGCTCGTTTATTTAGAACTGGAGACTCAACCTCCTCCTCTTTTTTTAGAGGCTGTTTCTGACCCCGTGTCACCATCCCACTGGACACACCCCTTTTCAGATGCTCCTTTTCATTGGTTGTCCTCTTCGGAGTGGCGGTAGTGATTGGCTGGGGTTTCTTTGGTGCCTCCCCTTTCTTGGCAGAGAGTCTTTTGGTGGGAAACCTGAAGCAGAGTATTCAACTGTATTCAAAAAGCAGTGGATCATAGTGAATAGGGTGCCATTTGAGACACATACACACAGTTGAACACTCGTACACTCACCTAAAGGCAACACAGAGACTCCTCCTTGTGTGGGTCTCTGGCTCCTCCCCCTCGGAGTAGAAACCTGTGTCTTCATCACTCTCCTCCGCTACGCACTGGAGCGACGGAAAACAGGAGATAAGAGTCATGGTACAACCAAGCATCCCCATACACACATACCACTGGAGAGAACAGTACATTACATTACATTTAAGTCATTTAGCAGACGCTCTTATCCAGAGCGACTTACAAGAGATGCCATGTTAGGTCTCAATACCATAGCCTTCATCCTGCTTCTGAACCCTCTGCTCTCTTCCTCACCAAAGCCCTCCCCCTCACTGTCTGAATGGCTGAACAGACTTACCAACTCTGCGGTCACAAACTTTGACCTGAAACGCACAACCTGAAAAGCGAGAGAGAAAGATGGATGGATTATTTCAATCGCTAACTGTAGCAGAATTAAGTAAACCAGGATTGTAGTGTGTGTGGTAAAGATTGGCAGCTACTCACCGGCTTCCCAGAGTCAAGGCTGTCCCTGCTGTCGTCTGATTCGCTGTCACTAGGCACTGACATTGCAAAACCCAGGAAGTCTTCATCGTCACTGGGACTTTCAAAGATGTCCGACAGGGCCCTGGGGGTCTGAAGGACAGACAACAGATTAAAGCCAAAGACAGTTGTATAACTAACTCCGCTATTTCCCCCTATTCATCTGTGTTAAAGCTACACTAATATATAATACCCTTTTCACACTGTCCTTTCCAGAAAGTAGTCTATGGTGGAGGTGTAGTAATGAGTTCAGTAATGAGTCAAAGAGCTGGCCACTAACAAAAATGTAAAGAGACCAAATGCATTCCTATTACACTTCTCAAACTTGGGGAGGCAGGGTAGCCTAGTGGTTAGAGCGTTGAACCGTAAGGTTGCAAGTTCAAACCCCCGAGCTGACAAGGTAAAAATCTGTCGTTCTGCCCCTGAACAGGCAGTTAACCCACTATGTCGTCATTGAAAATAAGATTTTTTTTCTTAACTCACTTGCCTAGTTAAATAAAAGGTAAAAATAAATAAATATTAAAATAATACAGCACTTATTTCTATGATAGGCTGTAGATATAAATTAAATGTACCTTATAAAATAAGGACCTGTACATTTTATGACTTGACCTAGGCTTAGTAAAGCCAAAGGGCCTTATAAAGGACCCCGGACTGAGGTGGGTATAATTTGTGGAACGTTCCAACAGGAATCTGTTGCAAAAACGTCGTAAATAACAAGGCTGCCAACAAAGAACGCATACAGAGTTGTACAGTGGCAGAATAAAGATACCGGGTAGGGCGTGGACTATTTCACTAAGTGTCACTCCCAACGTTTATTCCGAAAAATGTCTGTCCTCACTCTGGTAGCCTATGGACAAACATTAAGAATAAGTTACGTGGTGAGTTGATGCCTATTCGGCAGCTAGTTAAATTGATGTTACTTTGTATGCAACCTTGTACTTTAAAGTGTTTGGAACAGAAAAAACTCGGGACTGTACTGTAGGCTAAACAGCCCAGCGTAAAACCCCAAACCAGCAAGCAATGCAGATGCACAGTGGTTAGGAAAAACTCATTAGAAACCTAGAGGAAACAGGCTCTGAGGGGTGGCCAGTCCTCGTCTGGCTGTACCGTGTGGAGATATAAAAACTGCAACTGTTAAACCTCACTTACCTTTGATGATAACGGCATTTTAACTCGTTTGAGAGACGAATGTTCCTTCTCTCAAAGTTCACATGCAGTTCACACAACAGAGATGAATGGTAAAAAAAACAAACACGAGTTCATGTACTTGTCTCTAAAGTCAGGTGTGCAGTCGCGTTTTGAATTTCGTTCGAATGTTTTCAACCTTGATTTTGTGAGCCCAGAATACTTTTCCTGTATGTAGAAGTCGTTATACGACGGCCGTGAGAGTGAATTGATTTTTAATATCATTATTACAATGAGTTTCTGCTCGGAGTTACTCTCCTTCTCCCCCGGATACATAATGGAACAGCCCGAGTCCCGCCCTCTCCCCAGTTTCGCGGCAAAAAGACAATGTAGGTGTGGCAGAATCTCACTGTCCCGAGAAATGAGCTTTTCAAGGTTCTGTGCTTTAAAATCCAACTACTGTACTGCAGTGACTGCAACAAAGAAGCAATAGCAAAGTTGCATCTGGAAACATTTGGCGCCTACATGTTTAGGATTTTCCTACATTAAGACAAAATTGAAAAAAATCTATGTTAAATCATACAGTGCGTTCAGAAAGTATTCAGACCCCTTGACTTTTCCCACAATTTGCCTTGTTCTAAATTGATAACAAAAATAAATCTGCAATCTACACACAATACCCTACAATGACTAAGTGAAAACAGGTTTTTAGAAATGTTTGCATATTTATAAAAAATATAAAACAGAAATACCTTATTTACATAACTATTCAGACCCTTTGCTATGAGACTCGAAATTGAGCTCATGTGCATCATGTTTCCATTGATTATCCTTGAGATGTTTCTAACTCTTGATTGGAATCCACCTGTGGTAAATTCAATTGATTGGACATGATTTGGAAAGGCACACACCTGTCTATATAAGGTCTCACAGTTCACAGTGCATTTCAGAGCAAAAACCAAGCCATGAGGTCAAAGGAATTGTCCGTAGAGCTCAGAGACAGAATTGTGTCGAGGCACAGATCTGGGGAAGGGTACCAAAAAATGTCTGCAGCATTGAAGGTCCCCAAGAACGCAGTGGCCTCCATCATTCTTAAATATAATAAGTTTGGAACCACCAAGACTCTTCCTAGAGCTGGCCACACGGCCAAACTGAGCAATTGGGGTAGAAGGGCCTTGGTCAGGGAGGTGACCAAGAACCCAATAGTCACTCTGACAGAGCTCCAGAGTTCCTCTGTGGAGATGGGAGGACCTTCCAGAAGGACAACCATCTCTGTAGTACTCCACCAATCAGGCCTTTATGGTAAAGTGACCAGACGGAAGCCACTCCTCAGTAAAAGGCACACGACAACCCGCTTGGAGTTTGCCAAAAGGCACCCAAAGGAATCTCAGACCATGAGAAACAAGATTCTCTGGTCTGATGAAACCAAGATTGCCCTGAATGCCAAGCGTCATGTCTGGAGGAGACTTGGCACCATGCCTACGGCGGTGAAGCATAGTGGTGGCAGCATCATGCTGTGGGGATGTTTTTCAGCAGCAGGGACTAGGAGACTAGTCAGGATCGAGGAAAAGATTAACGAAGTAAAATACAGAGAGATCCTTGATGAAAACCTGCTCCATAGTGCTCAGGACCTCAGAGTGGGGCAAAGGTTCACCTTCCAACAGGACAACAACCCTAAGCACACCTCTAAGTCAACGCAATGTCCTTGAGTGGCCCAGCCAGAGCCTGGACTTAAACCCGATCAAGCATCTCTGGAGAAACCTGAAAATAGCTGTGAAGTGACACTCCCCATCATCCATCCTGACAGAGCTTGAGAGGATCTGCAGAGAAGAATGGGAGAAACTCCCCAAATACAGGTGTGCCAAGCTTGTAGCGTCATACCCAAGAAGACTAGAGGCTATAATCGCTGCCAAAGTGGCTTCAACAAAGTACTGATTAAAGGGTCTGAATACTTATGTAAATTTGCTATTTTTAAAATATTTTTATACATTAGCAAAAATGTCTAAAAACCTGTTTGGGCTTTGTCATTATGTGTAGATTGATGAGGGGAAAAACATTTTTTAATCAATTTTAGAACAAGGGGTCTAAATTATTTCCAAATGCACTGTATCTGCTTCAACAAATATGTATGATATCATGATGGTATTATTGCCTTTATTATTTTTAAATTCCATAGCCTATTATACATTCTGAATGGTCCGCCCCTGCAGAAGCTGTACTCTCCCTCTTCTGTCACTCCCCCTTCTCCACGCCAATTAGCCACGCCAATGACAGGGTTTGTAATGTATGCACAGGGAGGCAGTGGTGATGTCACCTCATGCTTAATGACAAGTGAAAATGAGAAACAGCTGTTTTATTTTATTATTTTCTTTCCTCTCTTCTATCATTTCTCTCCTACTCCTCCATCCTCTCGTCCTCCTCTCTGATAATATTCAGAGACAGTGACCATCGACACAATGTTTATTATGACATAAAAGCTCTAATTTATTCATACATAATCTCCAGTAGTAAACCTCTCTTTAGAAAAGACGTGTGGCTTCAGCAGTTAGGGACGGGGAACATACTGCTCTGCCCTTTCCTTTCTCCCGCTGTGTATGAAGACATCATATTGTGGAATGTAGGCCTACCTTTAAAACAGATAAATAATTACATCTCAAACATCATAATAACATTATGCATATTTACAAATCAACAATATTACAGTGGTATAAAGCCTTAGAGCAAATCTGAAATGGCACACTATTCCCTGGCTTATATAGTGCACTACTTTTAACCAGAGCTCCCTATTCCCTATATAGTGCACTACGTTTGACTAGGGCCACATAGCTGTGGTCAAAAGTAATGCACTATATAGGAAATAGGATGCAATTTGGGACACACTCTTACTGTCATCTTGCATTGTGATCTGGTGGGGTTGTCACGTCATGCAAACAACAACATTCTTTAAAACAGAACTTTACATCATCATGGCAAGAAAACAACAACACCCCTCCGTCTCTTCTTCATTCCTCTTTTTTCTCTCCCCCCCATTTTGAAATCACATAGGACAGTAACAATCACTGGACCAACTCCACTCCCTAGTCTCCTGTTTTAAACATTCCAGCATTTCAGCTCAACCAGCAAACCTTTTTGGACACAATTCAATGTATTTACACATATGTCCTGCAAATCTTTACCGAGGTCTGTCTTTATACAGCTCCGGTGTGATATGGCACACAGGACTGTCACATTCTTAGAGAAATATAAATAAACAACATATTACAATAAATAGTTATATAGCACTACTGCCCTGCTTCTATACACCTGAGCACTGTACATGTGATGTACTTGATCAGTCAGTGTGAATTACAACAGGCCTTAACAGTGATGTACTTGATCAGTGTTGAATGCATTGACTGGGTTTGAACCAAGGCAATGTTGCTTAGTGAAATCTGTGTGTAACAGGCATTGAAACAGCTCTTCAGTCAGTAAAAGTGTAATAACAATGTAATAATAATCCCTATAATACCGTGGTATTAACGCCCAATAACAATGTGTAATAGTAGGACCTTTATGTTGTGGTATGACAGGAGCAGAAATGATGAGGGCTTTGTGGTTTCTACAGGTACAAATAAAAGGGATGTGTGTAATCTGTATATGGCATCTCTCCCCCATCCGGACATTTGCCACTGTCATCCAGAGTCATATCTCACCATGTGGCCTGAACACATACAGTATACATCTGCTGTACATCTACTGCGTGATTTCCAGTCATATACTAACAGTTACTATCTACAGTCTTTTGACTGTTTCCCTACTGAGGATCATTAATATACAATGAAGCTAACTGTTAACTTAAGACCAGAAACACAATCTCAGTAACTGTACAAACTCCTCTGGAGAGTAGCTTAAAAACAGTATTCATGACAGAACAATAAAGAATGGCCGTCTGTCTTCTCCTTGGTCTTTGTCGTCCATCAAAGTTTGACCTTCATAGAAAAACAGTCTGAATCAGGTTGACAGATATACATTTTCAGTCTGAACGCCGTCTCAGTGTGCAGCTCTGTGGTTGGCTGGCTGAATCAGGATGCTGAACTGTGATTGGCTAAGAGCCGGTGGCTTGCATGGCACCTTCAACACAAAGTGTATTTTCTGTGTGTGTGTTCAGGCGCGAGGCTCCAGCTTGTGTGAAAGTTGGAACAGTGTCTGTTGATTGTCGATGATGTGGAGGTAGTGAACGCTCGCCCTGACCTCTGCACTGTCGCTCCCCACCACCTCGTTACCTAGGAGACAGACAGATACATGCGCACACACACACAGACAAAAACACTGAAGCTGTATGACTTCACCAGCAGAGACTGAGCAGAACAACATTACAGAAACACAGGCACAGACAGACAGAAAGAGAGATGCAGACAGAAAGAGAGACAGAAAGAGAGCCAGACAGAAACAGACAGAGACAACATACCGAGTTGGTCGCTTTGGCAGTGGCGAATCAGACGCACTGTGTCGGCGATCATGTGCTGAGGGGGCGGGGCATAGAAGAGAGTCAGTCACCATGATGCCGGTTATTAAAAAAAGAGACACCTTCACACACACAACAGACATGTCATGACTCACCAGTTTCTGGAAGTTGACCAGGTTGTCCTGAAAGGTTTTGTTTCCCTCGTGGATAAAGGTGATATCTTTCAACAGCAGGGGCATGAAGGGGATCTTAGGAGGCTTCATCTTCTTGAAGGCATCTCTGTAGGCCTTATGGTTCAGAGACGGGTCCTGGAGAGACAACGAGGAGAGGTTAGGAGTCAGGGTAAGGTTAGTGGTTAGAGGTCAGAGGTTAGGCTTAGGGTCAAGTGGATGTGAACCTAGAGACTGATACACCAATAGTCTCAGAATATTTTGTTCCTTAATTCATGACCTTCTCCTAACTATTTTCCACCAGCCTATCAAGACAAATATTACTTTAAACCAATGATAATGAGTCTTACTGTGATCAGCTCCAGTTCAGAGAAGATCTTCTTGAATTTCCCCGGAACTTTCTGAAAGTAAACGTATGGAACAGATACACACCATCAGAGTACACACACACACACACACACACACACACACACACACACACTTACATCCCAGGTTATGTTGAGTCTGCTGACGGCTGCTGTGTTGAGTCCCATGATTATGGCAAATGCTGAGTTCAGGTTTCTTTGGGCCTTACAGCTACATAATACAAAACAGGGATTAGTTGTGTGTGTGTCCCCATGTGTGTGTGTGTTTGATTGTCTAAAGTGTGTGTGTTCTCTTACTGCGCTGCAATCTTGATGAACTTCTTGAGCAGCTGGACTCGTTTGTTGAGTGACACACACATCAGGACCTCAGACATGACCCACTGTTGGACCTCGTTGCAGCGCTGCAGCAATACAGATAGCCCCTCCCGGTGGCTGCCTCCGGTACTACAGCTCATTGTAGAATACACCAACTCCTGCTGCAGGGGGGAAAAGACAGAGAGTTGAGTGTGTATGTGTATGCGTGAGTGTGTAGTAAAGTTCCTCCAGTGTGTGTGTGTGTTACCTCGTGTATGGAGTTGAAGAGGTTCCAGTCCAGTTGTGTGAGAACAGCAGCCATATCCCAGGTGTTCATACCCAGCAACCTCACTGTTCTCCTACTCAGCTCACTGTCTGTTAGAGGGGCCTACACACACACACACACACACACACGCACGTTAAGAGTAGGTAAGTGTTTTTCTTGTCTTTCAAATACTTGAGTTTGATTTGATTTAGTAGTGCAACACACCCCACCCCAGGTAAGCTGAATCGAGGTCCCCTATAGCCTTTGTTGAAAAATAAATACCATTTGTCAGTGAATGACCACAATCAAATTATTCGTAACCGTAATCTGGGTGTTAATTACCATAATATGTGTGAGGTCCCTCCGACAGACCATCAGTTTGCTCTGTGGCGTCAAAGTCTCAGAATACACATATTGACCAGCCTGTAACATCCTCCTCTCTACAGGGGGAGAGTGAGAGAGAAAAGTGGGGAGAGTGAAAAGGAGTGTGTGTGTGTGCACCTCCAGTGTGTGTGAGTACCTTCAGTGGGTGTGTGTGTGTGTACCTTCAGTGTGTGTGTGTGTGTGTGTGTACCTTCAGTGTGTGTGTGTGTGTGTGTGTACCTCCAGTAGGTGTGTGTGTCACCAGCACCATGTCCTCCTCTGGTCGGTCCATCTTCTGACCCACAATCCTCAGCAGCTCTGCCACGCTCAGCAAAGAGTGTGTGTAAACACACAGGTACGAATCAGCACTCACATACACACGACACAGCACTGGAACACACACGCACACACATAGCGTTAACACATCATAAAACATATTTTCAGAAGGCTTTTGATTGGGTGAATAGAGACCTCCTTGCTTTTAGACTAATTCAAATGGTAATTGATGGAAGATTCTATGATCCCATCAAAGTCTTACTGTGATCAGCTCAATGACCTCAATGACCTCAGGACTGGCTGGTTTCCAACCCTTTACGGTGTAAAGCAGGGAGACCTACTCTCATTCACTTTATTTGCAATATATGTTAATGATTTAGCCCTACAAATCAAACATGCTAAACTTGGTGATGAAGTTGTGGATATATTCCTGGGCATCTTGTTGTATGCTGATGATATACATTATATGTACAAAAGTATGTGGATGCCCCTTCAAATTAGTGGATTTGGCTATTTTATCCCGTTGCTGACAGGGGATGAAATAGTCTTTCATCCAGTTGCTGACAGGTGTATAAAAGGCTATTTTATCCTGTTGCTGACAGGGGATGAAATAGTCTTTCATCCAGTTGCTGACAGGTGTATAAAAGGCTATTTTATCCTGTTGCTGACAGGGGATGAAATAGTCTTTCATCCAGTTGCTGACAGGTGTATAAAAGGCTATTTTATCCTGTTGCTGACAGGGGATGAAATAGTCTTTCATCCAGTTGCTGACAGGTGTATAAAAGGCTATTTTATCCTGTTGCTGACAGGGGATGAAATAGTCTTTCATCCAGTTGCTGACAGGTGTATAAAAGGCTATTTTATCCTGTTGCTGACAGGGGATGAAATAGTCTTTCATCCAGTTGCTGACAGGTGTATAAAAGGCTATTTTATCCTGTTGCTGACAGGGGATGAAATAGTCTTTCATCCAGTTGCTGACAGGTGTATAAAAGGCTATTTCATCCCGTTGCTGACAGGTGTATAAAATTGAGAACACAGCCATGCAATCTCCATAGACAAACATTGACAGTAGAATGACCTTACTGAAGAGCTCAATGATTTTCAACGTGGCACCGTCAACAAGTCAGTTTCCAACAAGTCAGTTCATCAAATTTCTGCCCTGCTAGAGCTGCCCCAGTCAACTGTAAGTGCCCTTTGTGAAGTGGAAACGTCTAGGAGCAACAACGGCTCAGCCACAAAGTGGCAGGTCACACAATCTCCCAGAACGGGACCGCAGAGTGCTGGAGCTCATAAAATTGTCTGTCCTCGGTTGCAACACTCACTGCCAAGTTCCAAACTGTCTCTGGAAGCAACATCAGCACAATAACTGTTCGTCGGGAGCTTCATGAAATGGGTTTCCATGGCCGAGCAGCCGCACACAAGACTAAGATCACCATGCACAATGCCAAGTGCAGGCTGGAGTGGTGTAAAGCTTGCCGCCATTGGACTCTGGAGCAGTGGAAACGTGTTCTCTCAAGTGATGAATCACACTTCACAATCTGACAGTCCAACGGCCGAAACTGGGTTTGGCAGATTCCGGGAGAACGCTACCTGCCCGAATGCATAGTGCCAACTGTAAAGTTTGGTGGAGGAATAATGGTCTGGGGCTGTTTTTCAAGGTTCGGCCTAGGTCCCTTAGTTCCAGTGAAAGGAAATCTTAATGCTGCAGTATACAATGACATTCTAGATGATTCTGTGCTTCCAACTTTGTGGCAACAGTTTGGGGAAAGCCCTTTTCTGTATCAGCATGACAATACCCCCATGCACAAAGAGATCCATACAGAAATGGTTTGTTGAGATCGGTGTGGAAGCACTTGACTGGCCTGCAGAGCTCTGACCTCAACCTGACAGAACACCTTTGGGATGAATTGGAACGCTGACTGCGAGACAGGCTTAATCGCCCAACATCAGTGCCCAACCTCACTAATCCTCGTTGCTGAATGGAAGCAAGTCCCCACAGCAATGTTCCAACATGTAGTGGAAAGCCTTCCCAGAGGGGTGGAGGCTGTTATAGCAGCAAAGGGGGGACCAAATCCATATTAATGCCCATGATTTTGGAATGAGATGCGTGACAAGAAGGAGTCCACATACGTTTGGTCATGTAGTGCAGTTGTCCTTGCCGAGACATTAGATGACCTCCAGAATATTTAGAATATTGTTAAACTATGGTGTACTAAATTGAGACTGGCGATAAATCAAGAGAAGACCCAGGTTGTTCATTTCAGAAAGAAAGGTGTGCAGTGAAGTGCACACAACCTTTGTTTTGGTCCAACCCCATTATTGTACACTGGGCTCTATAAATATCAAATCAAATACAATTTTATTAGTCACATGCACCGAATACAACAGGTGTAGACCTTACAGTGAAATACTTACTTATGAACCCCTAACCGACAATGCAGTTAAAAAAATATGGATAAGAATAAGAAATAAAAGTAAAGTAAAAGTAATTCAAGATCAGCAGTAAAATAACAATAGCGAGACTATATACAGGGGGGGTACACGGTACAGACTCAATGTGCGGGGGCACCGGTTAGTTGAGGTAATATGTATATGAAGGTAGAGTTATTAAAGTGACTATGCATAGATGATAACAGAGAGTAGCAGCAGTGTAAAAGATGGGGAGAGGGGAATGCAAATAGCCTGGGTAGCCATTTGATTAGGTGTTCAGGAGTCTTGTGGCTTGGGGGTAGAAGCTGTTTAGAAGCCTCTTGGACCTAGACTTGGTGCTCCGGTACCGCTTGCCGTGCGGTAGCAGAGAGAACAGTCTAAGACTAGGGTGGCTGGAGTTTTAAACCATTTTTAGGGCCTTCCTCTGACACTGCCTGGTATAGAGGTCCTTGGTTTCATTCTGGATGAACACATGCCCTTTGAAGATGCCATAATATCGCTAGCAGATTCTGCCGGTTAAGCTTTGGGGTCAGTGTTAAACAAAATGATCTTGGTTACTGTGCTTATTTTCAGCTAAAACTCCTGTGTGTGTCCAGGGATGGACTATGCAGCTGGGGTTTGGGGTTCCAAAGTAGGCACTAATTGCAACAATGTTTAAAACAGAGCCATCTGCTGCTTTCTTGGTGTGCACCACAGGAGGTTGGTGGCACCTTAATTGGGGAGGACCTACTCGTGGTAAAGGCTGGAGTGGAATAAGTGGAATGGTGTCAAACTGACTCCAAACCTGGCCATCTGTGGAGATATGGGTTGGGAACCATGTGTGGTTAGGCAAAAGGTGACATGATACATCTATGGAACAGACTGATAAATATGCCAGAACACAGAATCACTAAAAACGTGTTTGACTGGGACCTTACTCATAACCATCTGTGGGATGGAGAATTGTTATCCATTTTTTGTGAAACTGATTTGCAGAATACACTGAATATATAAAACATTAAGAACACCTGCTCTTTCCATGACAGACTGACCTGGTGAATCCAGGTGACAGCTATGATCCCTAAATGATGTCACTGTTAAAACCACTTCAATCAGTGTAGATTTTTAAGCCTTGAGACATGGATTGTGATTGTATTTGTATTTACTATGGATCCCCATTAGCTGCTGGCAAGGTAGCAGCTACTCTTCCTGGGGTCTAGAAGAATTAAGGCAGTAATACAATTTTAAAAACACTACAAAACATTCACATCAGATTTCACAACACACTAAGTGTGTGCCCTCAGGCTCCTACTCTACTACCACATATCTACAACACAAAACTAGGGCTTGTAGGACCTGCCTTGTTGATAGTGTTGTTAAAAATGCAGAGTAGCGCTTTATTATGGACAGACTTCTCCCCATCTTAGCTACTGTTGTATCAATATGTTTTGACCATGACCATTTACAATCCAGGTAAGGGGCCTAGACTGCTGCCCTCTTGATCTACCTGGAGAGGCTTCCACTAAAGAACTCCCTCTGTGATCTGTTAGACTGCTGTACCATTCAGAGGGTGAATGGGCAAGACAAAATATCTAAGTGCCTTTGAACGGGGTATGGTAGTAGGTGCCAGGGGCACCGGTTTGTGTCAAGAACTGCAATGGTGCTTAGTCTTTCATGCTCAACAGTTTCTCATGTGTATCAAGAATGGTCCACCACCCAAAGGACATCCAGCCAACTTGACACAACTGTGGAAAGCATTGGAGTCAACATGGATTAGCATCCCTGTGGAACGCCCTGACGAATTGAGTCTGTTCTGAGGGCAAAAGGGGGGGTGCAACTCAATATTAGGAAGGTGTTCCTAATGTTTGGTATACTCAGTGTATAGTGCCTTGCAATAGTATTCACCCCCTTGGCGTTTTTCCTATTTTGTTGCATTACAACCTGTAATTTAAATATATTTTTATTGGGATTTCATGTAAACAAGGGGAACCACCAAGCAAGCGGCACTATGAAGACCAAGGAGCTCTCCAAACAGGTCAGGGACAAAGTTGTGAAGTACAGATTAAGGTTGAGTTATAAAAAAATATCCAAAACTTTGAACATCCCAGCGAGCACCATTAAATACATTATTAAAAAATGGAAAGAATATGGCACCACAACAAACCTGCCAAGAGAGGGCCACCCACCAAAACCAAGACCAGGCAAAGAGGGCATAAATCTGAGAGGCAACAAAGAGACCAAAGATAACCCTGAAGGAGCTGCAAAGCTCCACAGCGGAGATTGGAGTATCTGTCCATAGGACCACTTTAAGACGTACACTCCACAGAGCTGGGCTTTACGGAAGAGTGGCCAGAAAAAATAATAAAACATGTTTGGTGTTTGCCAAAAGGCATGTGGGACACTCCCCAAACACATGGAAAAACATACTCTGGTCAGATGAGACTAAAATGTAGCTTTTTGGCCATCAAGGAAAACACTATGTCTGGCACAAACCCAACACATCACATCACCCGAAAACACCATCCCCACAGTGAAGCATGGTGGTGGCAGCATCATGATGTGGGGATGTTTTTCCTCGGCAAGGACTGGGTAACTGGTCAAATTTGAAGGAATGATGGATGGCGCTAAATACAGGGAAATTCTTGAGGGAAACCTGTTTCAGTCTTCCAGAGATTTGAGACTGGGACGGAGGTTCACCTTCCAGCAGGACAATGACCCTAAGCATACTGCTAAAGCAGCACTCGAATGGTTTAAGGGGAAACATTTAAACGTCTTGGAATGGCCTAGTCAAAGCCCTGACCTCAATCCAATTGAGAATCTGTGGTATGACTTAAAGATTGCTGTACACCAGCGGAACCCATCCAACTTGAAGGAGCTAGAGCAGTTTTGCCTTGAAGAATGGTCAAAAATCCAACTTGCTAGATGTGCCAAGCCTATAGACATACCCCAAGAGACTTGCAGCTGTAATTGCTGCAAAAAGTGTCTCTACAAAGTATTGACTTTGGGGGGGTGAATAGTTATGCACGCTCAAGTTCTGTTTTTGTTGTATTATTGTTTGTTTCACAATTTAAAATATTTTGCATCTTCAAAGTGGTAGGCTTGTTGGGTAAATCAAATGATACAAACCCCTCCAAAAATATATTTTAATTCCAGGTTGTAATGCAACAAAATAGGGAAAATGCCAAGGGGATGAATACTTTCGCAAACCACTGTATATTCAGGACCAAATTAGCATGTGGTGTTAAACAAATCAAGGACAAAACCACAAGGGGAAATGGGCAGCTTATATTTGGTTTAAACCTAAACTGAGAACTACACCCCTGAAGCATATGTCCTCCTGAACCTAACAAAAAACGAAACGTCCGTTTGTGCACCACTCAGATCCGGCACCCTCGCTCTGGCTACAGAGACGCAGAGATTTAACAGATTGTCCGAAGAGAGAATTTGCCTACTGTGTGAACTTGGGCAAATCGAAAAGGAAATCCATTTAGTGTTTTATTGCCCTCTGGATGGCGATCTGAGACATGTTCTTTTTTGTAAAAATGTTGGTGATAAACCTGAAGTATTCTGCTTACGGGACGAACAGAGTTGTGTAGTGTGGCTAGATGGTAGCTGGTTGTGTAGTGTGGCTAGATGGTAGCTGGTTGTGTAGTGTGGCTAGATGGTAGCTGGTTGTGTAGTGTGGCTAGATGGTAGCTGGTTGTGTAGTGTGGCTAGATGGTAGCTGGTTGTGTAGTGTGGCTAGATGGTAGCTGGTTGTGTAGTGTGGCTAGATGGTAGCTGGTTGTGTAGTGTGGCTAGATGGTAGCTGGTTGTGTAGTGTGGCTAGATGGTAGCTGGTTGTGTAGTGTGGCTAGATGGTAGCTGGTTGTGTAGTGTGGCTAGATGGTAGCTGGTTGTGTAGTATGGCTAGATAGCTGTACAGGCTGTGATTATTGTATGCATATCATTTGAAAAATGTTATTTTGTTTTGATTACAAAGAAAATGTCACTGTGTTTAGTAGTGTCTTGTAGACCCCTGTGGGCTGGGCACCGCTAAGCGTATGACACTTCAATAAATAAATCAAAATCAATAATATCAATCACATACAATCACAGCATCACGTGTGTGTGTGTTCTCACCCTCTTTGGTGTCAGCCCGAGGGAAGCGGAGTGGCAGACTGTTCTCCTTTAAACTGAGCTGCTGGAACAGAGGCTTACTCTGGAGAGACAGACAGAGAAATACAGGGATGAAGACAGAAGGGAGGGGAGAGAGAGGGATAGGGAGAAAGAATGAGAAAGAGAGGGGGATAAAGAGAGATGGAGAGGAGAGAGAGGGATAGGGAGAAAGAATGAGAAAGAGGGGGATAAAGACAGAAGGGAGGGGAGAGAGAGGGATAGGGAGAAATAATGAGAAAGAGAGGGGGATAAAGAGAGATGGAGAGGAGAGAGAGGGATAGGGAGAAAGAATGAGAAAGAGAGGGGGATAAAGAGAAATGGAGAGAGAGGGATAGGGAGAAAGAGAGGGGGATAAAGTGAGATGGAGAGAGAGAGAGGGATAGGGAGAAAGAATGAGAAAGAGAGGGGGATAAAGACAGAAGGGAGGGGAGAGAGAGGGATAGGGAGAAAGAATGAGAAAGAGAGGGGGATAAAGAGAGATGGAGAGGAGAGAGAGGGATAGGGAGAAAGAGGGGGATAAAGAGAGATGGAGAGGAGAGAGAGGGATAGGGAGAAAGAGGGGGATAAAGAGAGGTGGAGAGGAGAGAGGGAGAAGGGACATAAACCATTAGATTATAA
The DNA here is from genome assembly GCF_034236695.1 of Oncorhynchus nerka. NCBI lineage: Eukaryota > Metazoa > Chordata > Actinopteri > Salmoniformes > Salmonidae > Oncorhynchus > Oncorhynchus nerka. Next base: position 77,381,537 of record NC_088399.1, read on the forward strand.
AAGGGACACTTTAGGATTTTGGCAATGAAGCCATTTATATATTTCCTCAGTGTCAGATTGTCTCTGCGTGCAGTTTGAAGGAAGTTGCTAACTAGTGTCAGCGCAATGACTGGAGGAGTCTATGGTAACGGCTAGCATGCTAGTAGACACCATAGCCTTCCAGTCATTGTGCTAACGCTAGTTAGCATTTGCTCGCAAAACTAGCTCTTACCTCCATTCATACTGGATGCAGAGACATAACAATGCAATCCATGAGTTCATCTGACTCTGGGGAAGTAGATAAAGGATTTCACTGCCAAATTCCCAAAGTATCCCTTTAACTTGGCAGTGACAGATAATTTTCGTCTACCAATTACCCCCCCCCCCATTTTCTCTCTCTCCCCTCGCCCTTCTTCCATCCCTCTCACCTTTTGTTGTGGAGGACATTCATCCACTGTGCTGAAACAAAAACAAACAGAGAAACAAATAAACAACTCCATATTTGCTTGTTCATAAATAAAGATTTACTTGAGAATTGAAGCTTCCGTTTCCTCTATCCCCCCACAGACAAACCGTAGGCTGTGCTCATGTCTCATAAACAATGGCGTCCTTGTGCTGTACATGCACACACACACTCACTGTCTACGTCGTAGAAGCTTCTGGAACTCCTTCATGTCTTTCTCCAGAGACGGAAACTCATAAAGATCCTCTAACACACACCTGGAGAGAGTCTGACACACACACACACACACACACACACACCTCTAACTGACACTTAGAGATATATTTAGGTTTAAGTATTGTAAATGTATTGTAGATGTATTGTAAATGTATGTGCAGACATGTGCCAGGGAGAAAACAAAGCTGCAAGCTCACAAGCACAAACACTTAAGTTATCGCTGTCACTGACATGCAGAATATAACTCCTTTCCTTCCTGTTACTAGGCAGCTATTACCCTCAGAAACTGGTTACCAAACCTGTGTGTGTCTCCTCCTACCTTCATGAATGCCTTGATGTGTTCGTCCTCTCGTAGGAAGTCCTTATATAGGCGTGTCCAGTGAGCAACTAGGTGTAATACTTTCCTCTTCCTATAGAGGGCCTCCTTTCCATCCTCCTGACCTTGACCATGCACACGCTTACTGCTGTAGGTGGGACAAGTTAAGGACAATACACACTACACAGAAACACAGACAGACAGACACACATGCAGTGTGTAAAGGATATTGTCCGAGCAGGGCCTGACAGAGGTCGTTGGTCGTCATGAACACTAGGTACGTCAACAGGAAGTCATCCAGCAGCAGCTCTGAAACAGGAAATGCATCACAGGTCACGAACCTCTATATCTCAGACAGTGAGAGAAAGACAGGAACGTTGAAAGATGGTTTGTGTTAGAAGGGCGTGGGCCAGATTAGAGTCCACAGCAACATGTTATTTGAGCTCTGAAGGCAGCGGCCTAACCGCTAGACTTCCCCAGGCCCACCTACAGTGAGGGAAAAAAGTATTTGATCCCCTGCTGATTTTGTACATTTGCCCACTGACAAATAAATTATCAGTTTATTATTTTAATGGTAGGTTTATTTGAACAGTGAGAGACAGAATAACAACAACAAAAATCCAGAAAAACGCATGTCAAAAATGTTATAAATTGATTTGCATTTTAATGAGGGAAATAAGTATTTGACCCCCTCTCAATCAGAAAGATTTCTGGCTCCCAGGTGTCTTTTATAAGGTAACGAGCTGAGATTAGGAGCACACTCTTAAAGGGAGTGCTCCTAATCTCAGTTTGTTACCTGTATAAAAGACACCTGTCCACAGAAGCAATCAATCAATCAGATTCCAAACTCTCCACCATGGTGGCAAAACCCTTGTTGGCAATCACAGAGGTCAGACGTTTCTTGTAGTTGGCCACCAGATTTGCACACATCTCAGGAGGGATTTTGTCCCACTCCTCTTGGCAGATCTTCTCCAAGTCATTAAGGTTTCGAGCCTGACGTTTGGCCACTCGAACCTTCAGCTCCCTCCAAAGATTTTCTATGGGATTAAGGTCTGGAGACTGGCTAGGCCACTCCAGGACCTTAATGTGCTTCTTCTTGAGCCACTCTTTTGTTGCCTTGGCCATGTGTTTTGGGTCATTGTCATGCTGGAATACCCATCCACAACCCATTTTCAATGCCCTGGCTGAGGGAAGGAGGTTCTCACCCAAGATTTGACGGTACATGGCCCCGTCCATCGTCCCTTTGATGCGGTGAAGTTGTCCTGTCCCCTTAGCAGAAAAACACCCCCAAAGCATAATGTTTCCACCTCCATGTTTGACGGTGGGGATGGTGTTCTTGGGGTCATAGGCAACATTCCTCCTCCTCCAAACACGGCGATTTGAGTTGATGCTAAAGAGCTCCACTATGGTGTCTACTAGCATGCCAACGAGAGCGTACAGGTTGCAGTCGTGGGTAGTATATGGGGCTTTGGTGACAAAACGGATGGCACTGTGATAGACTGCATCCAATTTATTGAGTAGGGTATTGGAGGCTATTTTGTAAATGACATCGCCGAAGTCGAGGATCGGTAGGATCGTCAGTTTTACAAGGGTATGTTTGGCAGCATGAGTGAAGGATGCTTTGTTGCGAAATAGGAAGCCAATTCTAGATTTAACTTTGGATTGGAGATGTTTGATGTGAGTCTGGAAGGAGAGTTTACAGTCTAACCAGACACCTAGGTATTTGTAGTTGTCCACATATTCTAAGTCAGAACCATCCAGAGTAGTGATGCTGGATGGGCGGGCAGGTGCAGGCAGCGATCGGTTGAAGAGCATGCATTTAGTTTTACTTGTATTTAAGAGCAGTTGGAGACCACGGAAGGAGAGTTGTATGGCATTGAAGCTCGTCTGGAGTGTTGTTAACACAGTGTCCAAAGAAGGGCCAGAAGTATACAGAATGGTGTTGTCTGCGTAGAGGTGGATCAAAGACTCACCAGTAGCAAGACATCATTGATGTATACAGAGAAGAGAGTCGGCCCAAGAATTGAACCCTGTGGCACCCCCATAGAGACTGCCAGAGGCCCGGAGAACAGGCCCTCTGATTTGACACACTGAACACTATCAGGGAAGTAGTTGGTGAACCAGGCGAGGCAATCATTTGAGAGACCAAGGCTATAGAGTCTGTCGATGAGGATGTGGTGATCGACAGAGTCGAAAGCCTTGGCCAGGTCAACGAATACGGCTGCACAGTATTGTTTCTAATCAATGGCGGTTAAGATATTGTTTAGGACCTTTCAGCATGGCTGAGGTGCACCCATGACCAGCTCTGAAACCAGATTGCATAGCGGAGAAGGTGCGGTGGGATTCGAAATGGTCGGTAATCTGTTTGTTGACTTGGCTTTCGAAGACCTTAGAAAGGCAGGGTAGGATAGATATAGGTCTGTAGCAGTTTGGGTCAAGAGTATTCCCGCCCTTTAAAGAGGGGGATGACCACAGCTGCTTTCCAATCTTTGGGAAACTCAGACGACAGGAAAGAGAGGTTGAACAGGCTAGTAATAGGGGTTGCAACAATTTCGGCAGATCATTTTTTTGAAAGAAAGGGTCCAGATTGTCTAGCCCGGCTGATTTGTAGGGGTCCAGATATTGCAGCTCTTTCAGAACATCAGCTGACTGGATTTGGGAGAAGGAGAAATGGGGAAGGCTTGGGTGAGTTGCTGTTGGGGGTACAGTGCAGTTGACCTGGGTAGGGGTAGCCAGGTGGAAAGCATGGCCAGCCGTAGAAAAATGCTTATTGAAATTCTCAATTATAGTGGATTTATCGGTGGTGACAGAGTTTCCTATCCTCAGTGCAGTGGGCAAGTGGGAGGAGGTGTTCTTATTCTCCATGGACTTTACAGTGTCCCAGAACATTTTTGAGTTTGTGTTGCAGGAAGCAAATTTCTGCTTGAAAAAGCTAGCCTTGGCCTTTCTAACTGCCTGTGTATATTGGTTTCTGACTTCCCTGAAAAGTTGCATATCACGGGGTTTGTTCGATGCTAATGCAGAACGCCATAGGATGTTTTTGTGTTGGTTAAGGGCAGTCAGGTCCGGAGAGAACCAAGGTCTATATCTGTTCCTGGTTCTAAATTTCTTGAATGGGGCATGCTTATTTAAGATGGTGAGGAAGGCATTTAAAAAAAATAACCAGGCATCCTCTACTGAAGGGGTGAGGTCAATATCCTATCAAGATACCCGGGCCAGGTTGATTAGAAAGGCCTGCTCGCTGAAGTGTTTCAGGGAGCGTTTGACAGGGATGAGTGGAGGTCGCTTGACCCATTACGGATGCAGGCAATAAGGCAGTGATCGCTGAGATCTTGGTTGAAAACAGCAGAGGTGTATTTAGAGAGCAAGTTGTTTAGGATGATATCTATGAGGTGCCCATGTTTACGGCTTTGGGGTGGTACCTGGTAGGTTCATTGATAATTTGTGTGAGATTGAGGGCATCAAGCTTAGATTGTAGTAATCAAGTAGTAACCAAAAAAGTGTTAAACAAATCAAAATATATTTTATATTTGAGATTCTTCAAAGTAGCCACCCTTCGCCTTGTTGACAGCATTGCACACTCTTGGCATTTTCTCAACCAGCTTCACCTGGAATGCTTTTCCAACGGTCTTGAAGGAGTTCCCACATATGCTGAGCACTTGTTGGCTGCTTTTCCTTGACTGCAGTCCAACTCATCCCAAACCATCTCAACTGGGTTGAGGTCAGTGATTGTGGAGGCCAGGTCATCTGATGTAGCACTCCATCACTCTCTTGGTCAAATAGCCCTTACACAGCCTGGAAGTATGTTGGGTCTGTGTCCTGTTGAAAAACAAATGATAGTCCCACTAAGCGCAAATCAGATGGGATGGTGTATCACTGCAGAATGCTGTGGTAGCCATGCTGGTTAAGTGTGCCTTGAATTCAGAATAAATCACAGACAGTGTCACCAGTAAAGTGCCCCCACACCATCACACCTCCTCCTCCATGCTTCACGGTGGGAACCACAAATGCGGAGATCATCCGTTCACCTACTCTGCATCTCACAAAGACACGGCAATCTAATGTCCATTGCTTGTGTTTCTTGGCCCAAGCAAGTCTCTTCTTCTTATTGCTGTCCTTTAGTTGTGGTTTCTTTGCAGCAATTTGATCATGAAGGCCTGATTCACACAGTCTCCTCTGGACAGTTGATGTTGCGATGTGTATGTTACTTGAACTCTGTGAAGCATTTATTTGGACTGCAATTTCTGAGGCTGGTAAGTCTAATGAACTTATCCTCTGCAGCAGAGGTAACTCTGGGTCTTCCTTTCCTGTGGCGGTCTTCATGAGAGCCAGTTTCATCATAGCTTTTGATGGTTTTTGCGACTGCACTTGAAGAAACTTTCAAGTTCTTGACATTTTCCAGATTGACTGACCTTCATGTCTTAAAGTAATGATGGACTGTCGTTTCTCTTTGCTTATTTGAGCTGTTCTTGCCAAAATATGGTCTTGGTCTTTTACCAAATAGGGCTTGCTTCTGTATACAACCCCTACCTTGTGTCACGCCCTGGTCGAAGTATTTTGTGTGTATCTTCATGTTTGGTTCAGGCCAGGGTGTGGCATGGGGTTTTTGTATTGTGGTGTGTTTTGTCTTGGGGTTTTGGGTATGTATTGGGATTGTAGCTAGTGGGGTGATCTAGCAAAGTCTATGGCTGTCTGGAGTGGTTCTCAATCAGAGGCAGGTGTTTATCTTTGTCTCTGGTTGGGAACCATATTTAGGCAGCCATATTCTTTGGTTGTTTTGTGGGTGATTGTCCTTAGTGTCTTTGTTCCTGTCGCTGTGTTAGTTGACAAGTATAGGCTGTTTCGGTTTTCGTTACGTTTATTGTTTTGTAGTGTTTGTGTTATTTCGTATTTACGTTTGTTTGATTAAACATGGATCGCAATCTACACGCTGCGTTTTGGTCCGACTCTCCTTCACCACACCTAGAAAACCGTTACACCTTGTCACAACACAACTGATTGGCTCAAATGTATTAAGAAGGAAAGACATTTCACAAATTAACTTTCAACAAGGCACACCTGTTAATTTAAATGCATTCCAGGTGACTACCTCATGAAACTGGTTACGAGAATGCCAAGAGTGTGCAAAGCTGTCATCAAGGCAAAGGGTGGCCAATATAAAATATATTTAGATTTGTTTAACACTTTTTTGGTTACTACATGATTCCATATGTGTTATTTCATAGTTTTGATGTCTTCACTATTATTCTATGTAGAAAATAGTAAAAATAAAGAAAAACCCTTGAATGAGTAGGTGTCCAAACTTTTGACTGGTGCTGTACATATTACGTCATATTACCTCAACTACCCCGACTGACCCGTACCCCTGCACATTGACTCTGTGTATATAGCCTCATTATTTTATAGTGTTAGTTTATTTATTTATTTTTACTTTAGTTTATTTACCCCTATACAGTGGGGCAAAAAAGTATTTAGTCAGCCACCAATTGTGCAAGTTCTTCCACTTAAAAAGATGAGGCCTGTAATTTTCATCATAGGTACACTTCAACTATGACAGACAAAATGAGAGAAAAAACATCCAGAAAATCACATTGTAGGATTTTTTTATTAATTTATTTGCAAATTATGGTGGAAAATAAGTATTTGGTCACCTACAAACAAGCAAGATTTCTGGCTCTCACAGACCTGTAACTTCTTCTTTAAGAGGCTCCTCTGTCCTCCACTCGTTACCTGTATTAATGGCACCTGTTTGAACTTGTTATCAGTATAAAAGACACCTGTCCACAACCTCAAACAGTTACACTCCAAACTCCACTATGGCAAAGACCAAAGAGCTGTCAACGGACACCAGAAACAAAATTGTAGACATGCACCAGGCTGGGAAGACTGAATCTGCAATAGGTAAGCAGCTTGGTTTGAAGAAATCAACTGTGGGAGCAATTATTAGGAAATGGAAGACATACAAGACCACTGATAATCTCCCTTGATCTGGGGCTCCACGCAAAATCTCACCCCGTGGGGTCAAAATGATCACAAGAACGGTGAGCAAAAATCCCAGAACTCCACGGGGGGACCTAGTGAATGACCTGCAGAGAGCTGGGACCAAAGTAACAAAGCCTACCATCAGTAACACACTACGCCGCCAGAGACTCAAATCCTGCAGTGCCAGACGTGTCCCCCTGCTTAAGCCAGTACATGTCCAGGCCCGTCTGAAGTTTGCTATAGAGCATTTGGATGATCCAGAAGAAGATTGGGAGAATGTCATATGGTCAGATGAAACCAAAATATTACTTTTTGGTAAAAACTCAACTCGTCGTGTTTGGAGGACAAAGAATGCTGAGTTGCATCCAAAGAACACCATACCTACTGTGAAGCATGGGGTGGAAACATCATGCTTTGGGGCTTGTTTTCTGCAAAGGGACCAGGACGACTGATCCGTGTAAAGGAAAGAATGAATGGGGCCATGTATCGTGAGATTTTGAGTGAAAACCTCCTTCCATCAGCAAGGGCATTGAAGATGAAACGTGGCTGGGTCTTTCAGCATGACAATGATCCCAAACACACCGCCCGGTCAACGAAGGAGTGGCTTCGTAAGAAGCATTTCAAGGTCCTGGAGTGGCCTAGCCAGTCTCCAGATCTCAACCCCATAGAATATCTTTGGAGAGAGTTGAAAGTCTGTGTTGCCCAGCAACAGCCCCAAAACATCACTGCTCTAGAGGAGATCTGCATAGAGGAATGGGCCAAAATACCAGCAACAGTGTGTGAAAACCTTGTGAAGACTTACAGAAAACGTTTGACCTCTGTCATTGCCAACAAAGGGTATATAACAAAGTATTGAGATAAACTTTTGTTATTGACCAAATACTTATTTTCCACCATAATTTGCAAATAAATTCATTAAAAATCCTACAATGTGATTTTCTGGATTTTTTCTCTCTCATTTTGTCTGTTATAGTTGAAGTGTACCTATGATGAAAATTACAGACCTCTCTCATCTTTTTAAGTGGGAGAACTTGCACAATTGGTGGCTGACTAAATACTTTTCTGCCCCACTGTATATAGCCTTGTTATTGTTATTTTATTGGTCAGTTTTTTTTACATGGGTTTATTTAGCAAATATTTTATTTCTGCATTGTTGGTTAATGGCTTGTAAGTAAGCATTTAACGACGGTAAGGTCTAAACCTGTTATATTCGGTGCATGGGACAAAGATTTTTTTGTTGTTGATCTGATTTGACATGAGAACAGGCCGTGGCTTGGGTGGCTGAGGTAAATGATGATTTTCTTGACCTGGTGTTTTTGGTGTCCTTCATGACGATGGAAGTGAGTGCTACGGGTCGGTAGTCATTCAGTTCACTTACTTTCCCTTTTTGGGCACAGGGATGACAGTGGACATCTTGAAGCAGGTGGGGCTAACGACCTGAGCTGAAAATGTCCAAAAACACAACAGCTAGCTGGTCTGCACATGTTCTGAGGGTGGAACTATAAGGCTAGTTGGTCTGCACATGCTCTGAGGGTGGAACTATAAAGCTAGCTGGTCTGCACATGCTCTGAGGGTGGAACTATAAAGCTAGCTGGTCTGAACATGCTCTGAGGGTGGAACTATACAGCTAGCTGGTCTGAACATGCTCTGAGGGTGGAACTATAAAGCTAGCTGGTCTGAACATGCTCTGAGGGTGGAACTATAAGGCTAGTTGGTCTGCACATGCTCTGAGGGTGGAACTATAAAGCTAGCTGGTCTGCACATGCTCTGAGGGTGGAACTATAAAGCTAGCTGGTCTGCACATGCTCTGAGGGTGGAACTATACAGCTAGCTGGTCTGAACATGCTCAGAGGGTGGAACTATAAAGCTAGCTGGTCTGCACATGCTCTGAGGGTGGAACTATAAAGCTAGCTGGTCTGAACATGCTCTGAGGGTGGAACTATACAGCTAGCTGGTCTGAACATGCTCTGAGGGTGGAACTATAAAGCTAGCTGGTCTGCACATGCTCTGAGGGTGGAACTATACAGCTAGCTGGTCTGAACATGCTCAGAGGGTGGAACTATAAAGCTAGCTGGTCTGAACATGCTCTGAGGGTGGAACTATAAGGCTAGTTGGTCTGCACATGCTCTGAGGGTGGAACTATAAAGCTAGCTGGTCTGTACATGCTCTGAGGGTGGAACTATAAAGCTAGTTGGTCTGCACATGCTCTGAGGGTGGAACTATACAGCTAGCTGGTCTGCACATGCTCTGAGGGTGGAACTATAAGGCTAGTTGGTCTGCACATGCTCTGAGGGTGGAACTATAAAGCTAGCTGGTCTGTACATGCTCTGAGGGTGGAACTATAAAGCTAGTTGGTCTGCACATGCTCTGAGGGTGGAACTATACAGCTAGCTGGTCTGCACATGCTCTGAGGGTGGAACTATAAAGCTAGCTGGTCTGCACATGCTCTGAGGGTGGAACTATACAGCTAGCTGGTCTGAACATGCTCAGAGGGTGGAACTATAAAGCTAGCTGGTCTGAACATGCTCTGAGGGTGGAACTATAAAGCTAGCTGGTCTGAACATGCTCTGAGGGTGGAACTATAAAGCTAGTTGGTCTGCACATGCTCTGAGGGTGGAACTATACAGCTAGCTAGTCTGCACATGCTCTGAGGGTGGAACTATAAAGCTAGCTGGCAATTAGAGCAGGTGAGACATAAAAAGTGTATGGTTAGAAAGGTTAACTTCTCTATTACAGTAAAATAATGTCTCAATGTGCTTCAGTGTCCATATGACCCAGTCTGTTGGACCAAACCTCAAATGCAAATAACGAGTTGAGACCGCTTGTCAGAGAGGAAGGAGTGACCTCTCAGCCTTGCTGTTGTGAGTGGTGGAGGAGGGGCTTTGTGTGTGTGTGTGTGTGTGTGAGGTTTCACTCTCGCCATAATCAGTTAAAAATAAACCCAATGCGTTTCTATGAGTTTATTTTGGACCTAAGCTTGTCGCCTGCCTCACAGCCTTTGGGACAATGACTCTCATTGTTAGGGCGGAGACATGAGCATCTCGTCATGATATACAGGTCTCTGGTGTAAATGGGAAGGTGCACACAGCACAGAAGGAGCAAAGGAGTCAAGACAAATTACAACATGAGAACCAGCGGACATAAACGACATACAGGCATTTGGAATATCATGCAAAAACATACATTTATTTTGAAACATCGCCCACTCTTCTCACTGAAGAGTGTGGTTTCAGAAGGAATGGTTTAAGTAATGGTGGATTATACAGGTCCATCCCTGGCAATGCAGTTTCATGAAGGGCTGAGAATGCAGTTGGCCTGAGCAAGGCGCTGAATCACTGATCTACAAATCATCTTACATCCCTAATAGCCACTCATTATGTTATCAAGATTAGTGCATCTGTGCAGACTGAGCTTGCTGCACAACGTTAAACTCTGTCCATGGGAAACATGTGACAAAAAAAGTAATGGTTCCGCAGAGCAGTGGATAGAGCAGCCGAAAGGTTCCTATGAATAATTAACTAACCAGCTGTCTGACGTTTAGATAGGAAAGCAAGCTTTTCATAGAACACCACTTTAAATGACTAGACTATTTAGCTGGCTTCTACCTCTTTCCTTCTCTCCACCCCTCCTCTCTCCTTCCACCCTACCGTTCCCATTTTCCTCCCTCCTTCCAACTGCTTTCATTTTCTCCATGTTAACAACTCTCCTTCACTCCTCCAATTTCATCTACACACACACCACCCCCGGGCCACAGATCTAATCTTAGTAATCAGGTATTGCAGTGTTGTGCGTTAATCTCGCTTTAGGCTTGTTTCAGCTTGTTAAACATGTTTCTGTTTAGAAAACACACACACATGTGCGCGCGCGCACGCACTCACACAGGCACGCATGCACTCACACACAGGCACGCATGCGCGAGTACACACACACTCCTCTCTTTCTGTTCTTTCAGCTCTCTTTCTGACTGGTGATCATTAGGGCCGAAGACTCATTTACCCAATATGGTCTTTTGTCAGCGTTTCCCAATAGGTCACGCTAGTTAGACAACACTGAAATATGCTACAATATATTCCTAGGAAAGAAAAGAAGAAAGAATGAAGAACAGTAGAAGTAGTGGTTATGTTGCAACATGTTAGGACATTCCTAAGAGCAGGGGAGGGATTGGTGCACACAAACAAACACACAAATTAAATTATTTGGTGTACATTTAAATAAGTGTAATGGACTGAGTACAGATCTTTGGGGGATCCCACAATCATCAAACTATCTGCTGTGTGTATGTGTGACCAGAAGTAAACTAACCAAAATTTGACCAATTGGGGACATTCTGTTAGTCCCCACAAAGTCAAATGCTATTTCTAAGGGGTTTAGGGTTGAGGTAGAATTTGTGTTAGGGTTTGAATTAGGTTTAGGGGTTATGGTTAGAAGTCAGGGTTAGGTTTTGGGGTTAAGGTTAACTAGGATTTAACAAGACTGTGTTAAGGATAAACAAGACTGTGTGTGTGTACGTGTTTACTCACCAGACACTCTGCTCTCCGGTGCTCCTCTCTGGTCATCCAGTCGTAGGTCACTCAGCAGGTGTTCTAGAATCTTCAGGGGTGTTCCAGACACCACCACATACCTAAACAGACACACACAGAGAAAAGTTACACATAAACAAGGACTCACGCACACACAAACACACACGATACACACATACCAACACACCTGTCAGAAACACAGGAGGAAGAGCAGGAATAGTATTCCTCAGAGCTTCTATCTCTCCTTTCTCTCTCTTCCCTCTCCTCCTCTCCCTCCTCATCCTCCCCTTCCTCATCAATGTAAGGTAGACTACTCCAGTCATCTTCATCCTCATCATCAATGTAGAGCAGGTAAGGGACATTGAAGGTTGGGACAGAACTACTACAACAGTCATCATCATCATCACTACCGTCTTCATCTTCCTCTGCCTCCACTAGTGTGACAGTTCTCAAGTCCATCTCAATTCCTCCAGAGGATTTGCTCTCCCTAGCGCAACATGCTCAGCCAAGGTGCTCTGTCCTGGGCTGAAGAGCCAGCCTGCTTCCCCTGCCTGCCTGGAGCTCCACAGATATAGAGGCTATAGTAGCTCTACCCCAAAAGGGGATGTACTGAGGCCTCCCCTCTCCCTGCCTAACACCAGAGAGACACACACCCTTTATAATGTGTAAACACACCCTCTAGGCAGCAAACAGTCTTGCTTTCTTTTGATTTGTTTCTCCCTTCAAGACAAGAAAATCATTCTCTCTCTGCTTGCAGCTAAAACACACACGTTCTCTGTCCTAACACACACATCCTCTAGGAAGCAAACACACAATCTATCTTGTCAGGGCAGATGCTTGTGTGCGTGCAGGCATGCAAAGGGTGTGACTTAAGAGAGGGAAAAGGAGGGAGAATGTAAAATATTTTTCTTGACATGGCTTTCAACAAACAGGTTTGTCTGGGACATACACAGCATACAGTTTGAAGTCTTTATAGATCATATATAACGTTTACATGATTAATTTGTATATTCCAGCAACGCCCACAAAGACAGAGATATTGAAATTGAAAGATAAGAATACTGACCTCTTCTCTCCGTCCTCCTCTCTGGCCCCTCCCCCTGATGGCGAGGAAGCGGGGTTAGGTGATGTCACTGATGATGGCGAGGAAGCGGGGTTAGGTGATGTCACTCTCTGTAGCACAAGGACGTCCCGACCCCTTTCCTTAAGACACACCCTCCCTACTGCCTCTCCCTGAGAGAGAGAGAGAGAGAGAGAGAGAGAGAAGAGTTGTACATTGGTATTGTATGCAGAATATAGAGAGAAACAGAAGGACAATGTGTGTTGTGAGGGAGTTTTATAACACAGAGTGGAAAATATATTGTAGGGTGTCCAATCAAAAACGTATATTTTGACCAATGAGTGAAATAAGTTAATTATGTTGATAATCCTTTAAGAAAACCAATGGTCCTAACCTCATGTCTCTATCATAATCCGTTCAAAGGTTACAAGAGTTTTTACCCTTGTAGGATGGCCAGAATTAGTGTGACTAAATCAATGGAGGCCAGAGAAGAAAAAATAGATCAAAACTCTGTGCAAGAATGAAAACTACTGCTACCTGACAGGCTCACTTTCCTCTCGAACCCACAGGACAAAAAAACAATATACAGTGCCTTGCGAAAGTATTCGGCCCCCTTGAACTTTGCGACCTTTTGCCATATTTCAGGCTTCAAACATAAAGATATAAAACTGTATTTTTTTGTGAAGAATCAACAACAAGTGGGACACAATCATGAAGTGGAACGACATTTATTGGATATTTCAAACTTTTTTAACAAATCAAAAACTGAAAAATTGGGCGTGCAAAATGATTCAGCCCCTTTACTTTCAGTGCAGCAAACTCTCTCCAGAAGTTCAGTGAGGATCTCTGAATGATCCAATGTTGACCTAAATGACTAATGATGATAAATACAATCCACCTGTGTGTAATCAAGTCTCCGTATAAATGCACCTGCACTGTGATAGTCTCAGAGGTCCGTTAAAAGCGCAGAGAGCATCATGAAGAACAAGGAACACACCAGGCAGGTCCGAGATACTGTTGTGAAGAAGTTTAAAGCCGGATTTGGATACAAAAAGATTTCCCAAGCTTTAAACATCCCAAGGAGCACTGTGCAAGCGATAATATTGAAATGGAAGGAGTATCAGACGACTGCAAATCTACCAAGACCTGGCCGTCCCTCTAAACTTTCAGCTCATACAAGGAGAAGACTGATCAGAGATGCAGCCAAGAGGCCCATGATCACTCTGGATGAACTGCAGAGATCTACAGCTGAGGTGGGAGACTCTGTCCATAGGACAACAATCAGTCGTATATTGCACAAATCTGGCCTTTATGGAAGAGTGGCAAGAAGAAAGCCATTTCTTAAAGATATCCATAAAAAGTGGCGTTTAAAGTTTGCCACAAGCCACCTGGGAGACACACCAAACATGTGGAAGAAGGTGCTCTGGTCAGATGAAACCAAAATTGAACTTTTTGGCAACAATGCAAAACGTTATGTTTGGCATAAAAGCAACACAGCTCATCACCCTGAACACACCATCCCCACTGTCAAACATGGTGGTGGCAGCATCATGGTTTGGGCCTGCTTTTCTTCAGCAGGGACAGGGAAGATGGTTAAAATTGATGGGATGATGGATGGAGCCAAATACAGGACCATTCTGGAAGAAAACCTGATGGAGTCTGCAAAAGACCTGAGACTGGGACAGAGATTTGTCTTCCAACAAGACAATGATCCAAAACATAAAGCAAAATCTACAATGGAATGGTTCAAAAATAAACATATCCAGGTGTTAGAATGGCCAAGTCAAAGTCCCGACCTGAATCCAATCGAGAATCTGTGGAAAGAACTGAAAACTGCTGTTCACAAATGCTCTCCATCCAACCTCACTGAGCTCGAGCTGTTTTGCAAGGAGGAATGGGAAAAAATGTCAGTCTCTCGATATGCAAAACTGATAGAGACATACCCCAAGCGACTTACAGCTGTAATCGCAGCAAAAGGTGGCGCTACAAAGTATTAACTTAAGGGGGCTGAATAATTTTGCACGCCCAATTTTTCAGTTTTTGCCATGTTAAAAAAGTTTGAAATATCCAATAAATGTCGTTCCACTTCATGATTGTGTCCCACTTGTTGATTCTTCACAAAAAAATACAGTTTTATATCTTTATGTTTGAAGCCTGAAATGTGGCAAAAGGTCGCAAAGTTCAAGGGGGCCGAATACTTTCGCAAGGCACTGTAGAGCTAAGATGTATATAGATTTTGAGACATGACATGAAGTATTTTCATATTTCAGAGTACACTTGTCATATTAATGCAAAATTCCCATTGTTGTTAGAAGATTTCTCACAAAAAGAAGCATCTCTGTGAAAGGTCAACGGAGCACTGAGCATAAAAAAGTTGTTTTTATTTTCAAAGCCTTTTAGATTTCATTCAGCTCATGTCATGCAACCTGCGGAATCAACTGTGAAGACCACGACCACCCTATCTCTTGGGCAAGGACCCACCACATCTCCCATCAACTCCCTGTGAGCTGCAGATTAAAACAATGGTCTGATATCTGATACAGGGTTACCCCTCTAAACACACACCAACCACACACACACACACGGCACACATAATGTACATCTACACACACAGTTAGAATTTGCTGCAGCAAAACCACATCCATTTAGTTTGAGAAAGTATGCTAGCAATGTAAGAGAAAACAGAGTTTGGACATTTGATGGCCTGAAAGTAAAGGAATTGTCTGAATGTTATATACTAGAGAGACAGAATGTTATATACTAGAGACAGAATGTTGTATACTAGAGACAGAATGTTGTATACTAGAGACTAGAGGTCGACCGATTAATCGGTATGGCCGATTAATTAGGGCCGATTTCAAGTTGTCATAACAATCGGTAATCAGCCTTTTTGGACGCTGATTATGGCCGATAACATTGCACTCCATGAGGAGACTGCATGGCAGGCTGACTACCTGTTACGCGAGTGCAGCAAGGAGCCAAGGTAAGATGCTAGCATTAAACTTATCTTATAAAAAACAATCAACCTTAACATAATCACTAGTTAACTATACATGGTTAATGATATTACTAGGTTATCAAGCTTGTCCTGCGTTGCATATAATCAATGCGGTGCCTGTAAATTTATCATCGAATTACAGCCTACTTCGCCAAACGGGTGATGATTTAACAAAAGCACAATCGTAGCACGAATGTACCAAACCATAAACATCAAAACCTTTCTTAAAATCAATACACAGAAGTATATATTTTTAAACCTGCATATTTAGTTAAAAGAAATTCATGTTAGCAGGCAATATTAACTAGGGAAATTGTGTCACTTCTCTTGCGTTCATTGCATGCAGAGTCAGGGTATATGCAAGTTTGGGCCGCCTGGCTCGATGCGAACAAAATTTGCCCGAATTTTACATAATTATGACATAACATTGAAGGTTGTAACAGCAATATTTAGATTTAGGGTAGCCACACGTTCGGTAAAATACGGAACGGTTCCGTATTTCACTGAAAGAATAAACGTTTTGTTTTCGAAATGATAGTTTCCGGATCTGACCATATTAATGACCAAAGGCTCGTATTTCTGTGTTTATTATATTATAACTAAGTCTATGATTTGATATTTGATGGAGCAGTGTGTCTGTCTGAGCAGTGGTAGGCAGCAGCAGGCTCGTAAGCATTCATTCAAACTTTACTGCATTTGCCTTCAGCTCTTAGCAATGCTTGAAGCACAGCGCTGTTTATGACTTCAAGCCTACGAACTCCCGAGATTAGGCTGGCAATACTATAGTGCCTATTAGAGCATACAATAGTCAAAGGTATATGAAATAGAAATGGTATAGAGAGAAATAGTCAACCTATAATAACTACACCCTAAAACTTCTTAACTGGGAATATTGAAGAACTGGAAATATTGAACCACCAGCTTTCATATGTTCTGACAAGGAACTTAAACGTTAGCTTTTTTACATGACACATATTGCACTTTTACGGTCTTTTCCAACACCATGTTTTTGCATTATTTAAACCAAATTCAGCATGTTTCATTATTTATTTGAGACTAACTAGATTTTATTTATGTATTAAGTTAAAATAAGTGTTGATTCAGTATTGTTATAATTGTCATTATTACATATACATATATATATATAAATCGTCCGATTAATCGGTATCGTCTTTTTTGGTCCTTCAATAATCGGTATCGGCGTTGAAAAATCATAATCGGTCGACCTCTACTAGAGACAGAATGTTGTATACTAGAAAGACATAATTTTATATACAAGAGACAGAAAAATACAGTGCATTCAGAAAGTATTCAGACCCCTTGACTTTTTCCACATTTTGTTAAGTTACAACATTATTCTAAAATTGATTCAATTATTTTCCTTATCAACCTACACACAATACCCCATAATGACAAAGCAAAAACGGGTTTTTAGACATTTTTGCAAATCTATTTAAAAAATAAAATAATATTCGTATTCACACCCTTTGCTATGAGACTCGAAATTGACCTCAGGGGCATCCTGTTTCCGTTGATCATCCTTGAGATGTTTCTGCAACTTGATTGGAGTCCTACTGTGGTAAATTCAATTAATTGAACATGATTTGGAAAAACACTGTCTATATAAGGTCTCACAGTTGATAGTGCATGTCAGAGCAAGAACCAAGCCATGAGGTCAAAGGAATCGTCAGTAGAACTCCAAGACAGGATTGTGTTGTTTTTTTTTAAACCTTTATTTAACCAGGCAAGTCAGTTAAGAACAAATTATTATTTTCAATGACGTCCTAGGAACAGTGGGTTAACTGCCTGGTTCATGGGCAGAACGACAGATTTTTACCTTGTCAGCTCAGGGATTCGATCTTGCAACCTTTCGGATACTAGTCCAACGCACTAACCACTAGGCTACCTGCCACCCCGTGTTGAAGAAATGTTTTGGTACCCTGCAGAAATGTTTTGGTACCCTTCCCCAGATCTGTGCCTCAACAGATCTGTGTTGAGGCACAGATCTAGGGAAGGGTACCAAAACATTTCTGCAGCATTGAAGGTCCCCAAGAACACAGTGGCCTCCATCATTCTTAAATGGAAAAAGTTTTGAACCACCAAGAATCTTCCTAGAGCTGGATGCCTGGCCAAACCGAGCAATCGGGGGAGACAGGCCTTGGTCAGGGAGGTGACCACGAACCCGATGGTCACAGACAGAGCTCCAGAGTTCGTCTGTGGAGATGGGAGAACCTTCCAGGAGGACAATCATCTCTGCAGCACTCCACCAATCAGGCAGTTATGGTAGAGTGGCCAGAAGGAAGCCACTCCTCAGTAAAAGGCACATGACAGCCTGCATGGAGTTTTCCAAAGGGCACCTAAAGGACACTCAGACCATGAGAAACAAGATTCTTTGATCTGATAAACGAAGATTGAACTCTTTGGCCTGAATGCCAAGCGTCACGTCTGGAGGAAACCTGGCACCATCCCTACAGTGAAGCATGGTGATGGTAGCATCATGCTGTGGGGATGTTTTTCAGCAGCAGGGACTGGGAGACTAGTCAGGATCGAGGGAAAGATGAACAGAGCAATGTACAGAGAGATCCTTGATGAAAACCTGCTCCAGAGCCCTCAGGACCTCAGACTGGGGGCATAGGTTCACCTTCCAACAGGACAACGACCCTAAGCACAAAGCCAAGACAATGCAGGAGTGGCTTTGGGACAAGTCTCTGAATGTCCTTGTTTGGCCCAGTCAGAGCCCGTACTTGAACCCGATCGATCATCTCTGGAGAGACCTGAAAAAACGCTCCCCATCCATCCAACCTGACACAGCTTGAGAGGATCTGCAGAGAAGAATGGGAGGAACTCCCCAAATACAGGTGTGCCTAGCTTGTAGCATCATACCCAAGAAGACTTCAGACTGCAATCGCTGCCAAAGGTGCTTCAACAAAGGAGTTCAACAAACAGAGTAAAAGGTCTGAATACACATGTAAATGTGATATTTCAAAATTTAAAAAAAAATGTTTTTGCCTTGTCATTATGAGGTATTGAGTGTTGATTAATGAGGACATTAAAAAAAAAAAAAATTTTTTTTTTAAATAAGGCTGTAATGTAACTAAATGTGGACAAAGTCAATGGGTATAAATACTTTCCAAATGCACTGTACTAGAGACTGAATGTTATAAACTAAAGAGACAGAATGTTATATACTAGATAGACAGAATGTTATATACTAGAGAGACAGAATGTTATATACTAGATAGACAGAATGTTATATACTAGATAGACAGAATGTTATATACTAGATAGACAGAATGTTGTATACTAGAGACAGAATGTTATATACTAGAGACAGAATGTTATATACTAGAGACAGAATGTTATATACTAGAGACAGAATGTTATATACTAGAGACAGAATGTTATATACTAGATACACAGAATGTTGTATACTAGAGACAGAATGTTATATACTAGATACACAGAATGTTACATACTAGAGGCAGAATGTTATTTACTAGAGACAGAATGGTGTATACTAGAGACATAATGTTATATACTAGAGACAGAATGTTGTATACTAGAGACAGAATGTTATATACTAGATAGACAGAATGTTATATACGAGAGACAGAATGTTATATACTAGATAGACAGAATGTTGTATACGAGAGACAGAATGTTATATACGAGATAGACAGAATGTTATATACTAGAGAGACAGAATGTTATATACCAGAGACAGAATGTTATATACTAGATAGACAGAATGTTATATACGAGAGACAGAATGTTATATACTAGATAGACAGAATGTTGTATACGAGAGACAGAATGTTATATACGAGATAGACAGAATGTTATATACTAGAGAGACAGAATGTTATATACCAGAGACAGAATGTTATATACTAGAGAGACAGAATGTTATATACGAGAGACAGAATGTTATATACTAGAGAGACAGAATGTTATATACTAGAGACAGAATGTTATATACTAGAGACAGAATGTTATATACTAGAGAGACAGAATGTTATATACTAGAGAGACAGAATGTTATATACTAGAGAGACAGAATGTTATATACTAGATAGACAGAATGTTATATACTAGAGAGACAGAATGTTACATACTAGATAGAGAGAATGTTATATACAAGATACAGAATGTTACATACTAGATAGACAGAATGTTACATACTAGAGGCAGAATGTTACATACTAGATAGACAGAATGTTATATACTAGATAGACAGAATGTTGTATACTAGAGACAGAATGTTATATACTAGAGACAGAATGTTATATACTAGAGGCAGAATGTTACATACTAGATAGACAGAATGTTGTATACTAGATAGACAGAATGTTATATACTCGAGACAGAATGTTGTATACTCGAGACAGAATGTTGTATACTCGAGACAGAATGTTGTATACTCGAGACAGAATGTTGTATACTCGAGACAGAATGTTGTATACTCGAGACAGAATGTTATATACTCGAGACAGAATGTTATATACTCGAGAGACAGAATGTTATATACGAGAGACAGAATGTTATATACTAGATAGAATGTTATATACTAGATAGACAGAATGTTATATACTAGAGAGACAGAATGTTATATACTAGATACACAGAATGTTGTATACTAGATACACAGAATGTTGTATACTAGATACACAGAATGTTATATACTAGATACACAGAATGTTATATACTAGATACACAGAATGTTATATACTAGAGAGACAGAATGTTATATACTAGAGAGACAGAATGTTGTATACTAGAGACAGAATGTTATATACTAGAGACAGAATGTTATATACTAGAGACAGAATGTTATATACTAGAGACAGAATGTTATATACTAGAGAGACAGAATGTTATATACTAGACAGAATGTTATATACTAGATACACAGAATGTTGTATACTAGAGACAGAATGTTATATACTAGATACACAGAATGTTACATACTAGAGGCAGAATGTTATTTACTAGAGAGACAGAATGTTGTATACTAGAGACAGAATGTTATATACTAGATAGACAGAATGTTATATACTAGAGAGACAGAATGTTGTATACTAGAGACAGAATGTTATATACTAGAGACAGAATGTTACATACTAGAGACAGAATGTTACATACTAGAGAGACAGAATGTTACATACTAGAGAGACAGAATGTTACATACTAGATAGACAGAATGTTACATACTAGATAGACAGAATGTTATATACAAGATACAGAATGTTACATACTAGAGGCAGAATGTTATATACTAGAGAGACAGAATGTTATATACTAGAGAGACAGAATGTTATATACTAGATACACAGAATGTTATATACTAGATACACAGAATGTTGTATACTAGAGACAGAATGTTATATAGTAGATACACAGAATGTTACATACTAGAGGCAGAATGTTATATACTAGAGAGACAGAATGTTGTATACTAGAGACAGAATGTTATATACTAGATAGACAGAATGTTATATACTAGAGAGACAGAATGTTGTATACTAGAGACAGAATGTTATATACCAGAGACAGAATGTTATATACCAGAGACAGAATGTTATATACTAGAGAGACAGAATGTTATATACTAGAGAGACAGAATGTTATATACTAGAGAGACAGAATGTTATATACGAGATAGACAGAATGTTATATATTAGAGACAGAATGTTATATACTAGAGAGACAGAATGTTATATACTAGAGAGACAGAATGTTATATACTAGAGAGACAGAATGTTATATACTAGAGACAGAATGTTATATACTAGAGACAGAATGTTATATACTAGAGAGACAGAATGTTGTATACTAGATAGACAGAATGTTGTATACTCGAGACAGAATGTTGTATACTCGAGACAGAATGTTGTATACTCGAGACAGAATGTTGTATACTCGAGACAGAATGTTGTATACTCGAGACAGAATGTTGTATACTCGAGACAGAATGTTATATACTCGAGAGACAGAATGTTATATACGAGAGACAGAATGTTATATACTAGATAGAATGTTATATACTAGATAGACAGAATGTTATATACTAGAGAGACAGAATGTTATATACTAGATACACAGAATGTTGTATACTAGATACACAGAATGTTGTATACTAGATACACAGAATGTTGTATACTAGATACACAGAATGTTATATACTAGATACACAGAATGTTATATACTAGATACACAGAATGTTATATACTAGAGAGACAGAATGTTATATACTAGAGAGACAGAATGTTGTATACTAGAGACAGAATGTTATATACTAGAGACAAAATGTTATATACTAGAGACAGAATGTTATATACTAGAGAGACAGAATGTTATATACTAGACAGAATGTTATATACTAGATACACAGAATGTTGTATACTAGAGACAGAATGTTATATACTAGATACACAGAATGTTACATACTAGAGGCAGAATGTTATTTACTAGAGAGACAGAATGTTGTATACTAGATAGACAGAATGTTATATACTCGAGACAGAATGTTGTATACTCGAGACAGAATGTTGTATACTCGAGACAGAATGTTATATACGAGAGACAGAATGTTATATACTAGATAGACAGAATGTTATATACTCGAGACAGAATGTTGTATACTCGAGACAGAATGTTGTATACTCGAGACAGAATGTTGTATACTCGAGACAGAATGTTGTATACTCGAGACAGAATGTTGTATACTCGAGACAGAATGTTGTATACTCGAGACAGAATGTTATATACTCGAGACAGAATGTTATATACTCGAGAGACAGAATGTTATATACGAGACAGAATGTTATATACTAGATAGACTGTTATATACTAGATAGAATGTTATATACTAGATAGACAGAATGTTATATACTAGAGAGACAGAATGTTGTATACTAGATACACAGAATGTTGTATACTAGAGACAGAATGTTATATACTAGATACACAGAATGTTACATACTAGAGGCAGAATGTTATTTACTAGAGAGACAGAATGTTGTATACTAGAGACAGAATGTTATATACTAGATAGACAGAATGTTATATACTAGAGAGACAGAATGTTGTATACTAGAGACAGAATGTTATATACTAGAGACAGAATGTTACATACTAGAGAGACAGAATGTTACATACTAGAGAGACAGAATGTTACATACTAGATAGACAGAATGTTATATACAAGATACAGAATGTTACATACTAGAGGCAGAATGTTACATACTAGATAGACAGAATGTTGTATACTCGAGAGACAGAATGTTATATACGAGAGACAGAATGTTATATACCAGAGACAGAATGTTATATACCAGAGAGACAAAATTTCATATACGAGACAGAATGTTATATACGAGAGACAGAATGTTATATACTAGATAGACAGAATGTCATATACTAGAGAGACAGAATGTTATATACTAGATACACAGAATGTTGTATACTAGATACACAGAATGTTATATACTAGATACACAGAATGTTATATACTAGATAGGCAGAATGTTATATACTAGAGAGACAGAATGTTGTATACTAGAGACAGAATGTTATATACTAGAGAGACAGAATGTTATATACTAGAGAGACAGAATGTTATATACTAGATACACAGAATGTTATATACTAGATACACAGAATGTTGTATACTAGAGACAGAATGTTATATAGTAGATACACAGAATGTTACATACTAGACGCAGAATGTTATATACTAGAGAGACAGAATGTTGTATACTAGAGACAGAATGTTATATACTAGAGAGACAGAATGTTATATACTAGAGAGACAGAATGTTGTATACTAGAGACAGAATGTTATATACCAGAGACAGAATGTTATATACCAGAGACAGAATGTTATATACGAGAGACAGAATGTTATATACTAGAGAGACAGAATGTTATATACTAGATAGACAGAATGTTATATACTAGATAGACAGAATGTTATATACTAGAGAGACAGAATGTTATATACTAGAGAGACAGAATGAGACAGAATGTTATATACTAGAGAGACAGAATGTTATATACTAGAGACAGAATGTTATATACTAGAGACAGAATGTTGTATACTAGATAGACAGAATGTTGTATACTCGAGACAGAATGTTGTATACTCGAGACAGAATGTTGTATACTCGAGACAGAATGTTGTATACTCGAGACAGAATGTTGTATACTCGAGACAGAATGTTGTATACTCGAGACAGAATGTTGTATACTCGAGACAGAATGTTGTATACTCGAGACAGAATGTTGTATACTCGAGACAGAATGTTATATACTCGAGACAGAATGTTATATACTCGAGAGACAGAATGTTATATACGAGAGACAGAATGTTATATACTAGATAGAATGTTATATACTAGATAGACAGAATGTTATATACTAGAGAGACAGAATGTTATATACTAGATACACAGAATGTTGTATACTAGATACACAGAATGTTGTATACTAGATACACAGAATGTTGTATACTAGATACACAGAATGTTGTATACTAGATACACAGAATGTTATATACTAGAGAGACAGAATGTTATATACTAGAGAGACAGAATGTTGTATACTAGAGACAGAATGTTATACACTAGAGACAGAATGTTATATACTAGAGAGACAGAATGTTATATACTAGACAGAATGTTATATACTAGATACACAGAATGTTGTATACTAGAGACAGAATGTTATATACTAGATACACAGAATGTTACATACTAGAGGCAGAATGTTATTTACTAGAGACAGAATGTTGTATACTAGAGACAGAATGTTATATACTAGATAGACAGAATGTTATATACTAGAGAGACAGAATGTTGTATACTAGAGACAGAATGTTATATACTAGAGACAGAATGTTATATACTAGAGAGACAGAATGTTATATACTAGATACACAGAATGTTATATACTAGATACACAGAATGTTATATACTAGATACACAGAATGTTGTATACTAGAGACAGAATGTTATATAGTAGATACACAGAATGTTACATACTAGAGGCAGAATGTTATATACTAGAGAGACAGAATGTTATATACTAGAGACAGAATGTTATATACTAGAGAGACAGAATGTTATATACGAGATAGACAGAATGTTATATACTAGATAGACAGAATGTTATATACTAGAGACAGAATGTTATATACTAGAGAGACAGAATGTTATATACTAGAGAGACAGAATGTTATATACTAGAGACAGAATGTTATATACTAGAGAGACAGAATGTTATATACTAGAGACAGAATGTTATATACTAGAGACAGAATGTTATATACTAGATAGACAGAATGTTATATACTAGAGACAGAATGTTATATACTAGATAGACAGAATGTTATATACTAGAGAGACAGAATGTTATATACCAGAGACAGAATGTTATATACCAGAGACAGAATGTTACATACTAGATAGAGAGAATGTTATATACAAGATACAGAATGTTACATACTAGATAGACAGAATGTTACATACTAGAGGCAGAATGTTACATACTAGATAGACAGAATGTTATATACTAGATAGACAGAATGTTGTATACTAGAGACAGAATGTTATATACTAGAGACAGAATGTTATATACTAGAGGCAGAATGTTACATACTAGATAGACAGAATGTTGTATACTAGATAGACAGAATGTTATATACTCGAGACAGAATGTTGTATACTCGAGACAGAATGTTGTATACTCGAGACAGAATGTTGTATACTCGAGACAGAATGTTGTATACTCGAGACAGAATGTTGTATACTCGAGACAGAATGTTATATACTCGAGACAGAATGTTATATACTCGAGAGACAGAATGTTATATACGAGAGACAGAATGTTATATACTAGATAGAATGTTATATACTAGATAGACAGAATGTTATATACTAGAGAGACAGAATGTTATATACTAGATACACAGAATGTTGTATACTAGATACACAGAATGTTGTATACTAGATACACAGAATGTTATATACTAGATACACAGAATGTTATATACTAGATACACAGAATGTTATATACTAGAGAGACAGAATGTTATATACTAGAGAGACAGAATGTTGTATACTAGAGACAGAATGTTATATACTAGAGACAGAATGTTATATACTAGAGACAGAATGTTATATACTAGAGACAGAATGTTATATACTAGAGAGACAGAATGTTATATACTAGACAGAATGTTATATACTAGATACACAGAATGTTGTATACTAGAGACAGAATGTTATATACTAGATACACAGAATGTTACATACTAGAGGCAGAATGTTATTTACTAGAGAGACAGAATGTTGTATACTAGAGACAGAATGTTATATACTAGATAGACAGAATGTTATATACTAGAGAGACAGAATGTTGTATACTAGAGACAGAATGTTATATACTAGAGACAGAATGTTACATACTAGAGACAGAATGTTACATACTAGAGAGACAGAATGTTACATACTAGAGAGACAGAATGTTACATACTAGATAGACAGAATGTTACATACTAGATAGACAGAATGTTATATACAAGATACAGAATGTTACATACTAGAGGCAGAATGTTATATACTAGAGAGACAGAATGTTATATACTAGAGAGACAGAATGTTATATACTAGATACACAGAATGTTATATACTAGATACACAGAATGTTGTATACTAGAGACAGAATGTTATATAGTAGATACACAGAATGTTACATACTAGAGGCAGAATGTTATATACTAGAGAGACAGAATGTTGTATACTAGAGACAGAATGTTATATACTAGATAGACAGAATGTTATATACTAGAGAGACAGAATGTTGTATACTAGAGACAGAATGTTATATACCAGAGACAGAATGTTATATACCAGAGACAGAATGTTATATACTAGAGAGACAGAATGTTATATACTAGAGAGACAGAATGTTATATACTAGAGAGACAGAATGTTATATACGAGATAGACAGAATGTTATATATTAGAGACAGAATGTTATATACTAGAGAGACAGAATGTTATATACTAGAGAGACAGAATGTTATATACTAGAGAGACAGAATGTTATATACTAGAGACAGAATGTTATATACTAGAGACAGAATGTTATATACTAGAGAGACAGAATGTTGTATACTAGATAGACAGAATGTTGTATACTCGAGACAGAATGTTGTATACTCGAGACAGAATGTTGTATACTCGAGACAGAATGTTGTATACTCGAGACAGAATGTTGTATACTCGAGACAGAATGTTGTATACTCGAGACAGAATGTTATATACTCGAGAGACAGAATGTTATATACGAGAGACAGAATGTTATATACTAGATAGAATGTTATATACTAGATAGACAGAATGTTATATACTAGAGAGACAGAATGTTATATACTAGATACACAGAATGTTGTATACTAGATACACAGAATGTTGTATACTAGATACACAGAATGTTGTATACTAGATACACAGAATGTTATATACTAGATACACAGAATGTTATATACTAGATACACAGAATGTTATATACTAGAGAGACAGAATGTTATATACTAGAGAGACAGAATGTTGTATACTAGAGACAGAATGTTATATACTAGAGACAAAATGTTATATACTAGAGACAGAATGTTATATACTAGAGAGACAGAATGTTATATACTAGACAGAATGTTATATACTAGATACACAGAATGTTGTATACTAGAGACAGAATGTTATATACTAGATACACAGAATGTTACATACTAGAGGCAGAATGTTATTTACTAGAGAGACAGAATGTTGTATACTAGATAGACAGAATGTTATATACTCGAGACAGAATGTTGTATACTCGAGACAGAATGTTGTATACTCGAGACAGAATGTTATATACGAGAGACAGAATGTTATATACTAGATAGACAGAATGTTATATACTCGAGACAGAATGTTGTATACTCGAGACAGAATGTTGTATACTCGAGACAGAATGTTGTATACTCGAGACAGAATGTTGTATACTCGAGACAGAATGTTGTATACTCGAGACAGAATGTTGTATACTCGAGACAGAATGTTATATACTCGAGACAGAATGTTATATACTCGAGAGACAGAATGTTATATACGAGACAGAATGTTATATACTAGATAGACTGTTATATACTAGATAGAATGTTATATACTAGATAGACAGAATGTTATATACTAGAGAGACAGAATGTTGTATACTAGATACACAGAATGTTGTATACTAGAGACAGAATGTTATATACTAGATACACAGAATGTTACATACTAGAGGCAGAATGTTATTTACTAGAGAGACAGAATGTTGTATACTAGAGACAGAATGTTATATACTAGATAGACAGAATGTTATATACTAGAGAGACAGAATGTTGTATACTAGAGACAGAATGTTATATACTAGAGACAGAATGTTACATACTAGAGAGACAGAATGTTACATACTAGAGAGACAGAATGTTACATACTAGATAGACAGAATGTTATATACAAGATACAGAATGTTACATACTAGAGGCAGAATGTTACATACTAGATAGACAGAATGTTGTATACTCGAGAGACAGAATGTTATATACGAGAGACAGAATGTTATATACCAGAGACAGAATGTTATATACCAGAGAGACAAAATTTCATATACGAGACAGAATGTTATATACGAGAGACAGAATGTTATATACTAGATAGACAGAATGTCATATACTAGAGAGACAGAATGTTATATACTAGATACACAGAATGTTGTATACTAGATACACAGAATGTTATATACTAGATACACAGAATGTTATATACTAGATAGGCAGAATGTTATATACTAGAGAGACAGAATGTTGTATACTAGAGACAGAATGTTATATACTAGAGAGACAGAATGTTATATACTAGAGAGACAGAATGTTATATACTAGATACACAGAATGTTATATACTAGATACACAGAATGTTGTATACTAGAGACAGAATGTTATATAGTAGATACACAGAATGTTACATACTAGACGCAGAATGTTATATACTAGAGAGACAGAATGTTGTATACTAGAGACAGAATGTTATATACTAGAGAGACAGAATGTTATATACTAGAGAGACAGAATGTTGTATACTAGAGACAGAATGTTATATACCAGAGACAGAATGTTATATACCAGAGACAGAATGTTATATACTAGAGAGACAGAATGTTATATACTAGAGAGACAGAATGTTATATACTAGATAGACAGAATGTTATATACTAGATAGACAGAATGTTATATACTAGATAGACAGAATGTTATATACTAGAGAGACAGAATGAGACAGAATGTTATATACTAGAGAGACAGAATGTTATATACTAGAGACAGAATGTTATATACTAGAGACAGAATGTTGTATACTAGATAGACAGAATGTTGTATACTCGAGACAGAATGTTGTATACTCGAGACAGAATGTTGTATACTCGAGACAGAATGTTGTATACTCGAGACAGAATGTTGTATACTCGAGACAGAATGTTGTATACTCGAGACAGAATGTTGTATACTCGAGACAGAATGTTGTATACTCGAGACAGAATGTTGTATACTCGAGACAGAATGTTATATACTCGAGACAGAATGTTATATACTCGAGAGACAGAATGTTATATACTAGAGACAGAATGTTATATACTAGAGAGACAGAATGTTATATACTAGATAGACAGAATGTTATATACTAGAGAGACAGAATGTTATATACTAGATACACAGAATGTTGTATACTAGATACACAGAATGTTGTATACTAGATACACAGAATGTTGTATACTAGATACACAGAATGTTGTATACTAGATACACAGAATGTTATATACTAGAGAGACAGAATGTTATATACTAGAGAGACAGAATGTTGTATACTAGAGACAGAATGTTATACACTAGAGACAGAATGTTATATACTAGAGAGACAGAATGTTATATACTAGACAGAATGTTATATACTAGATACACAGAATGTTGTATACTAGAGACAGAATGTTATATACTAGATACACAGAATGTTACATACTAGAGGCAGAATGTTATTTACTAGAGACAGAATGTTGTATACTAGAGACAGAATGTTATATACTAGATAGACAGAATGTTATATACTAGAGAGACAGAATGTTGTATACTAGAGACAGAATGTTATATACTAGAGACAGAATGTTATATACTAGAGAGACAGAATGTTATATACTAGATACACAGAATGTTATATACTAGATACACAGAATGTTATATACTAGATACACAGAATGTTGTATACTAGAGACAGAATGTTATATAGTAGATACACAGAATGTTACATACTAGAGGCAGAATGTTATATACTAGAGAGACAGAATGTTATATACTAGAGACAGAATGTTATATACTAGAGAGACAGAATGTTATATACGAGATAGACAGAATGTTATATACTAGATAGACAGAATGTTATATACTAGAGACAGAATGTTATATACTAGAGAGACAGAATGTTATATACTAGAGAGACAGAATGTTATATACTAGAGACAGAATGTTATATACTAGAGAGACAGAATGTTATATACTAGAGACAGAATGTTATATACTAGAGACAGAATGTTATATACTAGATAGACAGAATGTTATATACTAGAGACAGAATGTTATATACTAGATAGACAGAATGTTATATACTAGAGAGACAGAATGTTATATACCAGAGACAGAATGTTATATACCAGAGACAGAATGTTATATACGAGAGACAGAATGTTATATACTAGAGAGACAGAATGTTATATACTAGATAGACAGAATGTTATATACTAGAGAGACAGAATGTTATATACTCGAGACAGAATGTTATATACTCGAGACAGAATGTTATATACGAGATACACAGAATGTTATATACTAGATACACAGAATGTTACATACTAGATACAGAATGTTATATACTAGATACAGAATGTTATATACGAGAGAGACAGAATGTTATATACTAGATACACAGAATGTTATATACTAGAGAGACAGAATGTTGTATACTAGAGACAGAATGTTATATACGAGAGACAGAATGTTATATACGAGAGACAGAATGTTATATACTAGAGAGACAGAATGTTATATACTAGAGAGACAGAATGTTATATACTAGATACACAGAATGTTATATACTAGAGAGACAGAATGTTGTATACTAGAGACAGAATGTTGTATACTAGAGACAGAATGTTATATACTAGAGACAGAATGTTATATACTAGAGAGACAGAATGTTATATACCAGAGACAGAATGTTATATACCAGAGACAGAATGTTATATACCAGAGACAGAATGTTATATACTAGAGAGACAGAATGTTATATACGAGAGACAGAATGTTATATACGAGAGACAGAATGTTATATACTAGAGAGACAGAATGTTATATACCAGAGAGACAGAATGTTATATACCAGAGACAGAATGTTATATACCAGAGACAGAATGTTATATACCAGAGACAGAATGTTATATACCAGAGACAGAATGTTATATACCAGAGACAGAATGTTATATACTAGAGAGACAGAATGTTATATACTAGAGAGACAGAATGTTATATACTAGATAGACAGAATGTTATATACAAGATACAGAATGTTATATACTAGAAGCAGAATGTTACATACTAGAGACAGAATGTTATATACCAGAGACAGAATGTTATATACTAGAGAGACAGAATGTTATATACTAGAGAGACAGAATGTTATATACTAGATAGACAGAATGTTATATACTAGATAGACAGAATGTTATATACTAGAGACAGAATGTTATATACTAGATAGACAGAATGTTATATACTAGATAGACAGAATGTTATATACTAGATAGACAGAATGTTATATACCAGAGACAGAATGTTATATACTAGAGACAGAATGTTATATACTAGATAGACAGAATGTTATATACTAGATAGACAGAATGTTATATACTAGATAGACAGAATGTTATATACTAGATAGACAGAATGTTATATACTAGAGACAGAATGTTATATACTAGATAGACAGAATGTTATATACTAGAGAGACAGAATGTTATATACTAGAGAGACAGAATGTTATATACTAGATAGACAGAATGTTATATACTAGAGAGACAGAATGTTATATACTAGAGAGACAGAATGTTATATACTAGATAGACAGAATGTTATATACTCGAGACAGAATGTTATATACTAGATACACAGAATGTTGTATAGTAGATACACAGAAAGTTATATACTAGATACACAGAATGTTACATACTAGAGGCAGAATGTTGTATACTAGAGACAGAATGTTGTATACTAGAGACAGAATGTTATATACTAGAGACAGAATGTTATATACTAGAGACAGAATGTTATATACGAGAGACAGAATGTTATATACTAAATAGACAGAATGTTGTATACTCGAGACAGAATGTTATATACGAGAGGCAGAATGTTATATACTAGATACACAGAATGTTACATACTAGAGGCAGAATGTTATTTACTAGAGAGACAGAATGTTATATACTAGATAGACAGAATGTTGTATACTCGAGACAGAATGTTATATACTAGATAGACAGAATGTTATATACCAGAGACAGAATGTTATATACTAGAGACAGAATGTTATATACTAGATAGACAGAATGTTATATACTAGATAGACAGAATGTTATATACTAGATAGACAGAATGTTATATACGAGACAGAATGTTATATACTAGATAGACAGAATGTTATATACTAGAGAGACAGAATGTTATATACTAGATAGACAGAATGTTATATACTAGAGAGACAGAATGTTATATACTAGAGAGACAGAATGTTATATACTAGAGAGACAGAATGTTATATACTAGATAGACAGAATGTTATATACTAGAGAGACAGAATGTTATATACTAGAGAGACAGAATGTTATATACTAGATAGACAGAATGTTATATACTAGAAAGACAGAATGTTATATACTCGAGACAGAATGTTATATACTAGATACACAGAATGTTGTATACTAGATACACAGAATGTTATATACTAGATACACAGAATGTTACATACTAGAGGCAGAATGTTGTATACTAGAGACAGAATGTTGTATACTAGAGACAGAATGTTATATACTAGAGACAGAATGTTATATACTAGAGACAGAATGTTATATACTAGAGACAGAATGTTATATACTAGAGACAGAATGTTATATACTAGAGACAGAATGTTGTATACTAGAGACAGAATGTTATATACTAGAGACAGAATGTTATATACTAGATAGACAGAATGTTATATACTAGATAGACAGAATGTTATATACTAGAGACAGAATGTTATATACTAGATAGACAGAATGTTATATACTAGAGAGACAGAATGTTATATACGAGAGACAGAATGTTATATACTAGATACACAGAATGTTGTATACTAGATACACAGAATGTTATATATTAGATACACAGAATGTTATATACTAGATAGGCAGAATGTTATATACTAGAGAGACAGAATGTTGTATACTAGAGACAGAATGTTATATACTAGAGACAGAATGTTATATACTAGAGAGACAGAATGTTATATACTAGATAGACAGAATGTTATATACTAGATAGACA
Organism: Oncorhynchus nerka; assembly: GCF_034236695.1. Taxonomy (NCBI): domain Eukaryota; kingdom Metazoa; phylum Chordata; class Actinopteri; order Salmoniformes; family Salmonidae; genus Oncorhynchus; species Oncorhynchus nerka. The sequence continues at coordinate 77,414,787 of NC_088399.1, forward strand.
GAATGTTATATACGAGAGACAGAATGTTATATACGAGAGACAGAATGTTATATACTAAATAGACAGAATGTTGTATACTCGAGACAGAATGTTATATACGAGAGGCAGAATGTTATATACTAGATACACAGAATGTTACATACTAGAGGCAGAATGTTATTTACTAGAGAGACAGAATGTTATTTACTAGAGAGACAGAATGTTGTATACTAGAGACAGAATGTTATATACTAGAGAGACAGAATGTTGTATACTAGAGACAGAATGTTATATACTAGAGAGACAGAATGTTACATACTAGATACACAGAATGTTACATACTAGAGGCAGAATGTTATTTACTAGAGAGACAGAATGTTGTATACTAGAGACAGAATGTTATATACTAGATAGACAGAATGTTATATACTAGAGAGACAGAATGTTATATACTAGAGGCAGAATGTTACATACTAGATAGACAGAATGTTATATACATGATACAGAATGTTACATACTAGAGGCAGAATGTTACATACTAGAGGCAGAATGTTACATACTAGAGGCAGAATGTTACATACTAGATAGACAGAATGTTATATACATGATACAGAATGTTACATACTAGAGGCAGAATGTTACATACTCGAGCCAGAATGTTACATACTCGAGCCAGACAGAATGTTATATACTCGAGAGACAGAATGTTATATACACGAGACAGAATGTTATATACCAGAGAGACAGAATGTTATATACGAGAGACAGAATGTTATATACTAGATACACAGAATGTTATATACTAGATACACAGAATGTTATATACTAGATACACAGAATGTTGTATACTAGATACGCAGAATGTTATATACTAGATACGCAGAATGTTATATACTAGATAGGCAGAATGTTATATACTAGAGAGACAGAATGTTGTATACTAGAGACAGAATGTTATATACCAGAGACAGAATGTTATATACCAGAGAGACAGAATGTTATATACGAGAGACGGAATGTTATATACGAGAGACAGAATGTTATATACTAGAGAGACAGAATGTTATATACTAGAGAGACAGAATGTTATATACTAGATACACAGAATGTTATATACTAGAGACAGAATGTTGTATACTAGAGACAGAATGTTATATACGAGAGACAGAATGTTATATACTAGAGAGACAGAATGTTATATACTAGAGAGACAGAATGTTATATACTAGAGAGACAGAATGGTATATACTAGAGAGACAGAATGTTGTATACTAGAGACAGAATGTTATATACTAGAGACAGAATGTTATATACTAGAGACAGAATGTTATATACTAGAGACAGAATGTTATATACCAGAGACAGAATGTTATATACCAGAGACAGAATGTTATATACCAGAGACAGAATGTTATATACCAGAGACAGAATGTTATATACTAGAGAGACAGAATGTTATATACTAGAGAGACAGAATGTTATATACCAGAGACAGAATGTTACTAGATAGACAGAATGTTACTAGATAGACAGAATGTTATATACTAGAGAGACAGAATGTTATATACTCGAGACAGAATGTTATATACTCGAGACAGAATGTTATATACTAGATACACAGAATGTTACATACTAGAGGCAGAATGTTATATACTAGAGAGACAGAATGTTGTATACTAGAGACAGAATGTTATATACTAGATAGACAGAATGTTATATACTAGAGAGACAGAATGTTATATACTAGATAGACAGAATGTTATATACTATATAGACAGAATGTTATATACAAGATACAGAATGTTATATACTAGAAGCAGAATGTTACATACTAGAGACAGAATGTTTTATACTAGATAGACAGAATGTTATATACCAGAGACAGAATGTTATATACTAGAGAGACAGAATGTTATATACTAGAGAGACAGAATGTTATATACTAGATAGACAGAATGTTATATACTAGATAGACAGAATGTTATATACTAGAGACAGAATGTTATATACTAGATAGACAGAATGTTATATACTAGATAGACAGAATGTTATATACTAGAGGCAGAATGTTATATACTAGAGAGACAGAATGTTATATACCAGAGACAGAATGTTATATACCAGAGACAGAATGTTATATACTAGAGAGACAGAATGTTATATACTAGAGAGACAGAATGTTATATACGAGAGACAGAATGTTATATACTAGATACACAGAATGTTGTATACTAGATACACAGAATGTTATATACTAGATAGGCAGAATGTTATATACTAGAGAGACAGAATGTTATATACTAGAGAGACAGAATGTTGTATACTAGAGACAGAATGTTATATACTAGAGACAGAATGTTATATACTAGAGAGACAGAATGTTATATACTAGATAGACAGAATGTTATATACTAGATAGACAGAATGTTATATACGAGAGACAGAATGTTATATACGAGAGACAGAATGTTATATACTAAATAGACAGAATGTTGTATACTCGAGACAGAATGTTATATACGAGAGACAGAATGTTATATACTAAATAGACAGAATGTTGTATACTCGAGACAGAATGTTATATACGAGAGGCAGAATGTTATATACTAGATACACAGAATGTTACATACTAGAGGCAGAATGTTATTTACTAGAGAGACAGAATGTTATTTACTAGAGAGACAGAATGTTGTATACTAGAGACAGAATGTTATATACTAGAGAGACAGAATGTTGTATACTAGAGACAGAATGTTATATACTAGAGAGACAGAATGTTACATACTAGATACACAGAATGTTACATACTAGAGGCAGAATGTTATTTACTAGAGAGACAGAATGTTGTATACTAGAGACAGAATGTTATATACTAGATAGACAGAATGTTATATACTAGAGAGACAGAATGTTATATACTAGAGGCAGAATGTTACATACTAGATAGACAGAATGTTATATACATGATACAGAATGTTACATACTAGAGGCAGAATGTTACATACTAGAGGCAGAATGTTACATACTAGAGGCAGAATGTTACATACTAGATAGACAGAATGTTATATACATGATACAGAATGTTACATACTAGAGGCAGAATGTTATATACTAGATACACAGAATGTTATATACTAGATACACAGAATGTTATATACGAGAGACAGAATGTTATATACGAGAGACAGAATGTTATATACGAGAGACAGAATGTTATATACTAGATACACAGAATGTTATATACTAGATACACAGAATGTTATATACTAGATACACAGAATGTTATATACTAGATACACAGAATGTTGTATACTAGATACGCAGAATGTTATATACTAGATAGGCAGAATGTTATATACTAGAGAGACAGAATGTTGTATACTAGAGACAGAATGTTATATACCAGAGACAGAATGTTATATACCAGAGAGACAGAATGTTATATACGAGAGACGGAATGTTATATACGAGAGACAGAATGTTATATACTAGAGAGACAGAATGTTATATACTAGAGAGACAGAATGTTATATACTAGATACACAGAATGTTATATACTAGAGACAGAATGTTGTATACTAGAGACAGAATGTTATATACGAGAGACAGAATGTTATATACTAGAGAGACAGAATGTTATATACTAGAGAGACAGAATGTTATATACTAGATACACAGAATGGTATATACTAGAGAGACAGAATGTTGTATACTAGAGACAGAATGTTATATACTAGAGACAGAATGTTATATACTAGAGACAGAATGTTATATACTAGAGACAGAATGTTATATACCAGAGACAGAATGTTATATACCAGAGACAGAATGTTATATACCAGAGACAGAATGTTATATACCAGAGACAGAATGTTATATACTAGAGAGACAGAATGTTATATACTAGAGAGACAGAATGTTATATACCAGAGACAGAATGTTACTAGATAGACAGAATGTTACTAGATAGACAGAATGTTATATACTAGAGAGACAGAATGTTATATACTCGAGACAGAATGTTATATACTCGAGACAGAATGTTATATACTAGATACACAGAATGTTACATACTAGAGGCAGAATGTTATATACTAGAGAGACAGAATGTTGTATACTAGAGACAGAATGTTATATACTAGATAGACAGAATGTTATATACTAGAGAGACAGAATGTTATATACTAGATAGACAGAATGTTATATACTATATAGACAGAATGTTATATACAAGATACAGAATGTTATATACTAGAAGCAGAATGTTACATACTAGAGACAGAATGTTTTATACTAGATAGACAGAATGTTATATACTAGAGGCAGAATGTTATATACTAGAGAGACAGAATGTTATATACCAGAGACAGAATGTTATATACTAGAGAGACAGAATGTTATATACTAGAGAGACAGAATGTTATATACTAGATAGACAGAATGTTATATACTAGATAGACAGAATGTTATATACTAGATAGACAGAATGTTATATACTAGATAGACAGAATGTTATATACTAGAGGCAGAATGTTATATACTAGAGAGACAGAATGTTATATACCAGAGACAGAATGTTATATACCAGAGACAGAATGTTATATACTAGAGAGACAGAATGTTATATACTAGAGAGACAGAATGTTATATACTAGATAGAAAGAATGTTATATACTAGATAGACAGAATGTTATATACTAGATAGACAGAATGTTATATACCAGAGACAGAATGTTATATACCAGAGACAGAATGTTATATACTAGAGAGACAGAATGTTATACACTAGAGAGACAGAATGTTATATACTAGATAGACAGAATGTTATATACTAGAGACAGAATGTTATATACTAGATAGACAGAATGTTATATACTAGATACACAGAATGTTGTATACTAGATACACAGAATGTTACATACTAGAGGCAGAATGTTGTATACTAGAGACAGAATGTTGTATACTAGAGACAGAATGTTATATACTAGAGACAGAATGTTATATACTAGAGACAGAATGTTCTTCTTGATCCAAATCAGTCAGGTTTCAAGACTAGTCATTCAACTGAGACTGCTCTTCTCTGTATCACGGAGGCGCTCCGCACTGCTAAAGCTAACTCTCTCTCCTCTGCTCTCATCCTTCTAGACCTATCGGCTGCCTTCGATACTGTGAACCATCAGATCCTCCTCTCCACCCTCTCCGAGTTGGGCATCTCCGGCGCGGCCCACGCTTGGATTGCGTCCTACCTGACAGGTCGCTCCTACCAGGTGGCGTGGCGAGAATCCGTCTCCTCACCACGTGCTCTCACCACTGGTGTCCCCCAGGGCTCTGTTCTAGGCCCTCTCCTATTCTCGCTATACACCAAGTCACTTGGCCCTGTCATAACCTCACATGGTCTCTCCTATCATTGCTATGCAGACGACACACAATTAATCTTCTCCTTTCCCCCTTCTGACGACCAGGTGGCGAATCGCATCTCTGCATGTCTGGCAGACATATCAGTGTGGATGACGGATCATCACCTCAAGCTGAACCTCGGCAAGACGGAGCTGCTCTTCCTCCCGGGGAAGGACTGCCCGTTCCATGATCTCGCCATCACGGTTGACAACTCCATTGTGTCCTCGTCCCAGAGCGCTAAGAACCTTGGCGTGATCCTGGACAACACCCTGTCGTTCTCAAATAACATCAAGGCGGTGGCCCGTTCCTGTAGGTTCATGCTCTACAACATCCGCAGAGTACGACCCTGCCTCACACAGGAAGCGGCGCAGGTCCTAATCCAGGCACTTGTCATCTCCCGTCTGGATTACTGCAACTCGCTGTTGGCTGGGCTCCCTGCCTGTGCCATTAAACCCCTACAACTCATCCAGAACGCCGCAGCCCGTCTGGTGTTCAACCTTCACAAGTTCTCTCACGTCACCCCGCTCCTCCGCTCTCTCCACTGGCTTCCAGTTGAAGCTCGCATCTGCTACAAGACCATGGTGCTTGCCTACGGAGCTGTGAGGGGAACGGCACCTCACTACCTCCAGGCTCTGATCAGGCCCTACACCCAAACAAGGGCACTGCGTTCATCCACCTCTGGCCTGCTCGCCTCCCTACCACTGAGGAAGTACAGTTCCCGCTCAGCCCAGTCAAAACTGTTCGCTGCTCTGGCCCCCCAATGGTGGAACAAACTCCCTCACGACGCCAGGACAGCGGAGTCAATCACCACCTTCCGGAGACACCTGAAACCCCACCTCTTTAAGGAATACCTAGGATAGGATAAAGTAATCCTTCTCCCCCTCCCCCCTTAAAAGACCTAGATGCACTATTGTAAAGTGGCTGTTCCACTGGATGTCATAAGGTGAAAGCACCAATTTGTAAGTCGCTCTGGATAAGAGCGTCTGCTAAATGACTTAAATGTAAATGTAAATGTTATATACTAGAGACAGAATGTTATATACTAGAGAGACAGAATGTTATATACTAGAGACAGAATGTTGTATACTAGAGACAGAATGTTATATACTAGATAGACAGAATGTTATATACTAGAGAGACAGAATGTTATATACTAGATACAGAATGTTATATACTAGAGAGACAGAATGTTATATACTAGATACAGAATGTTATATACTAGAGACAGAATGTTGTATACTAGATAGACAGAATGTTATATACTAGATAGACAGAATGTTATATACTAGAGAGACAGAATGTTGTATACTAGAGACAGAATGTTATATACTAGATAGACAGAATGTTATATACTAGAGAGACAGAATGTTATATACGAGAGACAGAATGTTATATACTAGATACACAGAATGTTGTATACTAGATACACAGAATGTTATATATTAGATACACAGAATGTTATATACTAGATAGGCAGAATGTTATATACTAGAGAGACAGAATGTTGTATACTAGAGACAGAATGTTATATACTAGAGACAGAATGTTATATACTAGAGACAGAATGTTATATACTAGATAGACAGAATGTTATATACTAGATAGACAGAATGTTATATACGAGAGACAGAATGTTATATACTAAATAGACAGAATGTTGTATACTCGAGACAGAATGTTATATACGAGAGACAGAATGTTATATACTAAATAGACAGAATGTTGTATACTCGAGACAGAATGTTATATACGAAAGGCAGAATGTTATATACTAGAGGCAGAATGTTATTTACTAGAGAGACAGAATGTTGTATACTAGAGACAGAATGTTATATACTAGATAGACAGAATGTTATATACTAGAGAGACAGAATGTTGTATACTAGAGACAGAATGTTATATACTAGAGAGACAGAATGTTATATACTAGATACACAGAATGTTACATACTAGAGGCAGAATGTTATTTACTAGAGAGACAGAATGTTGTATACTAGAGACAGAATGTTATATACTAGATAGACAGAATGTTATATACTACAGAGACAGAATGTTATATACTAGAGGCAGAATGTTACATACTAGATAGACAGAATGTTATATACATGATACAGAATGTTACATACTAGAGGCAGAATGTTACATACTAGAGGCAGAATGTTACAGGCAGAATGTTACATACTAGAGGCAGAATGTTACATACTAGATAGACAGAATGTTATATACATGATACAGAATGTTACATACTAGAGGCAGAATGTTACATACTCGAGACAGAATGTTATATACGAGATAGACAGAATGTTATATACTAGATAGACAGAATGTTGTATACTCGAGACAGAATGTTATATACGAGATAGACAGAATGTTATATACTAGAGAGACAGAATGTTATATACTAGATAGACAGAATGTTATATACTAGAGAGACAGAATGTTATATACTAGATACACAGAATGTTGTATACTAGATACACAGAATGTTATATATTAGATACACAGAATGTTATTTACTAGAGAGACAGAATGTTGTATACTAGAGACAGAATGTTATATACTAGAGACAGAATGTTATATACTAGATAGACAGAATGTTATATACTAGATAGACAGAATGTTATATACGAGAGACAGAATGTTATATACGAGAGACAGAATGTTATATACGAGAGACAGAATGTTATATACTAAATAGACAGAATGTTGTATACTCGAGACAGAATGTTATATACGAGAGGCAGAATGTTATATACTAGATACACAGAATGTTACATACTAGAGGCAGAATGTTATTTACTAGAGAGACAGAATGTTGTATACTAGAGACAGAATGTTATATACTAGATAGACAGAATGTTATATACTAGAGAGACAGAATGTTGTATACTAGAGACAGAATGTTATATACTAGAGAGACAGAATGTTACATACTAGATAGACAGAATGTTATATACTAGAGGCAGAATGTTACATACTAGATAGACAGAATGTTATATACATGATACAGAATGTTACATACTAGAGGCAGAATGTTACATACTAGAGGCAGAATGTTACATACTAGAGGCAGAATGTTACATACTAGAGGCAGAATGTTACATACTAGATAGACAGAATGTTATATACATGATACAGAATGTTACATACTAGAGGCAGAATGTTACATACTCGAGACAGAATGTTATATACGAGATAGACAGAATGTTATATACTCGAGAGACAGAATGTTATATACACGAGACAGAATGTTATATACCAGAGACAGAATGTTATATACCAGAGAGACAGAATGTTATATACCAGAGAGACAGAATGTTATATACGAGAGACAGAATGTTATATACTAGATACACAGAATGTTATATACTAGATACACAGAATGTTATATACTAGATACACAGAATGTTGTATACTAGATACGCAGAATGTTATATACTAGATAGGCAGAATGTTATATACTAGAGAGACAGAATGTTGTATACTAGAGACAGAATGTTATATACTAGAGGCAGAATGTTACATACTAGAGACAGAATGTTATATACTAGACAGACAGAATGTTACATACTAGATACACAGAATGTTATATACTAGACACACAGAATGTTATATACTAGATAGGCAGAATGTTGTATACTAGATACACAGAATGTTATATACTAGAGACAGAATGTTATATACGAGATAGACAGAATGTTATATACGAGAGACAGAATGTTATATACGAGAGACAGAATGTTATATACGAGATAGACAGAATGTTATATACTAGATAGACAGAATGTTGTATACTCGAGACAGAATGTTATATACGAGATAGACAGAATGTTATATACTAGAGAGACAGAATGTTATATACCAGAGACAGAATGTTATATACCAGAGACAGAATGTTATATACTAGAGAGACAGAATGTTATATACTAGAGAGACAGAATGTTATATACTAGAGAGACAGAATGTTATATACTCGAGACAGAATGTTATATACTCGAGACAGAATGTTATATACGAGAGACAGAATGTTATATACTAGAGACAGAATGTTATATACTAGATACACAGAATGTTGTATACTAGATACACAGAATGTTATATACTAGATACACAGAATGTTACATACTAGAGGCAGAATGTTATATACTAGAGAGGCAGAATGTTGTATACTAGAGACAGAATGTTATATACTAGATAGACAGAATGTTGTATACTAGATACACAGAATGTTATATACTAGATACACAGAATGTTACATACTAGAGGCAGAATGTTATATACTAGAGAGGCAGAATGTTGTATACTAGAGACAGAATGTTATATACTAGAGGCAGAATGTTACATACTAGACAGACAGAATGTTACATACTAGATACACAGAATGTTATATACTAGATAGACAGAATGTTATATACTAGAGACAGAATGTTTTATACTAGATAGACAGAATGGTATATACTAGAGGCAGAATGTTATATACTAGATAGACAGAATGTTATATACAAGAGACATAATGTTATATACTAGAGAGACATAATGTTCCAACTTCTCACAGATGACTAGATGACATACGTAGAGGGGAGGAAAGGAAAGGAAGGGTTCGAAAGGAAGTCCGTAAATTACACATCCACACATATACCCCCCCCCCACACACAGACACGCACACACACATTGTAAAACACTGACGTGAAGTTAGAGCATACTATCACAAAATATATTATTCAGAAGTATGTTTGTCAGAGGGTGTGTGTGTGTGTGTGTGTGTACTCACGGTGGGGTTGCGGTGGTCTGGTACTCTGTAGTTCTGGTTCTGCAGCAGTCTGCAGCTGTCTGCAGCCAGTCTCTGGACCAGCTCTAGTCTGGTCAGCTCCTCGCGGCCACACACACCGTCCGGCCGCACCCCCCAGCTGTAAGGAACGGGACTGAGAGAACAGGTATCTTAGTCCATAGCCCAACGATATCATCAGGTCACAGGATTAGAGGTGAGAGGTTAAATATAAAGGTAGGTAACACCCCAAAATAGATTTTGGATCAAATCTACCCCACTCTCACGGTCTGTCAGCTAGTCTTTCTGTCTGTCTCAGGGTCTCTTTCTGTAAATCACAGAGAAAGAGAGAAAATAACTCAAAATAATCCCAGTCTCTCTCTCTCTCTCTCTCTCTATACCTCTCTGTGTGTGTGTGTGTGTGTGTGTTCTTCAGAAACGTAGTGTCGTGTCCTCCCTAGCAGCGCCCTGACTTTAGAAACTCTGGGGCTGTGGGCTTCGATGGGCCAGTGTGGATGTGTGGAGGAGAACGAGGGGGTGTTCTTAGCGATAATCTGTTGTTGTGGGGGCAGGTTATATTTGGGATGGAGGAGATCCCTTGGTAATATAATGGTATCATCAGTAAGGCAATATGGACTGTTTATTTATATTGGAGTCTACACGCTGTGTGTGTGCAGATTGGCTGTGAGCAGGGTACTTCCCGCGAGTGAAACTATTCCACGGTGCCGCCACCACACACACACACACACACCTTCCTGCAAACCATTGTTTACAAAGAAAACACCCCTGATAACAACACACTCTATCTGAGCCACAACCCAAAGTCCAGTCTCCCCTCTTCTACTTCCTCACTCAAAGAGAGATCAGCCAAGTAAACACGCACACACACGTGATGGAGGGAATGAATTATTGAAGTAGTGTAAAAGGTGTATTCAGTATACACTCTTCTACTTTCCTCTCTTGTCCGCTCCTCCCCTCTTCTCCCATCCTTCCCACTCCTCTCCTGTGTGTGTGTACTTTCCTCTCTTGTCTGCTCCTCCCCTCTTCTCCCATCCTTCCCTCTCCTGTGTGTGTGTGTGTGTGTGTATCAAAATGCTGTAATTTTTAGACTGCTGGCTGGTGGCAATAATGTAATTACTTGTTCAGTAATTAAAGTTGAAAATTCAAACATGGCAGATTGTAAAATACATTGTTGCTCTAACAGTATACTCATCAGCTACCAATAGATGTTTTATAATATAAAACTGTCCTGTACAGGCTACCTGAACCTGCATGACATGATCCATCCTCGTGCTCTCTTCCAGCTTGGACAGAAAGTTGTTGTGCGTAAAACCAGGCTATTAATGACCAATAATACAGCCAGTCCACCCTCAAAACACTAGCTTACTATGGATTTTTTCATGATTCAGTCTACTATCTATCTATAGCTATTAGAGGTTGACTGATTAATCGGCATTTTCATAACAATCGGTAATCTGCATTTTTGGACACCAATTGTGGCCGATTTTTTTTTTTTAATTTTTTTTTTTTATACCTTTATTTAACTAGGCAAGTCAATTAAGAACACATTCTTATTTTCAATGACGTCCTAGGAACGGTGGGTTAACTGCCTTGTTCATGGGCAGAACGACAGATTTTTACCTTGTCAGCTCGGGGATTCGAACTTGCAACCTTCTGGTTACTAGTCCAACGCTCTAACCACCTGCCTTACATTGCACTCCACGAGGAGACTGCGTGGCAGGCTGACTACCTGTTACGCGAGTGCAGCAAGGAGCCAAGGTAAGTTGCTAGCTAGCATTAAACTTATCTTATAAAAAACAATCAACCTTAACATAATCACAAGTTAACTACAAATGGTTGATGATATTACTAGGTTAACTAGCTTGTCCTGCGTTGCATATAATCGATGTGGTGTCTTAATTTCTCATCGAATCACAGCCTACTTCTCCAAACGGGTGATGACTTAACAAGCGCATTTGCGAAAAAAGCACTGTTGTTGCACCAATGTATACCTAACCATAAACATCAATGCCTTTCTGTCACGCCCTGACCTGAGATATCTGTAACGGTTTTCTTCCTCTTCTTCCGAAGAGGAGAGGCGAGAAGGATCGGAGGACCAAAATGCAGCGTGGTTAAAGTTCATGTTTTTTTAATAAGATAAACTATACATGAACAGAATACAAAACAAGAAACGTGAAAACAGTCCCGTGTGGCACAAACACTGACACAGGAGACAACCACCCACAAAATACCCAAAGAATATGGCTGCCTAAATATGGTTCCCAATCAGAGACAATGATAAACACCTGCCTCTGATTGAGAACCACTCTAGGCAACCATATACTTATCTAGACAACTACACTGAACACAACCCCATAAATCTAATAAACCCCTAGACAAGACGAAACACAATAAATCACCCATGTCACACCCTGGCCTAACCAAAATAATAAAGAAAACACAGATAACTAAGACCAGGGTGTGACACTATCTCTGTTTTCTTTATATTTAGGTCAGGGTGTGACTGACTAGGGTGGGTACGCTAGTTTTTGTATTGTCTAGGGGTTTTGTATTGTCTAGGGTTTTTGTATGTCTATGGTTTTGTAGATCTAGGATTTTTTGTAATTCTCTGTTGGCCTGATATGGTTCCCAATCAGAGACAGCTGTTTATCGTCGTCTCTGATTGGGGATCATATTTAGGTAGCCATTTCCCTTTGGTGTTTGTGGGATCTTGTCTATGTGTAGTTGCCTGTCAGCACTCGTTTGTATAGCATCATGTTTCGGTTTCTTATTTTGTTAGTTTGTTCAGTGATTCATTCTTTAAATAAATAAGAATGTACGCATACCACCCTGCGCCTTGGTCCGATCCTTATAACGACCGTGACACTTTCTTTAAAATCAATACACAAGTATATTGTCACGACTTCCGCCAAAGTTGGCTCCCCTGCCTGTTCGGGCGGTGCTCGGCGGTCGTCGTCACCGGCCTACTAGGCGCCACCGATCCCTTTTTCGTTGTCTGTTTGTTTTGTCTTATTAGTTGCACCTGTGTCTATTTGTGTGTGCTTGATGGGCTTCCTTATTTAAAGTAGATTTACCCGCCCTCGTTTAGTGCGGGATTAATTTTGTGTTGCGTGTGTGCGTTGGTTAGGTGTGTTCGTGTTCTGGACCCTGTGTTTTGGGTGGTCCATATATTTCCGCGCCCTGTGTTGTGGGCTTGTTTGTTTGTGCCGTATTAAAGTGCACTTTTCCCCGTGGAACTCTCTGCGCCTGATTCCATTCCTCACACACCTAGTTCACCGTGACATATATATTTTTAAACCTGCATATTTAGTGAATATTGCCTGCTAACATGACTTTCTTTTAAGTAGGGAAATTGTGTTACTTCTCTTGCGTTCCGTGCAAGCAGAGTCAGGGTATATGCAGCAGTTTGGGCCATCTGGCTCGTTGTGAACTGTGTGAAGACCGTTTATTCCTAACAAAGACCGTAATTAATTTGCCAGAATTGTACATAATTATGACATAACATTGAAGGTTGTACAATGTAACAGCAATATTTAGTCTTATGGATGTCACTCGTTAGATAAAATACGGAACGGTTCGAAATAAACGTTTTCGAAATGATAGTTTCCAGATTTTACCATATTAATGACCTAAGGCTCGTATTTCTGTGTGTTATTATGTTATAATTAAGTCTATGATTTGATAGAGCAGTCTGACTGAGCGATGGTAGGCACCAGCAGGCTCGTAAGCATTCATTCAAACAGAACTTTCGTGCGTTTGCCAGCAGCTCTTCATTGTGCTTCAAGCATTGAGCTGTTTATGACTTCAAGCCTATCAACTCCCAAGATGAGGCTAGTGTAACCGATGTAAAATGGCTAGCTAGTTAGCGGGGTGTGCGCTAATAGCGTTTCAATTGGTGACGTCACTCGCTCTTCAACCTTGAAGTAGTTGTTCCCCTTGCTCTGCAAGGGCCGCAATGGATAACTATGACGGGTGTCGTCATCTAAAAAGAGGAAGAATCGGACCAAAGTGCAGAGTGGTAAGTGTTCATTACTTTTATTGAACTGAACACTGGAACAAAATAACAAAGAGAATAAACGAAACCTAAACAGAAAATAACTATCCACAAAACATAGGTGGGAAAAAGCTACCTAAGTATGGTTCCCAATCAGAGACAACGATAGTCAGCTGTCCCTGATTGAGAACCATACCCGGCCAAAACAAAGAAATACAAAACATAGAAAAAGGAACATAGAATGCCCACCCAAATCACACCCTGACCAAACCAAAATAGAAACATAAAAAGCTCTCTAAGGTCAGAGCGTGACAATAACGATGCTTCGAGGGTGGCTGTTTTCGATGTGTTCCTGGTTCGAGCCCAGGTAGGGGCGAGGAGAGGGACGGAAGCTATATTGTTACACTGGCAATACTAAAGTGCCTATAAGAACATCCAATAGTCAAATGTATATGAAATACAAATGGTATAGAGAGAAATAGTCCTATTATTCCTATAATAACTACAACCTAAATCTTCTTACCTGGAAATATTGAAGACTATTTTAAAAGGAACCACCAGCTTTCATATGTTCTGATGTTCTGAGCAAGGAATTTAAACGTTAGCTTTCTTACATGGCACATATTGGACTTTTACTTTCTTCTCCAACACTTTGTTTTTGCATTATTTCAACCAAATTGAACATGTTTCATTATTTACTTGAGGCTAAATTGATTTTATTGATGTATTATATGAAGTTAAAATAAAAGTGTTCATTCAGTATTGTTGTAATTGTCATTATTACAAATAAATACAAATCGGCTGTTTAATCAGTATCGGCTTTTTTTGGTCCTCCAATAATCGGTGTCGGTGTTGAAAAATCATAAATCGGTCGATCTCTAATAGCTATATACCGTATTTACCTGCTATTTAGCTACTACTTATAAACCTATTATAAAAATGACACACCAAATAGCCCAACAATGAGGAAAAGAGTAGTCAGCTTGAGGATAAATTTTGCCAATATTTCTTGTTGAACTCATCGGGTTTTGTCTGGCTAATTGCCTACACAAATGGGCTGCAAACTCAAGGTAAATGAAATTCAATCCAACTTGAGAGACTCCCCTGGTCTCCATAAATCCTCCTTCTTTTGGGTGCAAATGTTTTCACCACAGCCTACAGGTCAAGGTTGCGGGCCTGACTGTTTTCTATACTGAGTATTGCCAACCCAGACAGTCTTTCCTGAAACATTGTGCATTATAGGCCTGTCCATTGCGCTGCACAGGATTTAAACTTGAATGATGCATGGCAAGATATATACCAGAGATAAGAGACTGTTGATATTGCAACCACAACTCGCAAACCACTTTTTCTTTTTTTCAAGCCCTCAAGAACAGCTAAATATGATAATCTGTTTGCATCTGCCAATTCTGGACTGGACTGGCTGTCCAGTATCCAGACGACCTGTCCCCAGAGCTTCCTATACAGTTCATCTCAGCCATTAAGGAGAATGAGTGGCTCAATTAAAAAGATGTTGCAGAACTGATGTATTTGAAGCACAACTGCCTTCTGCCCAGTTTCCCTGATGTTGCTACGGCAATCAAGCTGCTTTTATATTCCTGTAACTGTCGCTTCTGAGGAGAGATGGTTTTCTAAACTAAAACTGCGTGGGTGTCCGGTATGCCAGTGTGTGTGTGTGTGTATCCTACCATGGTGTTCTCCTCGTTGGGTGTGGGTGTCTGTCGAGGAGTGGAGTCTGGTGACTCTTGGCCATCCTGCTCTGCCACTGCAACCAATCAAAACACAGTATGTTAAATTGACAGCTGTCATGACTAATCACCTATGACTAAGGTTTTATTTGCACAAACATACTGTTGTAATACACAATAGTGATGCGCAGGTTGACTCATAACTCGCAGTCCCCGTGGATATATCTATAGGGCGAGCGGGTTTAGGGTCATGAAATATTGTGTGGATGAAGGGCGGGTGGGTGGTGGTGGGTTGAATAAAGAGAAAACAATGCATTAAAATCCATAAATGTATCATTCTTGTGCAATTAAAATCTATAGACTACAGTAAGGTTGTTTTTTCATTATTTTTACCTGTCATTAGTACGTAAGCCTAAGCTTTAGGGCCTAACTGTACACGTGCCAAATACACGCCAATCACCAAATGCTTTTGGGAATTTAAGGATAAAAAGTTAACGTCGATCCACTGAGGCAAAAGGACAATGTCGACATTGAATTCAATAATAGAAACGCTGCAAATGAAGAGTTGAAAATAAAGAGAAGGGAGGCCAGAAAAGTCATGTTTGGTAAAGATTTGTTGAAGTGGTAAAAGAGGATGATGGCAGTGCCAGCTGTGTTTTGTGTGATGATGTTGAGAGGCGCTATACAAATTCCAGTCACAAGGCAGGGACTTCAAATATGCACGTCAAAGGGAACTGTACTGTTTAGATGGGTTAAATGGAATAGAAACTGAAATCTGGACACTGGTTATAGGAATATATCCTCTCACTTGGCCTAATAGGAATTTCTGCAGAATGAAGCATTTCTTGCTGTAAAATGATACATTTTGAGTCGGGAACAGGAGTGGAGGAATATGATTTCTTTCTTTCAGCATCTTGAGAGAATGAATGCGAGGTTAGGGACCGTCTGTAAATATGCTATCTTTATCAGCATCATCAAATCTGATAGCATTTCTTTTTTTTCTCTTTTTTAAAAACTCTGTTTATTAAGTTTTTACACACACACACACACACACACACACACACACACAAGACAAAGCAATATAAATAATATACTCAACTAGAAAAAAAATACAAATAAAAATACAAATAAAAAAATAGCTTTAAAGATACTATACTATAGACAAGTTAAACACACCAGGCAGAAGGCTACAGAGGTTAAAGGGCAATCTATAGTACAGGGACAGAGCAAACACCTCACCATTGTTCCTGTAAACAGTCAAGGGATAAGGGTGGAGAAATGCAACCACTCACAGAGAGTCATGGCCACAGACCGACCATCCACTGGATCAAAAAAAAAGTTTACAATGCTTTAAAATAAAAAATAAAACAAATAGAATGATTATTCATGTAGGCGTGAACAAAATGTAAAAATAACTGGGAAAAACAAGCTCACACTTCAGTCTCTGCCCGGGCAAGATGAACAAGGCATCTGCGGATCACAATCAATAAGCACATGGACCTTAATGCCCCCCCCAGCAAAAACACAGAGAGAAGCTCCTCTAACCCTTAAGTCACAGACTTATTTTAGTATTAATTGGAATGCCATCAAGAGGATGGACTGTTTAAAGTAAGACCGGAATGGAGCCCAAGCCTCAAACAGTTTGGGGTTCCCACGGGAATTAAATTAAAAAATTTCTAGTTTCAGAGAGCACAACACATCCCTCACCCAATATTTATAAGATGGGGGAGCTGCCATCTTCCAGTTCTGTAGTATTAGCCGTCTAGCTAAAAGAGTTGTAAAGCAACAGTGTCCGACTGGATTCTTGATAGGGGGGTACCCATGGGCAGTACTCCAAAAAGGGCTGTAAGGGGAGACGGATCTATAACAGTGTCATATATATCAGAGAAACATTTAAATATTAATTCCCAGAAACCTGACAGTTTATGACAGCCCCAAAACATATGCAACAGTATGGCTGGTTCCACTTTACATCTGACACAGGTAGGATCAAAATCAGAGAATATTCTTCCAAGTTTGGCCCCCGTGGATACGGTGAACCACCTTGAATTGAATGAGGCTGTGTCTAGTGCTAAAAGAGGACGAGTGCACCCTGTGCAGCACAGATTCCCAGGCGTCTTCCCCAAGTTCCTCCCCCAAATCCTTTTAAATCTGATAGCATTTCAACCACCTAAAATATGCCTCCATGTCGAACTGAAATCTTATCAGAAACATGTTGGTTCGTATTCACATGCTTTTAATTTCCTTAAAACCGATGCCATTTAAAAATATATATATATGTTATTGCATTTTCTCCCTGGTCCCTAAACGTCTGCTGTGCAAGACAAGCAGAGAGGAAAGAGAACTTTACCGATGTCAACTACATTGAAGCAGTCATCGATATCTAACATTATTCTGGTGAGCAAGAGTTTATTTTGTCTTCTAGGGCATTAATGACAGAAGAGAAGCTGCATGTATGTAATTATAGACATGTTGACTAACAAATAGACTACCAAAATGTTGGAAATTATATGCACAAACGTCTAAATTAGGCTTAAAAAAATAAATCTTGTCAAATCCCCTGGTAAAAAATTGTTCCGTAATCTGACTGTACAGTGCATTTTCTATTTGCGGTTAAGGTTGGGTGTGACCTCACTTTATCACATATAGTTGAGGCGTTGAGGATGGGTTATTAGCAGGCGGCTTCGGGGGAACAAACAGCTGACCTGCGCATCACTAACACACATAATATAGTACCACATGTAATATAGTAACCAACTCACTGGTTTTGCGAGCCTTGCGGGCAAGAGCAGCAGCCAACTCATTCTGGACCTGTAGGGGTAGAACATACAGCAAACTCAATGACAGCTCCTGTCAAACAGGCAGGCAGGCACGCACACATACACACACAACACACACACACACAAACACACACACCGTGGAGGTGAGTCTCTCTAGTGCTTTCATCTGGAGAAAGCTGTCCCCGCAGACATCTCTGTTCCCCTCCGAGTCCTCCTCAGACCTACACACACACACACACACACACTTTTTTTTAAATGATAATGTGCAAATATTGTTCAATCCAGGTGTGCAAAGAGAATTACCCAGGAAGACTGCCGAAGGTGATTCTAACGTGTGTGAATACTTACAGTACCAGTAAAAACACACTCATTCAAGGGTTTTTCTTTATTTTTTTACTATTTTCTACATTATAGAAAAATAATGAAGACATAACTATGAAATAACAAATATGGAATCATGTAGTAACCAAAAAAGTGTTAAACAAATCAAAATATATGTTATATTCTTCAAAGTAGCCACCCTTTGCCTTGATGACAGCTTTGCACACTCTTGGCATTATCTCAACCAGCTACATGAGGTAGTCACCTGGAATGAATTTCAAATAACAGGTGTACCTTGTTTAAAAGTTAAACATATGTATTTTAATAACACTTTGATTTTCTACATGATTCCATTTGTGCTATTACATAGGTTTGACGTTGTCACTATTATTCTACAATGTAGAAAATAGTCACACACAAAAAAAACATTTTTTAATGAGTAGGTGTCCAAAGTTTTGACTGGTACTGTATGTAAATAAGATATTTCTGTACTTCATTTTCAAAAAATTTGCTAAGATTTCTAAAAACATGTTTTCACTTTGTCATTATGGGGTATTGTGTGTAGATGCGTGAGAGAAACAATTGAATCCATTCTTAATTCAGGCTGTAACAACACACATTTTGGAATAAGTCAAGGGCTATGAATATTTTCTAAAGGCACTCTAGTTGAATAGCCCTGCTCTACTGGTCTCTCTGTTGGTACCTCTACTGCCACCTCGACTGCTACTGGATCTAAACAGGAAACAAGACCTTGTTCTCTCCTCTCTTTTCCTCCTTCTGTCTGTGTGTGTGTGTGTGTGTGTGTGTATGTGCGTACATGTTTTTTCTGTGTGTGTGTGTGTGTATATCAACAGGACAGTGTTTTAGGGTAAACTAATCTCTTTAGCAGCAGAACAAAGTGCCCTCAGGCCTCTGATGTAATGTGTTGTCTTTTAGAAGACACATTTTGTATACTACAGTCCCTCTCTCTCTCTATCACACACACACCTTCCCACTGTTCCCAGAATAATTTGCATATCATTTACATTTTTCTGTGGCTTCAGTTGCGAAGGAGAAAGAGTGTATGTGTGCATGTGTGTGTGGATGTGTGTGCGGGAGAGCGTGTGATCTGATAAACCATGATGGATGCAGTAGCAGGACAGATAGTGATGGCATCACACTCTCACTTTCCCTCCCTCCCTCCCTCCTTCCAGCTCTACCTCCTGACTACACAAAAGAGGACAAGGCGAGGGGAGGAGAGGAAGGGGTGGTTAGAGATTATCTCTCCCTCTCGGTCTTTGTGCCTCCCTATTCTCTGTCGTCGGAAGTCATAATTTCTCTCGCTCCCCCTGTTTTTTTCCCTCTCTCTCCAGTTCCCTCTCCTCTCCCATTCTTCCTCTCTCTGAGTGACATATTGGGTTCAGTAACAGGCTCAGTTGGAATGCCACACGGACGAGTTGGAATTCTATCGGCGGGAACTGGAATTCTGTGTGACACTCGGAACACCCCCCCCACCCAACACGGACCCAGCTTCAGCTATAAAGAGAGAGTCTATTGAAGAGATGTTTGTGTCTGTCTGTCTGTCTGTCAGACTAAGGGATTAACAATATGTAGCGAGATTAGAGATGAATCTTGTCAAGAGTTGGAACACTGCTTTCATTTATGTCCTGGTGTATGTGTGTCTCTTATAACACACACACACACGTTGTTGGTCATGGAACACACAGGCAACACTGGGTCACGTTCACACACAATTACCCAGTTCTGAACTGGACGTATGGGACGAGCTGTAGGAGGAGCCTAACAGCCTCCGGCCACGCCTCCTTCTCCAGGCCGCAGAACTCGCAGGCTGCAGACTCACACTCCTCAAAGCTGAACTGGTAGTAGGAGTTAGAGTCCCCAAACACCACACGCTGGTCCACTGAAACACACACACACACAGAAAGACTCAGATGAAATGCCAGGGTAAGAAGAGTGTGTGTGTGTGTGTGTGTGTGTATACTCACCAGACAGTAGGATGCCCAGCTCCAGTAGGACCTGCCAGACGCGCACGGCCATACTCCGACAGCGCACGTACACACACTGCTCACACAGCCACTGAACCAGCTCTACACCCACGTAGCTCCGCCTGGACACACACACACACACACACACACACACACACACCGGGGTTTCTGTTAGCTGGTAATAGCCGACTTTTGGCCACAAAAAAATGAAAAGACGTTAAATAAAATTGTCCGGGAGAAGAAAAAAGAATGCCTTTGTGCTTATTAATGGATGTAAATACATTGGACCGGTCATGCTTATCGGTCTATTTGCATTATTTCCTGGCGTGTGTGTATATTGGTTATGCATCTTATTTATCCCACACACAGCATACAGATTCAATCGAGGGAAAAAATAGTTGGAAAGCAAATGGCTATTGCTGTAAAGAGAAGACAATGAAGACTCTAATCAGTATTTTAGTTGAGAGAAAAAACAATAGGCCTATAGTGTATCTTATCGGCACCAGTGGAGAACATCGACCATGTCCCCGGTGAGTGCGCACATCCACTCTTTATCGTTGTTGGGTCAGTGCCACTTAAAAGTTAGTTTTTGGACAATCATTTCCTCCTCCAGTTTAGATGGATGTTATATTGTATTCATGTCTGCCCTTCTCATAGGCCTATTATATGGACAAAGTAGATGTGATTGATTGTTTGACAGTGTCAGCGGAGTAGGCTACCCTGGAATTTGTCTAATTAAAATAGATTCTGCTAATGTCTCCAGTCATATAAAGTGTATTAGAATTGCATGAAATGTGTTTTTCCCGTGCAAAGAAAGAAGAAATGATAGCCTATAGTCCAGGCCTCTACTCTGGCAGTGTCAGAGGAAGATTCCAGCCACTCTAGTCATAGACTGTTCTCTCTGCTACCGCACAGCAAGCGGTACCGGAGCATCAAGTCTGTGACCTAAAGGCCCCTGAACAGCTGGTCCCGCCTTTGCTGCTATAACAGCCTCCACTCTTCTGGGGAAGCTTTCCACTAGATGTTGGAACGTTGCTGCGGGGACTTGTTTCCATTAGTGAGGTTGAGCACTGATGTTGGGCGATCAGGCCTGGCTCGCAGTCGGCGTTCCAATTCATGCCAAAGGTGTTCGAAGGGGTTAAGGTCAGGGCTTGGTGCAGACCAGTCAAGTTCTTCCACACTGATCTTGACAAACCATTTCTGTATGGAGAGCATTGTCATGCTGAAACAGGAAAGGGCTTTCCCCAACTGTTGGCACAAAGTTGGAAGCACAGAATCATCTAGAATGTCATTGTCTAAAGGGCTTAGACCGAACCATGAAAAACAGCCCCAAAGCATTATTCCACCTCTACCAAACCTTACAGTTGGCACTATGCATTGGGACAGATAGCATTCTCCTGGCATCCATCCAACACAGATTCATCCATCGGACTGCCAGATGGTGAGGATTAATTCCCGTACCCCTTCAAACATTCAACCTCCAGCCGCGTACCCCCTCTAGCACCAGGGTCAGCGCACTCTCAAAAGTTATTGTTTTTGCCATCATTGTTGCCCGCCACACACACACTACTACATTTATTACACATAAGAATGAGTGTGAGTTTGTCACAACCCGGCTCGTGGGAAGTGACAAAGTGCTCTCATAGGACCAGGGCACAAATAATAATATTATAATAATCAACAATTTAGCTTTTTATTTAACCATCTACATATAAAACCATATTTTGTTCATCAAAAATGGTGAATAACTCACCACAGGTTAATGAGAAGGGTGTGCTTGAAAGAATGCACATAACTCTGCAATGTTGGGTTGCATTGGAGAGAGTCTCAGTCTTAAATCATTGTCCACACACAGTCTGTGCCTGCATTTAGTTTTAATGCTAGTGAGGGCCGAGATTCCACTCTCACATATGTACGTGGTTGCAAATGGCATCAGTGTCTTAAGAGCGCGATTTGCCAAGGCAAGAAACTCTAAGCGCAGCCCTATCCAGAAATCTGACAGTAGCTTCTGATTAAATTCAATTTTCACAGAACCGCTTGTTGCAATTTCAATGAGGCTCTCTTGTTCAGATATCGGTAAGTGGACTGGAGGCAGGGCATGAAAGGGATAACGAATCCAGTTGTTTGTTTTGTCCGTTTCGGGAAAGTACCTATGGTATTGCGGACCCATCTCAATCAGGAGCTTCGCTATATCACATTTGACATTGTCCTTAAGCTTGAGTTCATTTGCACACAAAAAATCATACAATGATGGAAAGACCTGTGTGTTGTCCTTGTTAATGCAGACAGAAAAGAGCTCCAACTTCTTAATCATAGCCTCAATTTGGTCCCTCACATTGAATATAGTTGAGAAGAGTCCTAGATTCAGATCATTCAGGCAAGAAAAAACATCACCCAGACAGTTGTGTGAGGAACTCGTCATCATGCAAACAGTCAGACAAGTGAAAATGGTCAGTAAAGAAAACTTTAAGATCGTTTCTCAATTAAAAAAAATGTGTCAATACTTTGCCCCTTGATAACCAGCGCACTTCTGTATGTTGTAAAAGCGTTACATGGTCTATACCCATATCATTGCATAATGCAGAAAATAAACAAGAGTTCAGGGGCCTTGCTTTAACAAAGTTAACCATTTTCTCTGTAGTGTCCAAAATGTCTTTCAAGCTGTCAGGCATTCCCTTGGCAGTAAGAGCCGCTCAGTGGATGCTGCAGTGTACCCAAGAGCCTCTCGGTGGATGCTGCAGTGTACCCAAGAGCCTCTCGGTGGATGCTGCAGTGTACCCAAGAGCCTCTCGGTGGATGCTGCAGTGTACCCAAGAGCCTCTCGGTAGATGCTGCAGTGTACCCAAGAGCCTCTCGGTAGATGCTGCAGTGTACCCAAGAGCCTCTCGGTAGATGCTGCAGTGTACCCAAGAGCCTCTCGGTGGATTCTGCAGTGTACCCAAGAGCCTCTCGGTAGATGCTGCAGTGTACCCAAGTGGTGTCGGGAGCAACTGCTTACACGCACGTTACCACTCCACTATGTCTCCCTGTCATGGCTTTTGCGCCATCAGTACAGATACCAACACATCTTGACCACCAAAGTCCATTTGACGTCACAAAGCTGCCCAGTACTTTAAAAATATCCTCTCATGTTGTCTTGATTTCCAGTGGTTTGCAGAAGAGGATGTCTTCCACTGGGGGGGCAGGTAGCCTAGTGGTTAGAATGTTGGACTTGTAACCGAAAGGTTGCAAGATTGAATCCCCGAGCTGACAAGGTAAAAATCTGTTGTTCTGCCCCTGAACAAGGCAGTTAACCTACTGTTCCTAGGCTGTCATTGAAAATAAGAATTTGTTCTTAACTGACTTGCCTAGTTAAATAAAAGTTAAATAAAAATGTAACGGACATATACCAGCAGCTATGCCATGTCTGTTGACTCATCCAGCTGTAACGCATAGAATTCACTGGCTTGTATGTGAAGTAGTAATTGTTTGCATTGTGAAACAGTGTTGTTTGATGAAGGCATTGTCTGTGTAGTTTTCTGGGCCTTTTCCCCCAGCATTATCCCAGCCATATCCGAAGCGTCCACAATAGTATTGGGCTTGCCTGTTCTAACCACTCGGTAGTGGTTAGAACAGGCAAGCCCAATACTATTGATATGGTGAGCTACCGAGTGGTTAGAACAGGCAAGCCCAATACTATTGATATGGTGAGCTACCGAGTGGTTAGAACAGGCAAGCCCAATACTATTGATATGGTGAGCTACCGAGTGGTTAGAACAGGCAAGCCCAATACTATTGATATGGTGAGCTACCGAGTGGTTAGAACAGGCAAGCCCAATACTATTGATATGGTGAGCTACCGAGTGGTTAGAACAGGCAAGCCCAATACTATTGATATGGTGAGCTACCGAGAGGTTAGAACAGGCAAGCCCAATACTATTGATATGGTGAGCTACCGAGTGGTTAGAACAGGCAAGCCCAATACTATTGATATGGTGAGCTACCGAGTGGTTAGGACAGGCAAGCCCAATACTATTGATATGGTGAGCTACCGAGTGGTTAGAACAGGCAAGCCCAATACTATTGATATGGTGAGCTACCGAGTGGTTAGGACAGGCAAGCCCAATACTATTGATATGGTGAGCTACCGAGTGGTTAGAACAGGCAAGCCCAATACTATTGATATGGTGAGCTACCGAGTGGTTAGAACAGGCAAGCCCAATACTATTGATATGGTGAGCTACCGAGTGGTTAGAACAGGCAAGCCCAATACTATTGATATGGTAAGCTACCGAGTGGTTAGAACAGGCAAGCCCAATACTATTGATATGGTGAGCTACCGAGTGGTTAGAACAGGCAAGCCCAATACTATTGATATGGTGAGCTACCGAGTGGTTAGAACAGGCAAGCCCAATAATATTGATATGGTGAGCTACCGAGTGGTTAGAACAGGCAAGCCCAATACTATTGATATGGTGAGCTACCGAGTGGTTAGAACAGGCAAGCCCAATACTATTGATATGGTGAGCTACCGAGTGGTTAGAACAGGCAAGCCCAATACTATTGATATGGTGAGCTACCGAGTGGTTAGAACAGGCAAGCCCAATACTATTGATATGGTGAGCTACCGAGTGGTTAGAACAGGCAAGCCCAATACTATTGATATGGTGAGCTACCGAGTGGTTAGAACAGGCAAGCCCAATACTATTGATATGGTGAACTACCGAGTGGTTAGAACAGGCAAGCCCAATAATATTGATATGGTGAGCTACCGAGTGGTTAGAACAGGCAAGCCCAATACTATTGATATGGTGAGCTACCGAGTGGTTAGAACAGGCAAGCCCAATACTATTGATATGGTGAGCTACCGAGTGGTTAGAACAGGCAAGCCCAATACTATTGATATGGTGAGCTACCGAGTGGTTAGAACAGGCAAGCCCAATACTATTGATATGGTGAGCTACCGAGTGGTTAGAACAGGCAAGCCCAATAATATTGTGGACGCTTCAATTTTTCAAATTGTCATGTTTAGTTTCTAAATGTCTGCGCAAGAGTGAAGGTTTCCTGTGAGAGAGTAACAGTTAATGTGATTGGATGTTAATTAATTGACTAGGCTACCAGTATTTGACATTGTGTTGTTATTTCGTTGAACACTAGATGGTTTCATTTTTTGGGGGGCAGTGAAACGAGGCTACTCAGGTGAGACAAAAACCTCACCCAAATGTATAGCCCCGTTGGAAAATATAAATGGACAGTTTGAAATTGTGAAGACCTATTTTTTATTATTATAATAAAAAATAAAAAATGCGAATCACATTTTTATTCGGCGTACCCCCAACGGCATTGCACGTACGTACCCCAGTTTGGGAATGCCTGCTCTAGAGAACGTGTTTCCACTGAGTCCAATGGCGACGACCTTTACACCACTCCACACGACGCTTGGCATTGAGCATGGTGATCTTAGGCTTGTGTACGGCTTCTCAGCCATGGAAACCCATTTCATGAAGCACTGACTAACAGTTTTTCTGCTGACGTTGCTTCCAGAGGCAGTTTCTAACTCGGTAGGGAGTGTTGCAACCGAGGACAGGCGCAACACGCTTCAGCGGTCCCGTTCTGTGAGCTTGTGTGGCCTGCCACTTCGCGGCTGATCCGTTGCTGCTCCTAGACATTTCCACTTCACAATAACAGCACTTACAGTTGACAGGGGAAGCTCTAGCTTAGCAGACATTTGAAGAACTGACTTGTTGGAATGGTGGCATCCTGTGACGGTGTCATGTTGAAAGTCAATAAGCTCTTCAGTAAGACCATTCTACTGCCAATGTTTGTCTATGGAGATTGCATGGCTGTGTTCTAAATTTTATACACCTGTCAGCAACGAGATGAAATAGCCAAATCCACTAATTTGAAGAGGTATCCACATACTTTTGTACATATAGTGTATGTCCTGATTGCCTAGTCACATTTTACCCCTTCCCACATATTACCTAATTTACCTCAACTACCTTGTACCCCTGCACATTGACTTGGTACTGGTACTCCTTGTGTATAGCCTTGTTATTGTTTTTATTGTGTTACTATTTCCTTTATTTATTTAGAAAATATTTGTCTTACTTTTTAACTCTGCACTGTTAGGAAGTAAGACTTCACTGTAAAGTCTACACTTGTTGTACTGTATATAACCGAAATCCTGACACACACAGTATCAATACACACGCACACACAGTATCAATAAACACGCACACAGTATCAATACACACACACACACACACACACACACACAGTATCAATACACACGCACACAGTATCAATAAACCCGCACACAGTATCAATACACACACACACACACACACACACAGTATCAATACACACGCACACACACATTATCAATACACAGGCACAGTATCAATACACACGCACAGAGTATCAATACACACGACACACGCACAGAGTATCAATACACACGCACAGAGTATCAATACACACGCACAGAGTATCAATACACAGGCACACAGTATCAATACACAGGCACACAGTATCAATACACAGGCACTCAGTATCAATACACACGCACACACACAGTATCAACACACACGCAGTATCAATACACACGCACACACACAGTATCAATACACATGCACAAACACACTATCAATACACATGCACAAAATATCAATACACAGGCACACAGTATCAATACACAGGCACACAGTATCAATACACAGGCACACAGTATCAATACACACGCACACAGTATCAATACACAGGCACACAGTATCAATATACACACACACACACACACACAGTATCAATACACAGGCACACAGTATCAATACACAGGCACACAGTATCAATACACACGCACACATTTACATTTAAGTCATTTAGCAGACGCTCTTATCCAGAGCGACTTACAGTATCAATACACACACACACAGTATCAATACACAGGCACACAGTATCAATACACACACACACACACACACATTATCAATACACACGCACACACACAGTATCAATACACAGGCACACAGTATCAATACACACGCACACACACATTATCAATACACAGGCACACAGTATCAATACACAGGCACACAGTATCAATACACAGGCACACAGTATCAATACACACGCACAGAGTATCAATACACAGGCACACAGTATCAATACACACGCACACACACAGTATCAATACACACGCACACACACAGTATCAATACACACGCACACACACAGTATCAATACACACGCACACACACAGTATCAATACACACGCACACACACAGTATCAATACACAGGCACACACACAGTATCAATACACAGGCACACAGTATCAATACACACGCACACAGTATCAATACACAGGCACACAGTATCAATACACAGGCACACAGTATCAATACACAGGCACACAGTATCAATACACAGGCACACAGTATCAATACACACGCACACAGTATCAATACACACGCACACAGTATCAATACACAGGCACACAATATCAATACACACACACACACACACACACAGTATCAATACACAGGCACACAGTATCAATACACACGCACACAGTATCAATACACAGGCACACAGTATCAATACACAGGCACACAGTATCAATACACACGCACACACACAGTATCAATACACACGCACACACACAGTATCAATACACACGCACACACACAGTATCAATACACACGCACACACACAGTATCAATACACAGGCACACACACAGTATCAATACACAGGCACACAGTATCAATACACACGCACACAGTATCAATACACAGGCACACAGTATCAATACACAGGCAAACAGTATCAATACACAGGCACACAGTATCAATACACAGGCACACAGTATCAATACACACGCACACAGTATCAATACACACGCACACAGTATCAATACACAGGCACACAGTATCAATACACACACACACACACACACAGTATCAATACACAGGCACACAGTATCAATACACACGCACACAGTATCAATACACAGGCACACAGTATCAATACACAGGCACACAGTATCAATACACACACACACACACACAGTATCAATACACAGGCACACAGTATCAATACACAGGCACACAGTATCAATACACAGGCACACAGTATCAATACACACGCACAGTATCAATACACAGGCACACAGTATCAATACACAGGCACACAGTATCAATACACACGCACACAGTATCAATACACACGCACACAGTATCAATACACACGCACACAGTATCAATACACACGCACACAGTATCAATACACACGCACACAGTATCAATACACACGCACACAGGATCAATACACACGCACACAGTATCAATACACACGCACACAGTATCAATACACACGCACACAGTATCAATACACACGCACACAGTATCAATACACAGGCACACAGTATCAATACACACGCACACACACATTATCAATACACAGGCACACAGTATCAATACACAGGCACACAGTATCAATACACACGCACAGAGTATCAATACACAGGCACACAGTATCAATACACACGCACACACACAGTATCAATACACACGCACACACACAGTATCAATACACACGCACACACACAGTATCAATACACACGCACACACACAGTATCAATACACACGCACACACACAGTATCAATACACACGCACACACACAGTATCAATACACACGCACACACACAGTATCAATACACACGCACACACACAGTATCAATACACAGGCACACACACAGTATCAATACACAGGCACACAGTATCAATACACACGCACACAGTATCAATACACAGGCACACAGTATCAATACACAGGCACACAGTATCAATACACACGCACACAGTATCAATACACAGGCACACAGTATCAATACACACACACACACACACAGTATCAATACACAGGCACACAGTATCAATACACACGCACACAGTATCAATACACAGGCACACAGTATCAATACACAGGCACACAGTATCAATACACACACACACACACACACAGTATCAATACACAGGCACACAGTATCAATACACAGGCACACAGTATCAATACACAGGCACACAGTATCAATACACAGGCACACAGTATCAATACACACGCACAGTATCAATACACAGGCACACAGTATCAATACACACGCACACAGTATCAATACACACGCACACAGTATCAATACACACGCACACAGTATCAATACACACGCACACAGTATCAATACACACGCACACAGTATCAATACACACGCACACAGTATCAATACACACGCACACAGTATCAATACACACGCACACAGTATCAATACACATGCACACACACACAGTATCAATACACATGCACACACACACATCGATGTGTCCTCAGATGGCAGTTAGTGTTCAGCAGGGCACTCTGCTGGAATGGATCGCTCAGCACTGTATGTCACCATGGCAACTTCAGTTTAAAATAAAGTTCTATCCTTTTCACATTACCATGCTAATCCAAAACGTACTGCGCTGGATCAGATATTTCCATTTATTTTACCAGGTAAGTTGACTGAGAACACAGTCTCATCTACAGCAATGACCTGGGGAATAGTTGCAGGGGAGAGGAGGGGGATGAATGAGCCAATTGGAAGCCGGGGATGATTAGGTGGCCATGATGGTTTGAGGGACAGATTGGGAATTTAGCCAGGACACCGGGGTTAACCCCCCCTACTCTTACGATAAATCCCATGGGATTTTTTTGTGACCACAGAGTCAGGACACCCATTTAAAGTCCCATCCGAAAGACGGCACCCTACACAGGGTTACGTCCCCAAGCACTGCCCGGAGATATATATATATAATTATGACCAGAGGAAAGAGTGCCTCGTAATGGCACACCAATACCACTTCCAGCAGCATCTGGCCTCCCATCCAGGGATCAACCCTGCTATGCTTCAGAGGCAAGTCAGCAGTGGGATGCTGCTGCTGGCATCATTTCACATTGTCAGCACTTTTTCTGGCAACTGTGGAGCAAACTCAAGGACCCGAGTTTAGTGTTGCCATGGTGACACCAAGCACCTGCACAAGGCTACAATGAAGGACATACATCATCAGTTTTAGAACTAAACATAATTCAACAGCAACAAAAACACTCACACTCTGTTTCTATCACACTGACTCTCTCTCTGTCTATCACACTGACTCTCTCTCTCTGTCTATCACACTGACTCTCTCTCTCTGTCTATCACACTGACTCTCTCTCTCTGTTTCTCTCCATGTCTATCACACTGACTCTCTCTCTGTCTATCACACTGACTCTCTCTCTCTGTTTCTCTCTATGTCTATCACACTGACTCTCTCTCTCTGTTTCTCTCCATGTCTATCACACTGACTCTCTCTGTTTCTCTCTATGTCTATGACATTGACTCTCTCTCTGTTTCTCTCTATGTCTATGACATTGACTCTCTATGTCTATCGCACTGACTCTCTCTCTGTTTCTCTCTATGTCTATGACATTGACTCTCTCTCTCGGTTTCTCTCTATATCTATCACATTGACTCTCTCTGTTTCTCTCTGTCTATCATACTGACTCTCTCTATGTCTATCACACTGACTCTCTCCGTTTCTCTCTATATCTATCACACTGACTCTCTCTGGTTCTCTCTATGTCTATCACACTGACTCTCTATGTCTATCACACTGACTCTCTCTGTTTCTCTCTATGTCTATCACACTGACTCTCTCTATGTCTATCACACTGACTCTCTCTGTTTCTCTCTGTCTATCACACTGACTCTCTATGTCTATCACACTGACTCTCTCTGTTTCTCTCTATGTCTATCACACTGACTCTCTATGTCCATCACACTGACTCTCTCTCTGTTTCTCTCTATGTCTATCACACTGACTCTCTGTTTCTCTCTATGTCTATCACACTGGCTCTCTCTATGTCTATCACACTGACTCTCTCTGTTTCTCTCTACGTCTATCACACTGACTCTCTCTCTATGTCTATCACACTGACTCTCTGTTTCTCTCTATGTCTATCACACTGACTCTCTATGTCTATCACACTGACTCTCTCTATGTCTATCACACTGACTCTCTCTGTTTCTCTCTGTCTATCACACTGACTCTCTCTCTGTTTCTCTCTATGAATATCACACCGACTCTCTCTCTGTTTCTCTCTGTCTATCACACTGACTCTCTCTCTGTTTCTCTCTACGTCTATCACACTGACTCTCTCTCTGTTTCTCTCTATGTCTATCACACTGACTCTCTCTCTGTTTCTCTCTATGTCTATCACACTGACTCTCTCTATGTCTATCGCACTGACTCGCTCTCTCTGTTTCTCTCTGTCTATCACACTGACTCTCTCTCTGTTTCTCTCTATGTCTATCACACTGACTCTCTCTCTATGTCTATCAGACTGACTATCTCTCTGTTTCCCTCTATATCTATCACACTGACTCGCTCTGATTCTCTCTATATCTATCACACTGACTCTCTATGTCTATCACACTGACTCTCTCTCTGTTTCTCTCTATGTCTATCACACTGACTCTCTCTCTGTTTCTCTCTATGTCCGTCACACTGACTCTCTCTCTGTCTATCACACTGACTCTCTCTATGTCGATCTCACTGACTCTCTCTATGTCTATCTCACTGACTCTCTCTATGTCTATCACACTCACACACTCAAAGATGCACACCTTATGATCCTGGCGAGGTGAATCTTGTCTTTAGCAGGGTACGGACCATGAGACAGGAACGCATTCCTCACAGCACGCCCTGCACACGGGAAACTCTGGGAGCAGGACTGACAAACATACACATGTGAGTCAAATAATACATAGTTGTTTTCACAGACGTGTTTCTCTGTGTGTGTGTGTGTGTGTGTGTTGACACAAGAGAACTCTGTGATATCAGTGTAACTATTGATATTGAAACAAAACATGTAGGTGAAACAGAGGCTAGGTGAAACTATGACGTCACCATTTTAACTTGGGTCAAGTACTATCTATATCAGGATTCTCCAACCCTGTTCCTGGAGAGCAACCGTCCACTCCAACCCTAATCTAGCACACCTGATTCTAATAATTAGCTGGTTAATAAGCTGTACCAGGTTAGTTACAAATGGGGTTGGAGCGAAAACCTGCAACAGGGTAGCTCTCCAGGAACAGGGTTGAAGTCCCCTACATAAATTCAAATAGCCTACTTCCAAATATTTGAGGTGTAAAGGCGAGGGGATTTTGTACTTTTGGGACTATTCTAGTGATTCCATCGTACTAATCCAACTGAAATCAAGAAAAGAGCACTAAAACAAAGTATTTGACATAAAATATGTATTTGACCAATATGTATTTGACTATGAAGTCACACCACATTCTTTATTTGCTGACGTTTCATAACCTATGCATGCATGTGTGTGTGTGTCTCTGCGTGTGAGAGTGTGTGTACCTTGTGAACAGTAGGGCTGGTGCTGGGTCCGGGGATGGTATCCGGTGACTGCTATCGAGACACAATCAAAACACAGACAATGTTTGGGTTAGGAGAGAAGTAGAGCATAAAATGCAGCCTACAAACTATGTACAGATCTATAATCTGTCTACATCTGTCTCCATCCCTCCGTCTCTCTCCTGACAGAGAAGGAGAAAAGACAGTCTTCTACCCCCACCTCCACTTCTTCATCATCATATTTCCCCTTTGGACAGAGACAGAAGAAACCAGTTTGTTACCAATATTGATAATTCAATATATCGATATTGTTTAATATTGATATGAGCCAGGCATATTGTAATATCGGTTTATCCTTGCTGTTAACCTACACTATTACGTAAAAGAGCATACATGACTGTTCCTGTTTTACTTCCGGCGCCGACAGAGATGGCCGCCTCGCTTCGCGTTCCTAGGAAACTATGCAGTTTTTTGTTTTTTTACGTGTTATTTCTTACATTAGTACCCCAGGTCATCTTAGGTTTCATTACATACAGTCGAGAAGAACTACTGAATATAAGATCAGCGTCAACTCACCATCAGTACGACCAAGAATATGTTTTTCGCGACGCGGATCCTGTGTTCTGCCTTTCAACCAGGACAACGGTATGGATCCCAGGCAGCGACCCAATAAAATGCCTCCGAAAGAGAGGGAAACGAGGCGGTCTTCTGGTCAGACTCCGGAGACGGGCACACCGTGCACCACTCCCTAGCATTCTTCTTGCCAATGTCCAGTCTCTTGACAACAAGGTTGATGAAATCCGAGCAAGGGTAGCATTCCAGAGGGACATCAGAGACTTAACGTTCTTTGCTTCACGGAAACATGGCTCACTGGAGAGACGCTATCGGAGGCAGTGCAGCCAGCGGGTTTCTCCACGCATCGCGCCGACAGAAACAAACATCTTTCTGGTAAGAAGAGGGGCGGGGGCGTATGCCTTATGGCTAACGAGACGTGGTGTGATCAAAGAAACATACAGGAACTCAAATCCTTCTGTTCACCTGATTTAGAATTCCTCACAATCAAATGTCGACCGCATTATCTACCAAGAGAATTCTCTTCGATTATAATCACAGCTGTATATATTCCCCCCCAAGCAGACACATCGATGGCTCTGAACGAACTTTATTTGACTCTTTGCAAACTGGAATCCATACATCCTGAGGCTGCATTCATTGTAGCTGGGGATTTTAACAAGGCTAATCTGAAAACAAGACTCCCTAAATTGTATCAGCATATCGATTGCGCAACCAGGGCCGGAAAAACCTTGGATCATTGTTACTCTAACTTCCGCGACGCATATAAGGCCCTGCCCCGCCCTCCTTTCGGAAAAGCTGACCACGACTCCATTTTGTTGATCCCTGCCTACAGACAGAAACTAAAACAAGAAGCTCCCACGCTGAGGTCTGTCCAACGCTGGTCCGACCAAGCTGATTCCACACTCCAAGACTGATTCCATCACGTGGACTGGGATATGTTTCGTATTGCGTCAGATAACAACATTGATGAATACACTGATTCGGTGTGCGAGTTCATTAGAACGTGCATTGAAGATGTTGTTCCCATAGCAACGATTAAAACATTCCCTAACCAGAAACCGTGGATTGATGGCAGTATTCGCGTGAAACTGAAAGCGCGAACCACTGCTTTTAATCAGGGCAAGGTGACTGATAACATGACCGAATACAAACAGTGCAGCTATTCCCTCCGCAAGGCTATCAAACAAGCTAAGCGTCAGTATAGAGACAAAGTAGAATCTCAATTCAACGGCTCAGACACAAGAGGTAT
Source organism: Oncorhynchus nerka (assembly GCF_034236695.1). Taxonomy (NCBI): domain Eukaryota; kingdom Metazoa; phylum Chordata; class Actinopteri; order Salmoniformes; family Salmonidae; genus Oncorhynchus; species Oncorhynchus nerka. The sequence continues at coordinate 77,449,964 of NC_088399.1, forward strand.
GTGGCAGGGTCTACAGTCAATCACGGACTACAAGAAGAAAACCAGCCCAGTCACGGACCAGGATGTCTTGCTCCCAGGCAGACTAAATAACTTTTTTGCCCGCTTTGAGGACAATACAGTGCCACTGACACGGCCTGCAACGAAAACATGCGGAATCTCCTTCACTACAGCCAAGGTGAGTAAAACATTTAAACGTGTTAACCCTCGCAAGGCTGCAGGCCCAGACGGCATCCCCAGCCGTGCCCTCAGAGCATGCGCAGACCAGCTGGCCGGTGTGTTTACGGACATATTCAATCAATCCCTATACCAGTCTGCTGTTCCCACATGCTTCAAGAGGGCCACCATTGTTCCTGTTCCCAAGAAAGCTAAGGTAATTGAGCTAAACGACTACCGCCCCGTAGCACTCACTTCCGTCATCATGAAGTGCTTTGAGAGACTAGTCAAGGACCATATCACCTCCACCCTACCTGACACCCTAGACCCACTCCAATTTGCTTACCGCCCAAATAGGTCCACAGACGATGCAATCTCAACCACACTGCACACTGCCCTAACCCATCTAGACAAGAGGAATAACTATGTGAGAATGCTGTTCATCGACTACAGCTCGGCATTCAACACCGTAGTACCCTCCAAGCTCGTCATCAAGCTCGAGACCCTGGGTCTCGACCCCGCCCTGTGCAACTGGGTACTGGACTTCCTGACGGGCCGCCCCCAGGTGGTGAGGGTAGGCAACAACATCTCCACCCCGCTGATCCTCAACACTGGGGCCCCACAAGGGTGCGTTCTGAACCCTCTCCTGTACTCCCTGTTCACCCACGACTGCGTGGCCACGCACGCCTCCAACTCAATCATCAAGTTTGCGGACGACACAACAGTGGTAGGCTTGATTACCAACAACGACGAGACGGCCTACAGGGAGGAGGTGAGGGCCCTCGGAGTGTCGTGTCAGGAAAATAACCTCACACTCAACGTCAACAAAACTAAGGAGATGATTGTGGACTTCAGGAAACAGCAGAGGGAACACCCCCCTATCCACATCGATGGAACAGTAGTGGAGAGGGTAGTAAGTTTTAAGTTCCTCGGCATACACATCACAGACAAACTGCATTGGTCCACTCACACAGACAGCATCGTGAGGAAGGCGCAGCAGCGCCTCTTCAACCTCAGGAGGCTGAAGAAATTTGGCTTGTCACCAAAAGCACTCACAAACTTCTACAGATGCGCAATCGAGAGCATCCTGGCGGGCTGTATCACCGCCTGGTACGGCAACTGCTCCACCCACAACCGTAAGGCTCTCCAGAGGGTAGTGAGGTCTGCACAACGCATCACCGGAGGCAAACTACCTGCCCTCCAGGACACCTACACCCCCCGATGTTACAGGAAGGCCATAAAGATCATCAAGGACAACAACCACCCGAGCCACTGCCTGTTCACCCCGCTATCATCCAGAAGGCGAGGTCAGTACAGGTGCATCAAAGCTGGGACCGAGAGACTGAAAAACAGCTTCTATCTTAAGGCCATCAGACTGTTAAACAGCCACCACTAACATTGAGTGGCTGCTGCCACGTGGCTGCTGCCAACACACTGACACTGACTCAACTCCAGCCACTTTAATAATGGGAATTGATGGGAAATTATGTAAAATATATCAATATCCACTTTAAACAATGCTACCTAATATAATGTTTACATACCCTACATTATTCATCTCATATGCATACGTATATACTGTACTCTATATCATCTACTGCATCCTTATGTAATACATGTATCACTAGCCACTTTAACTATGCCACTTTGTTTACATACTCATCTCATATGTATATACTGTACTATATGTATATACTGTACACACACACTGGGGCCCCTTGTGGGGCCCCAGTGTTGAGGATCAGCGGGGTGGAGATGTTGTTGCCTACCCTCACCACCTGGGGGCGGCCCGTCAGGAATTACTGTATAATTGTGTAGTCTAGAGCGATTTCCTAGGTTAGCCAGCCAGCTATTGTCGTTCTTTTAACGCAACGTAACGTAATCAACACTGCTAGCTAGCCAGCTAGCCCCGAATAGCAGCACAGTAGAAACTATTACACTCAACGGAACGACTTGATTAGTGTAGTGTCAACAACCCAGCCAATGCCAACTAGCCTACTTAGTCAACAACGCAGCCTCTGCCAGCTAGCCTACTTCAGCAGTACTGTATCATTTTAATCATTTTAGTCAATAAGATTCTTGCTACGTAAGCTTAACTCTCTGAACACTCGTGACGTGTAGTCCACTTGTCATTCCAATCTCCTTTGCATTAGCGTAGCCTCTTGTGTAGCCTGTCAACTATGTGTCTGTCTATCCCTGTTCTCTCCTCTCTGCACAGACCATACAAACGCTCCACACCGCGTGGCCGCGGCCACCCTAATCTGGTGGTCCCAGCGCGCACGACCCACGTGGAGTTCCAGGTCTCCGGTAGCCTCTGGAACTGCCGATCTGCGGCCAACAAGGCAGAGTTCATCTCCGCCTATGTCTCCCTCCAGTCCCTCGACTTCTTGGCACTGACGGAAACATGGATCACCACAGACAACACTGCTACTCCTACTGCTCTCTCTTCGTCTGCCCACGTGTCTCGCACACCCCGAGAGCTTCTGGTCAGCGGGGTGGTGGCACCGGGATCCTCATCTCTCCCAAGTGGTCATTCTCTCTTTCTCCCCTTACCCATCTGTCTATCGCCTCCTTTGAATTCCATGCTGTCACAGTTACCAGCCCTTTCAAGCTTAACATCCTTATCATTTATCGCCCTCCAGGTTCCCTCGGAGAGTTCATCAATGAGCTTGATGCCTTGATAAGCTCCTTTCCTGAGGACGGCTCACCTCTCACAGTTCTGGGCGACTTTAACCTCCCCACGCCTACCTTTGACTCATTCCTCTCTGCCTCCTTCTTTCCACTCCTCTCCTCTTTTGACCTCACCCTCTCACCTTCCCCCTACTCACAAGGCAGGAAATACGCTCGACCTCATCTTTACTAGATGCTGTTCTTCCACTAACCTCGTTGCAACTCCCCTCCAAGTCTCCGACCACTACCTTGTATCCTTTTCCCTCTCGCTCTCATCCAACACTTCCCACACTGCCCCTACTCGGATGGTATCGCGCCGTCCCAACCTTCGCTCTCTCTCCCCCGCTACTCTCTCCTCTTCCATCCTATCATCTCTTCCCTCTGCTCAAACCTTCTCCAACCTATCTCCTGATTCTGCCTCCTCAACCCTCCTCTCCTCCCTTTCTGCATCCTTTGACTCTCTATGTCCCCTATCCTCCAGGCCGGCTCGGTCCTCCCCTCCCGCTCCGTGGCTCGACGACTCATTGCGAGCTCACAGAACAGGGCTCCGGGCAGCCGAGCGGAAATGGAGGAAAACTCGCCTCCCTGCGGACCTGACATCCTTTCACTCCCTCCTCTCTACATTTTCCTCTTCTCTCTCTGCTGCTAAAGCCACTTTCTACCACTCTAAATTCCAAGCATCTGCCTCTAACCCTAGGAAGCTCTTTGCAACCTTCTCCTCCCTCCTGAATCCTCCTCCCCCTCCCCCTCCTCCCTCTCTGCAGATGACTTCGTCAACCATTTTGAAAAGAAGGTCGACGACATCCGATCCTCGTTTGCTAAGTCAAACGACACCGCTGGTTCTGCTCACACTGCCCTACCCTGTGCTCTGACCTCTTTCTCCCCTCTCTCTCCAGATGAAATCTCGCGTCTTGTGACGGCCGGCCGCCCTACAACCTGCCCGCTTGACCCTATCCCCTCCTCTCTTCTCCAGACCATTTCCGGAGACCTCCTCCCTTACCTCACCTCGCTCATCAACTCATCCCTGACCGCTGGCTACGTCCCTTCCGTCTTCAAGAGAGCGAGAGTTGCACCCCTTCTGAAAAAACCTACACTCGATCCCTCCGATGTCAACAACTACAGACCAGTATCCCTTCTTTCTTTTCTCTCCAAAACTCTTGAACGTGCCGTCCTTGGCCAGCTCTCCCGCTATCTCTCTCAGAACGACCTTCTTGATCCAAATCAGTCAGGTTTCAAGACTAGTCATTCAACTGAGACTGCTCTTCTCTGTATCACGGAGGCGCTCCGCACTGCTAAAGCTAACTCTCTCTCCTCTGCTCTCATCCTTCTAGACCTATCGGCTGCCTTCGATACTGTGAACCATCAGATCCTCCTCTCCACCCTCTCCGAGTTGGGCATCTCCGGCGCGGCCCACGCTTGGATTGCGTCCTACCTGACAGGTCGCTCCTACCAGGTGGCGTGGCGAGAATCCGTCTCCACACCACGTGCTCTCACCACTGGTGTCCCCCAGGGCTCTGTTCTAGGCCCTCTCCTATTCTCGCTATACACCAAGTCACTTGGCTCTGTCATAACCTCACATGGTCTCTCCTATCATTGCTATGCAGACGACACACAATTAATCTTCTCCTTTCCCCCTTCTGATGACCAGGTGGCGAATCGCATCTCTGCATGTCTGGCAGACATATCCGTGTGGATGACGGATCACCACCTCAAGCTGAACCTCGGCAAGACGGAGCTGCTCTTCCTCCCGGGAAGGACTGCCCGTTCCATGATCTCGCCATCACGGTTGACAACTCCATTGTGTCCTCCTCCCAGAGCGCTAAGAACCTTGGCGTGATCCTGGACAACACCCTGTCGTTCTCAACTAACATCAAGGCGGTGGCCCGTTCCTGTAGGTTCATGCTCTACAACATCCGCAGAGTACGACCCTGCCTCACACAGGAAGCGGCGCAGGTCCTAATCCAGGCACTTGTCATCTCCCGTCTGGATTACTGCAACTCGCTGTTGGCTGGGCTCCCTGCCTGTGCCATTAAACCCCTACAACTCATCCAGAACGCCGCAGCCCGTCTGGTGTTCAACCTTCCCAAGTTCTCTCACGTCACCCCGCTCCTCCGCTCCCTCCACTGGCTTCCAGTTGAAGCTCGCATCCGCTACAAGACCATGGTGCTTGCCTACGGAGCTGTGAGGGGAACGGCACCTCAGTACCTCCAGGCTCTGATCAGGCCCTACACCCAAACAAGGGCACTGCGTTCATCCACCTCTGGCCTGCTCGCCTCCCTACCACTGAGGAAGTACAGTTCCCGCTCAGCCCAGTCAAAACTGTTCGCTGCTCTGGCCCCCCAATGGTGGAACAAACTCCCTCACGACGCCAGGACAGCGGAGTCAATCACCACCTTCCGGAGACACCTGAAACCCCACCTCTTTAAGGAATACCTAGGATAGGATAAAGTAATCCCTCTCACCCCCCCTCCCCCTGAAAAGATTTAGATGCACTACTGTTCCACTGGAGGTCATAAGGTGAATGCACCAATTTGTAAGTCGCTCTGGATAAGAGCGTCTGCTAAATGACTTAAATGTAATGTAAATGTATCTTGCCTATGCTGCTCTGTACCATCACTCATTCATATATCTTTATGTACATATTCTTTATCCCCTTACACTGTGTATAAGACAGTAGTTTTGGAATTGTTAGTTAGATTACTTGTTGGTTATTACTGCATTGTCGGAACTAGAAGCACAAGCATTTCGCTACACTCGCATTAACATCTGCTAACCATGTGTATGTGACAAATAAAATTTGATTTGATTTGAAGCAAAAAATCCTCTCACAGACTCAATTTAACATAGGCCCACTGAACTGCCTGCTGATGCGCCATCAACTGGCTTCTCTTTGTATTCAAACTGGTTGGGTAGGTTAGGCCCACGGAACATTCACACTTGGTCCAACAGGCAATTAGCAAGCAATTGTCTGAACTTCACAAAGTTGTCGAAGTCCACACAGTTGCAATGTTATTCATACAAACCGATGTGATGTCATTACCCATCACCAGTGCATATCCCCTCTCACACAAACACCTCATCTCCTCCTGGACAGGATAGAAAGCAGAGCTGTGCTGTCACAGAGCCTGAGGCTACTACTGACAGAAAGAACGGGAGAGAGGTGAACAGGAGAGAGAGCAAGAGAGAAATATGGAGGGAGAGAGAAAGAAAGAAAAAGAACTGGAGAGATTAGACAGACAGACAGACAGACACAGACAGACAGACAGACGGAGAGAGAGAGAGACAGCACACCCCAACATGTTTATCTATGTGGTGACTTCAAAGTGAGAAGGGTATGTTTGTCTGTGAATGAGTGTGTACTGTATGTGTGTGTATATATCTGTATCTGTGGTACACACTCACATTTTGCAACACGCGTTGCAAAATACATTTGCACATACATGTTATTCAAACCTTTCGTCCAAACTGCTGTCACATCAAAGAGCTTCTCTGTAGCCAGGAACGAAACAGAACTTGGATCTATTTTAGCGCCTGGCTACGCAGACACTCGTTGACGCGAATGTAAGTCCCGCATCTCCCATCTCCTCATTGGTTTTTAGGAGCACTCCCCCTCAGTGGGTGATTGAAAGATCAAATCAAATTGTATTTGTCACACTCGCCGAATACAACAAGTCTAGACTTTTAAAAGCTTACTTACAAGCCCTTAAGCAAAAATGCAGTTTTAAGAAAAATATGAGCTAAGAAAACATTTACTAAATAAACTAAAGTTTAAAAAAGTAACACAAAATTACAATAACGTGGCTATATATACAGGGGGTACCGGTACCGAGTCAATGTGCAGGGGTACAGGTTAGTTGAGGTAATTGAGGTAATATGTACATATAGGTAGTGTTAAATTGAAGAGGTCCACACTCCAAAACATTTGGTGGTGGTAATGCACAGTGTTGTAGTAGTCGAGACCGGTCCCGGTCTTGAGTCCGGTCTCGAGACCACATAGAGTGTCTTGGCCTTGTCTCAGTGTCGGATACATTTGTACCAGGTCTTGACTGCATCTGATAATATCTTCCCAAGACCAGCGTAGTCAAAAAAACAAATAATTATCAGCTCCCATTCAGCTCCCATAAAACCACTTAGCCAGGTCAAATATATACATACACTCCTTTCTTGAAACATTGATACAGTATCTTAACAGTCTTTATACCTGTTATAGACATGTGGTGTGGTGAACCTATAGATCTTCAGTATGTAACAGGTTAGTACAGTAGTGAACCTGTAGGCCTTCAGTGTGTGACAGGTTAGTACAGTAGTGAACCTATTGGTCTTCAGTGTGCGACAGGTTAGTACAGTGGTGAACCTATAGGTCTTCAGTGTGTGACAGGTTAGTACAGTGGTGAACCTATAGATCTTCAGTGTGTGACAGGTTAGTACAGTAGTGAACCTATAGGTCTTCAGTGTGTGACAGGTTAGTACAGTGGTGAACCTATAGATCTTCAGTGTGTGACAGGTTAGTACAGTAGTGAACCTATTGGTCTTCAGTGTGTGACAGGTTAGTACAGTGGTGAACCTATAGGTCTTCAGTGTGTGACAGGTTAGTACAGTGGTGAACCTATAGGCCTTCAGTGTGACAGGTTAGTACAGTGGTGAACCTATAGATCTTCAGTGTGTGACAGGTTAGTACAGTGGTGAACCTATAGGCCTTCAGTATGTGACAGTGGTGAACCTATAGGCCTTCAGTGTGTGACAGGTTAGTACAGTGGTGAACCTATAGATCTTCAGTGTGTGACAGGTTAGTACAGTGGTGAACCTATAGGCCTTCAGTATGTGACAGTGGTGAACCTATAGATCTTCAGTGTGTGACAGGTTAGTACAGTGGTGAACCTATAGATCTTCAGTGTGTGACAGGTTAGTACAGTGGTGAACCTATAGGCCTTCAGTATGTGACAGTGGTGAACCTATAGATCTTCAGTGTGTGACAGGTTAGTACAGTGGTGAACCTATAGATCTTCAGTATGTGACAGGTTAGTACAGTAGTGAACCTATAGGTCTTCAGTGTGTGACAGGTTAGTACAGTGGTGAACCTATAGGTCTTCAGTGTGTGACAGGTTAGTACAGTAGTGAACCTATAGGTCTTCAGTGTGTGACAGGTTAGTACAGTGGTGAACCTATAGATCTTCAGTGTGTGACAGGTTAGTACAGTAGTGAACCTATTGGTCTTCAGTGTGTGACAGGTTAGTACAGTGGTGAACCTATAGGTCTTCAGTGTGTGACAGGTTAGTACAGTGGTGAACCTATAGGCCTTCAGTGTGACAGGTTAGTACAGTGGTGAACCTATAGATCTTCAGTGTGTGACAGGTTAGTACAGTGGTGAACCTATAGGCCTTCAGTATGTGACAGTGGTGAACCTATAGATCTTCAGTGTGTGACAGGTTAGTACAGTGGTGAACCTATAGATCTTCAGTGTGTGACAGGTTAGTACAGTGGTGAACCTATAGGCCTTCAGTATGTGACAGTGGTGAACCTATAGATCTTCAGTGTGTGACAGGTTAGTACAGTGGTGAACCTATAGATCTTCAGTGTGTGACAGGTTAGTACAGTGGTGAACCTATAGATCTTCAGTATGTGACAGGTTAGTACAGTGGTGAACCTATAGGTCTTCAGTGTGACAGGTTAGTACAGTGGTGAACCTATAGGCCTTCAATGTGTGACAGGTTAGTACAGTGGTGAACCTATAGGCCTTCAGTGTGACAGGTTAGTACAGTGGTGAACCTATAGGTCTTCAGTGTGACAGGTTAGTACAGTGGTGAACCTATAGGCCTTCAATGTGTGACAGGTTAGTACAGTGGTGAACCTATAGGTCTTCAGTGTGACAGGTTAGTACAGTGGTGAACCTATAGGCCTTCAATGTGTGACAGGTTAGTACAGTGGTGAACCTATAGGTCTTCAGTATGTGACAGGTTAGTACAGTGGTGAACCTATAGGCCTTCAGTGTGACAGGTTAGTACAGTGGTGAACCTATAGGCCTTCAGTGTGACAGGTTAGTACAGTGGTGAACCTATAGGCCTTCAGTGTGTGACAGGTTAGTACAGTGGTGAACCTATAGATCTTCAGTGTGTGACAGGTTAGTACAGTGGTGAACCTATAGGCCTTCAGTGTGTGACAGGTTAGTACAGTGGTGAACCTATAGGCCTTCAGTGTGTGACAGGTTAGTACAGTGGTGAACCTATAGGCCTTCAGTGTGTGACAGGTTAGTACAGTGGTGAACCTATAGGCCTTCAGTATGTGACAGTGGTGAACCTATAGATCTTCAGTGTGTGACAGGTTAGTACAGTGGTGAACCTATAGATCTTCAGTGTGTGACAGGTTAGTACAGTGGTGAACCTATAGATCTTCAGTATGTGACAGGTTAGTACAGTGGTGAACCTATAGATCTTCAATGTGTGACAGGTTAGTACAGTAGTGAACCTATAGGTCTTCAGTATGTGACAGGTTAGTACAGTGGTGAACCTATAGGTCTTCAGTGTGACAGGTTAGTACAGTGGTGAACCTATAGGCCTTCAATGTGTGACAGGTTAGTACAGTGGTGAACCTATAGGTCTTCAGTGTGTGACAGGTTAGTACAGTGGTGAACCTATAGGCCTTCAGTGTGACAGGTTAGTACAGTGGTGAACCTATAGATCTTCAGTGTGTGACAGGTTAGTACAGTGGTGAACCTATAGGCCTTCAGTATGTGACAGTGGTGAACCTATAGGCCTTCAGTGTGTGACAGGTTAGTACAGTGGTGAACCTATAGATCTTCAGTGTGTGACAGGTTAGTACAGTGGTGAACCTATAGGCCTTCAGTATGTGACAGTGGTGAACCTATAGATCTTCAGTGTGTGACAGGTTAGTACAGTGGTGAACCTATAGATCTTCAGTGTGTGACAGGTTAGTACAGTGGTGAACCTATAGGCCTTCAGTATGTGACAGTGGTGAACCTATAGATCTTCAGTGTGTGACAGGTTAGTACAGTGGTGAACCTATAGATCTTCAGTATGTGACAGGTTAGTACAGTAGTGAACCTATAGGTCTTCAGTGTGTGACAGGTTAGTACAGTGGTGAACCTATAGGTCTTCAGTGTGTGACAGGTTAGTACAGTAGTGAACCTATAGGTCTTCAGTGTGTGACAGGTTAGTACAGTGGTGAACCTATAGATCTTCAGTGTGACAGGTTAGTACAGTAGTGAACCTATTGGTCTTCAGTGTGTGACAGGTTAGTACAGTGGTGAACCTATAGGTCTTCAGTGTGTGACAGGTTAGTACAGTGGTGAACCTATAGGCCTTCAGTGTGACAGGTTAGTACAGTGGTGAACCTATAGATCTTCAGTGTGTGACAGGTTAGTACAGTGGTGAACCTATAGGCCTTCAGTATGTGACAGTGGTGAACCTATAGATCTTCAGTGTGTGACAGGTTAGTACAGTGGTGAACCTATAGATCTTCAGTGTGTGACAGGTTAGTACAGTGGTGAACCTATAGGCCTTCAGTATGTGACAGTGGTGAACCTATAGATCTTCAGTGTGTGACAGGTTAGTACAGTGGTGAACCTATAGGTCTTCAGTATGTGACAGGTTAGTACAGTGGTGAACCTATAGATCTTCAGTATGTGACAGGTTAGTACAGTGGTGAACCTATAGGTCTTCAGTGTGACAGGTTAGTACAGTGGTGAACCTATAGGCCTTCAATGTGTGACAGGTTAGTACAGTGGTGAACCTATAGGCCTTCAGTGTGACAGGTTAGTACAGTGGTGAACCTATAGGTCTTCAGTGTGACAGGTTAGTACAGTGGTGAACCTATAGGCCTTCAATGTGTGACAGGTTAGTACAGTGGTGAACCTATAGGTCTTCAGTATGTGACAGGTTAGTACAGTGGTGAACCTATAGGCCTTCAGTGTGACAGGTTAGTACAGTGGTGAACCTATAGGCCTTCAGTGTGACAGGTTAGTACAGTGGTGAACCTATAGGCCTTCAGTGTGTGACAGGTTAGTACAGTGGTGAACCTATAGATCTTCAGTGTGTGACAGGTTAGTACAGTGGTGAACCTATAGGCCTTCAGTGTGTGACAGGTTAGTACAGTGGTGAACCTATAGGCCTTCAGTGTGTGACAGGTTAGTACAGTGGTGAACCTATAGGCCTTCAGTGTGTGACAGGTTAGTACAGTGGTGAACATATAGGCCTTCAGTATGTGACAGTGGTGAACCTATAGATCTTCAGTGTGTGACAGGTTAGTACAGTGGTGAACCTATAGATCTTCAGTGTGTGACAGGTTAGTACAGTGGTGAACCTATAGGCCTTCAGTATGTGACAGTGGTGAACCTATAGATCTTCAGTGTGTGACAGGTTAGTACAGTGGTGAACCTATAGATCTTCAGTGTGTGACAGGTTAGTACAGTGGTGAACCTATAGATCTTCAGTATGTGACAGGTTAGTACAGTGGTGAACCTATAGATCTTCAATGTGTGACAGGTTAGTACAGTAGTGAACCTATAGGTCTTCAGTATGTGACAGGTTAGTACAGTGGTGAACCTATAGGCCTTCAGTGTGACAGGTTAGTACAGTGGTGAACCTATAGGCCTTCAGTGTGACAGGTTAGTACAGTGGTGAACCTATAGGTCTTCAGTGTGACAGGTTAGTACAGTGGTGAACCTATAGGTCTTCAGTATGTAACAGGTTAGTACAGTGGTGAACCTATAGGCCTTCAGTGTGTGACAGGTTAGTACAGTGGTGAACCTATAGGCCTTCAGTATGTGACAGTGGTGAACCTGTAGATCTTCAGTGTGTGACAGGTTAGTACAGTGGTGAACCTATAGGTCTTCAGTGTGACAGGTTAGTACAGTGGTGAACCTATAGGTCTTCAGTGTGACAGGTTAGTACAGTGGTGAACCTATAGATCTTCAGTGTGTGACAGGTTAGTACAGTGGTGAACCTATAGATCTTCAGTGTGTGACAGGTTAGTACAGTGGTGAACCTATAGGTCTTCCGTGTGTGACAGGTTAGTACAATGGTGAACCTATAGGTCTTCAGTATGTGACAGGTTCGTGATTCTGAAAGGACCGTAACACTAGCGCACTAATGTAGGAGAGTACACTTTTTGTAAACACAAAGGGCCAGTGGTCTAGTTGAGGGTATATGCAGGTATAAGCCATATACCCACTATTTTTTGTTCAATGGGCATTGCGTATACTCACTTTTTAATCCCCACTGATGCGTATCAAAGTAGTGTAGTGGAGGTGTACGACTTATCAATTATGTAGTATAATAGAGAAATCATCCATAATGTAGCCTACACAATTGCAAAGTACGTGAAATATATTCACATGGGTGCCGCACACATAGGCAGCAAGTGTGCAGCTCTCAACTGCTTTTGGCATGGAGCAGCTCACAGAAGAATGACATCGGTAGCCGGTAGGGTAGGAAAGACGTTTCATCTTATGATATCTACCAGTAAATGCTAACTAAGGCAACAATGGGTACGCAAAAAAGTTTTGTCCAAAGTGTTGTTTAGTAGGCTATTTGTGATGCGCAATTGTCATCATGCACTGTTTGAATCAGGGGCGTAGACATGGATGGGCCTAGATGGACAGAGGCCCACCCACTGGGGAGCCAGGCTCTGACTGGCCCACACAACCAGATTGATGTGGTTTAAGCATTGTTGTGGATGAGAGTGAAAATCTGACAAATCTATAGGAAAACTCGTTAAAAAAGACATAGGAAAACAAGGTGCCTTTCCTTCACTGGGTGGGAAATGTGTAAACTTTTTGGCAAAATGTTAATATATCCACTTCTCCAGCTACCACTGTACCAGTGCATAGGGCCGATGGAAAGACAGGATAAGCAGTCGATAAACTCAGACATAATAAGCCAGTAGGTCCCAATCATAAGAACACAAAAACACAACCATAAGGCATTTCCCAATCAAAATGTACAACTATTACTTCCCATTGCAAAACACATTTCACGTTTAGCACAGTAACCGGTGACAAAGTTTAAAGTGGAACTGACAGAGTTTTAACTACTTTGCAGATATCAAACAGACAATCATAATATCAGTCAAAAATATCAAATTCCCAGTTTATGCTAAAAAAAACTACTTTATAAGTGGTTTTAAAAATAGGTTCAATTTGACTCAACATTCCATGACGTACACGAAGGCATTGTTGGCAGATAGATGGATGCAGTACAATGCATGATTCATATAATTCACCAATACATTTCTTGGTAGTCCAAAAAAGATTGCTATCAGGTTGTGAATCACAGATGTAACTAAGGCTGGGATTGTCAATACAATCAAAATATCAAGGGCAACGATCACAAGTCAGTCATAATGTGGCTAACAGGCTAGCGTATCTATTTATGTAGCAAGCTAAAAACACGGAGCTTAACATTAGCTAGATAGCTATCTAGCTGCTAGGAGGATGTCATGTCATGCCATTGGAGTGGGTGAGCGACTGACTTTTCCAACTTATATCGTTTTTCAGTGGCTATAAACAGCTAGAGATGCAGGTGTCATTTGGTTAGCTTGCAAGAACTTCAACGACTGTTATCCAGTTAGCATATCTCTTGCATTCGCAAATTCACTCTGGCCATCTACTCCGATTTCAGAGCACTTTCATCTGAGTATGCCAGAGTGCAGAACAACTGATGAATTTACGAACGTGCTACATCGTTCTGTGTAAACTCCGGTCCTGAATAAGAGATAGTTTATTTGGTTTTATTTACTGCAGTCTCTATTAATTGTCCAAACGCACAGCCACTTTCCCACGCTATATTGCTATAGAATTTCCACAAATGCCTTAGTATGACCATATCTAAGTGGTCGCTTGTCAGGAAATGTCATATTCTTCCTGAACAGATTTGAATAAGATTTTATGTTGCTAAAAAGCTGTCAGTTCGACTTTAATTTCAACAATGTTTCACAAACATATTTTCAAAGATATGGCTAACAGCAAGCTTGCTGCAATAAAAAACACAGTTCCACTCACCAGATAATGATCATTTGAAACTTCTTGTTGAAAGTTATTCTTGAAAAAGGAGAAGCTAACAAATTGTCACGCCCTGACCTTAGTTATTTATGTTTTATGTATTATTTTGGTCAGGTCAGGGTGTGACGAGGATGGGTATGTGTGTTTTTGACTTGTCTAGGGTTTTTGTATATCTATGCGGTTTTGGTATGTCTAGGTAAATGTAGGTCTATGGTGGCCTGACTTGGTTCCCAATCAGAGGCAGCTGTTTATCGTTGTCTCTGATTGGGGATCCTATTTAGGTTGCCATTTTTCATTTTGGTTTTGTGGGTTATTGTTTATGTGTAGTTGCATGTCAGCACTTGTGTTATATAGCTTAACGTTTTTTTTTGGTTACTTTAAATGTTCTTCGTTTATTAATAGAAGAATGTATTCTTATCACGCTGCGCCTTGGTCTCCTCGTTATGACGAACATGACAGAATAACCCACCAAAAAAGGACCAAGCAGCGTGAAAGGGAGGAACAGCGCTTTGTGGAAAAATTGACCTGGGATGAAATACTGGATGGTAAAGGATCATGGACGTGGGAGGAGATTTTGGCAGGAGAGGATCGCCTACCATGGAGGCAGGTGGAAACAGCACAGGAGGAACGGCGAAGTAAGAGAGGACAGCAACAATGTCGGGGAGGTAGGCCACAGAAACCAGAAGAAAAATTTGGGGGTCTGAGATTGTCGAAGAGTTATTGGACAGATTGGAGGAGAGTGAAGAGAGAGAGCTGTTGGTTTGGCATAGTATGCACGGCATTCACCCTGAGGAGCGTGTTAGCTGTCCGATGCCACCTGTGTCAGTTCCTCGTACTCTTCCTGAAACGTGTTAAAGTTTCGGAACAATTGATGCCGGCTATACACACCACGTCTCCAGTGTACTTTCACAACCCGGTGTGTCCTGTTCCTACTCCTCGCACTCTTCCTCAAGTGCGCCTCCAGAGTTCAGTACATCCTGTTCCTCCTCCCCGCACTCGCCCTGAGGTGCGTGTCCCCAGCCCGGTACCACCAGTGCCGGCACCACGCACCAGGCCTAGAGTGCGCCTCTGCAATCCAGAGTGTCCGGCAACAGTACCCAGTACCGTAAAAACAAACTAGGTTTCCCCTTTTCATCTGTGGATTAATTGTTGGAGTAGAGCACATACGATTTGGTATGACTCAACATGGGTAAAAATTCTACAAAGACAAAGGAAAAAAAAAGGACATGCATTTCAGGTAAAATAACAAACCAATGTTTATCTCCAAGGACAAATTAGCTAAAAATCCATGAATGTTTTGTGTGTGTTTCAACCTGTCCCCAAATGAATATAGTTGGTTCACAGTTGGTTTTGGTATTTTAACTTGCGTGCCATGGAAAGCATCTGGTGGGGATAGACAAAATCAACATGCAGATGCACACATGGAGCCGCAATGGTCAGCATGTTATTAGCATAAAATAAATATGCTATAGGCTATGCAGAGCCGTGGTCAGGTCCAGTCGGGCCTATCAGCTGTAGTTACATAAACCCGAGACCTGATGACAATCAAACAGGACCCGACCCAAGGGAAAAGTTTGTATTTTGGACCTGCTCAGGTCCTGGTTCGGGTCTGACCCATGAAGACCTCTAATACATACACACACACACAAACTCATCTTGTGTTGCTCTCTGGTAGATCCGTAACACAGGGGAGTCAAAATGGAAACATGAAATCAACCACACACACTCATGAAAACATCCCTTTAGGACAAACACAAACTTGACACCTTCCTACTGTGACCTTTCTACTACAGCTGTTGTCTGATAACACCTCTAAAACATACATCACAAGATCTCTATGCTTTCATCTGTGTTATACAACTATTAATTAGATTGCTGAACATGTCAGGACAGACCTAATCTCTTGTTTAGTCTCTTCACAGCCTTTCCTTCAAACCCTGGGCTCACAACTTGGACAGTCATTCAGTTCTATATTATTGTGTGTGTAGGTTAGGTGTGTGTCCTTCCCTCCTCCAGGACAGGTCTTAGCAGAGCTACCATACCTTCACGCTTCAACACACACACATACACTATACACTAACATACACCCACTTGAGGAGAGTTGAGAAACACCTTTAGTACCACTGTTATTGTCAGATAACATATTCGCTCCCTAGAATCCAAGGGGGCATTACAGTAGGCTACATGAATGGGCAAGTAACATCTCTGGTTAAACTGATTCAAGACTGGACCAAGACATGTGTTGCCTTGGCTACTGCATAGGTACGGCATCTAAAAACACATTCTGGACGTAACCAATGAATGGCGGGAGCCTGTAGAGCACGAGCGTACACACACGGTGGTACAGTGAGGTCGTGTGTGGAACAACAGCACATCTAGGTGAATCGTGACAGAGATAGGAGGTAAATCGACGGTAAAGAATAACCAAAACACACACACGGAAGGGACATTTTTCTGTCGATACTCACGCTTTTCTTCCTTAGGTGCAGTCCATGTTTCAACAGTCCCGGTAAATCCCGGATCTTCTGCCTTAGCTGAGTCTGGTCTCGAGCCCCGGTGTTTCGGTTATTCCACCGCCAGCCGCCGACCATACCATCTTCTCCACCGGACTCAGAGTCCTCCATGTCTGTCTGTCTTCTTTCTCTCTTCTACTCCTGCTCCTCTCACACACAGACACACCAGCTACGGCTCATTGTCGCCTCTCTTATTCACACACACACCGACCTACACCTGTTCTGCAACAGACGAACCGCGCGCGTTAACGACCTACAGAGTTTCCGCTGCAGCACGCAACGCTGCTCCACCCGAATGTCCTCCTCCCTTGTACTATCAATGTGTTATGTGTGTGTGCAGGGGAGTGGGACTTGCAGGTGCAGAAGAACATCATTGCATAATTTCCATCTGTCAGACGTAGAGGAGTCGTAGCACCTTGCTAAACATTCAATACATTTTCGACTTAACATATCCCCGTTTTTTAAAATCCGAATTAGATAAATCTTGATAATATTAACACATTTAGGCTGCGTTTTTATGCTGACAAATGAGGGCCTGTGTATAAATGTTGTATTAAAGAGTTGTAAATTCTGTCTTTTCTGTTGCATTTAGAAACAAAATGGTGGAAAGGACGAACTGGAGGCTACGTCATCGCCTCACCTGCGGCTCAAATTTCGATAGGTAAACAAAGGGCCATTAGGCTACACCATCAGGTGTAAGTGTGTGAGAGCTATGAAATCTACTCTAAACCTACATCACATACATACACACACGGGTCTGAGTGAATGGAGGAGAGGAGAGGTTAGAGCTGTGGTTATCCTGAGAGATAAGGTTCAGCCAGCTGTGGAGAGGAGAGGTTACAGAGCTGTGGAGACGTTGAGAGGGTAGTGAGCTGTGGAGAGGAGAAGAGAGAGCAGTGGATTTAAAAATTGGATTGGAGTATTGACTGGAGAGAGCAGTGGAGACTTTGGAGAAGGGAGAGAACAGTGGAGAGGTCAGACCAGCGAGGTCAGGGGTTAGGGGTCAGTTAGGCCCATACTCAGACCAGAGAGATTTTGGGTTTAGGTGTTGCAGTGGAGAGGATGAACAGAGAGCGTGGGGAGACTGGGAGAAGAGGGAGAGAGACAGAGCGAGAACAGGAGTAAACCTATTTTCCATCATAGAGCTCATAGAACAAACTTGATTAAATATTGAAAAGTGCTGTGGAGAGGAGAGGTTAGAGCTGTGGAGAGGAGGAAGAGAAGGAGGCAGTGGCAGTGGGGAGGAGAAGAGAGAGCAGTGGAGAGGAGGGGAAGAGAAGAGCAGAAGGAGCAGTGGGGAGAAGAAGAGAGCAGTGGAGAGGAAGAAGAGCAGTGAAGAGCAGCGGAGGGAGAGGTTAGAGCAGCGGAGAGGAGAGGTTAGAGGAGAGGAGAGGTTAGAGTAGTGGAGAGGAGAGGTTAGAGCAGCGGAGAGGAGAGGTTAGAGCAGCGGAGAGGAGAGGTTAGAGCAGTGGAGAGGAGAGGTTAGAGCAGCGGAGAGGAGAGGTTAGAGCAGCGGAGAGGAGAGGTTAGAGCAGTGGAGAGGAAGAGAAGAGAGAGCAGCGGAGAGGAGAGATTAGAGCTGTGGAGAGGAGAAGAGAAAGCAGTGGAGAGGAAGAAAGAGCAGTGGAGAGGAGGCGATATAGCAGTGGAGAGGAGAAGAGAAAGCAGTGGAGAGGAGAAGAGAGAGCAGCGGAGAGGAGAGGTTAGAGCTGTGGAGAGAAGAGAGAGCAGTGGAGAGGAGAAGAGAGAGCAGTGGAGAGGAGAAGAGAGCAGTGGAGAGGAGAAGAAGAGAGAGCAGCGGAGAGGAGAGGTTAGAGCTGAGGAGAAGAGAAAGCAGTGGAGAGGAAGAAAGAGCAGTGGAGAGGAGGCGATATAGCAGTGGAGAGGAGAAGAGAAAGCAGTGGAGAGGAGAAGAGAAAGCAGTGGAGAGGAGAAGAGAGAGCAGTGGAGAGGAGAAGAGAGAGCAGTGAAGAGGAGAAGAGAGCAGTGGAGAGGATAGAGCAGTGGAGAGGAGAAGAGAGCAGTGGAGAGAAGAGAAAGCAGTGGAGAGGAGAAGAGAGCAGTGGAGGAGAAGAGAGCAGTGGAGAGGAGACGATAGAGCAGTGGAGAGGAGAAGAGCGAGCAGTGGAGAGGAGAAGAGCGAGCAGTGGAGAGGAGAAGAGCGAGCAGTGGAGAGGAGAAGAGCGAGCAGTGGAGAGGAGAAGAGAGAGCAGTGGAGAGGAGAAGAGAGAGCAGTGGAGAGGAGAAGAGAAAGCAGTGGAGAAGAGAAGAGCGAGCAGTGGAGAGGAGAAGAGCGAGCAGTGGAGAGGAGAAGAGAGAGCAGTGGAGAGGAGAAGAGAGAGCAGTGGAGAGGAGAAGAGAGAGCAGTGGAGAGGAGAAGAGAGAGCAGTGGAGAGGAGAAGAGAGAGCAGTGGAGAGGAGAAGAGAAAGCAGTGGAGAAGAGAAGAGAAAGCAGTGGAGAGGAGAAGAGAAAGCAGTGGAGAGGAGAAGAGAAAGCAGTGGAGAGGAGAAGAGAAAGCAGTGGAGAGGATAGAGCAGTGGAGAGGAGAAGAGAAAGCAGTGGAGAGGATAGAGCAGTGGAGAGGAGAAGAGAAGAGAGAGCAGTGGAGAAGAGAAGAGAAAGCAGTGGAGAAGAGAAGAGAGAGCAGTGGAGAGGAGAAGATAGAGCAGTGGGGAGGAGAGGATAGAGCAGTGGAGAGGAGAAGAGCGAGCAATGGAGAGGAGAAGAGAAAACAGTGGAGAGGAGAATGGAGAGGAGAAGAGAAAACAGTGGAGAGGAGAAGAGAGAGCAGTGGAGAGGAGAAGAGAGAGCAGTGGAGAGGAGAAGAGAGAGCAGTGGAGAAGTGAAGTGAAGATATCCCTCTAGTGGTGTGGGGGCTGTGCTTTGGCAAAGTGGGTGGGGTTATATCCTTCCTGTTTGGCCCTATCCGGGGGTGTCCTCGGATGGGGCCAGAGTGTCTCCTGACCCCTCCTGTCTCAGCCTCCAGTATTTATGCTGCAGTAGTTTATGTGTCTGGGGGCTAGGTTCAGTTTGTTATATCTGGAGTACTTCTCCTGTCCTATTCGGTGTCCTGTGTGAATCTAAGTGTGCGTTCTCTAATTCTCTCCTTCTCTCTTTCTTTCTCTCTCTCGGAGGACCTGAGCCCTAGGACCATGCCCCAGGACTACCTGACATGATGACTCCTTGCTGTCCCCAGTCCACCTGGCCGTGCTGCTGCTCCAGTTTCAACTGACCTGAGCCCTAGGACCATGCCCCAGGACTACCTGACATGATGACTCCTTGCTGACCCCAGTCCACCTGACCATGCTGCTGCTCCAGTTTCAACTGTTCTGCCTTATTATTAAACGACCATGCTGGTCATTTATGAACATTTGAACATCTTGGCCATGTTCTGTTATAATCTCCACCCGGCACAGCCAGAAGAGGACTGGCCACCCCACATAGCCTGGCCACCCCACATAGCCTCTCTAGGTTTCTTCCTAGGTTTTGGCCTTTCTAGGGAGTTTTTCCTAGCCACCGTGCTTCTACACCTGCATTGCTTGCTGTTTGGGGTTTTAGGCTGGGTTTCTGTACAGCACTTTGAGATATCAGCTGATGTACGAAGGGCTATATAAATACATTTGATTTGATTTGAGAGGAGAAGACAGAGCAGTGGAGAGGAGAAGAGAAAACAGTGGAGAGGAGAAGAGAGAGTAGTGGAGAGGAGAGGATAGAGCAGTGGAGAGGAGAGGATAGAGCAGGATAGAGCAGTGGAGAGGAGAGGATAGAGCAGTGGAGAGGAGAGGTTAGAGCTGTGGAGAGGAGAGGATAGAGCTGTGGAGAGGAGAGGATAGAGCAGTGGAGAGGAGAGGTTAGAGTAGTGGAGAGGAGAGGATAGAGCAGTGGAGAGGAGAGGTTAGAGTAGTGGAGAGGAGAGGATAGAGCAGTGGAGAGGAGAGGTTAGAGCTGTGGAGAGGAGAGGATAGAGCAGCGGAGAGGAGAGGTTAGAGCAGTGGAGAGGAGAGGATAGAGCAGTGGAGAGGAGAGGTTAGAGCTGCGGAGAGGAGAGGTTAGAGCAGTGGAGAGGAGAGGTTAGAGCAGTGGAGAGGAGAGGATAGAGCAGCGGTGGAGGAAGTGGAAAATAGAGCAGCGGAGAGGAGAGGTTAGAGCAGTGGAGAGAGAGGGAGAGAGATAGCAGCAGAGTAGTGGAGAGAGGAGAGGATAGAGCAGCGGAGAGGAGAGGTTAGAGCAGTGGAGAGGAGAGGTTAGAGCAGTGGAGAGGAGAGGATAGAGCAGCGGAGAGGAGAGGTTAGAGTAGTGGAGAGGAGAAGAGAGGATAGAGCAGCGGAGAGGAGAGGATAGAGCAGCGGAGAGGAGACGTTAGAGCAGTGGAGAGGAGAGGTTAGAGCAGTGGAGAGGAGAGGATAGAGCAGTGGAGAAGAAAATAGAGCAGCGGAGAGGAGAGGTTAGAGCAGTGGAGAGGAGAGGTTAGAGCAGTGGAGAGGAGAGGATAGAGCAGCGGAGAGGAGAGGTTAGAGCAGTGGAGAGGAGAGGATAGAGCAGTGGAGAAGAAAATAGAGCAGCGGAGAGGAGAGGTTAGAGTAGTGGAGAGGAGAGGTTAGAGTAGTGGAGAGGAGAGGTTAGAGTAGTGGAGAGGATAGAGCAGTGGAGAGGAGAGGTTAGAGTAGTGGAGAGGATAGAGCAGTGGAGAGGAGAGGTTAGAGTAGTGGAGAGGAGAGGTTAGAGTAGTGGAGAGGAGAGGATAGAGCAGTGGAGAGGAGAGGTTAGAGTAGTGGAGAGGAGAGGTTAGAGTAGAGGAGAGAGGAGAGGAGAGGAGAGGTTAGAGCAGTGGAGAGGAGAGGATAGAGTAGTGGAGAGGAGAGGATAGAGTAGTGGAGAGGAGAGGATAGAGCAGTGGAGAGGAGAGGTTAGAGCAGTGGAGAGGAGAGGTTAGAGCAGTGGAGAGGAGAGGTTAGAGCAGTGGAGAGGAGAAGAGCCTTAAGCTTCTGATGGAACACATGAAGATTCTAAAAATGGAACAGACTGAGATGTTGACCCATTCTAGAAGACACACTATAAACCATTATCTATTAACCATGAATATTTTCCTCATTGTTCCACACACACACATACACACATCAAAGTTTATTGGTCACATACACAGTTTAGCAGATGTTAAAGCATGTGCAGCCAAATGCTTGTGTTACTCCACACACACACCATCCTCTAAGGTCTTGGGGTCAGTTCTGCTGTGGTGGGTGCAGAGCTGCAGTCTATCTCTTTGACCAGTAGATGTCCCTGCTCGACTGTAGAGGTTGAGGTCATGTATGGTTTATTTCGGTGAAATGCTTCATTGCCCTCTAGCGATCACTACTGGAAGACACTTATCTCACCAAATAGTGCAGCAGTGGTATGCATCCAGACAGACCTTTGATGTGTCTGTGACTAGTAGCGTCTCAGAGTAGGAGTGCTGATCTAGGATCAGGTCCCCTCTGTCAATGCAATTGTATTTATTGTGATCTAACAGGCAAAACTGATCCTAGATCACTCCTACTGAGACGCTTGATGAATACAAGCACTATGATCTAGCATGGCATCCCTCCTACAGTATCTCTCGCTTCCCTATTAAACCATTCCTTCTCTGCATCCCTCCATTTCGCCATCTCTCCTACGATCACAGCAACTCTCTAGTTACTCTAGTTATTATAAACGGCTGACTATGGTTTTCCTCTCCTAACTCTTACCCAGTCACACTCACCCTCTACTTACTGAAACAGTGTACTACTAATATTGTATTACAACTAGTCCACCACTAACTACTCTTACTCCTAGTCTACTACTAACTAGTCCTAGTCTACCACTAACTACTCCTAGTAGGGACTATGGGAAATGCCTAGTGCCTAGGGAAGTGTTAATTGCATAGGGGCTGTTTCTGGATAAGGGCCTACATCTCCCCTCTGTAGACACAGTCAGTGTTCAACTACTTAGCACAGAATCTCTGAGTTGAGTTTTTACAGAGAGTCATGAATTGGAAGAGCAATACAATGGGGGACAGAGAGGGGGAAAACATATTCTGAGAAAGAGATACTGTATAAATCAAAGAGGATTTCATTATTACGCAAGCTTCTTGACACAAGCCTAGTAGTTCTGTGGAATCGGAGCCCGTCACAGACTGCCAGAGTTTTCCGAGAATACGTAAATAGAGAGAAAAAAACTGAGAATAGAGAGTTTGTAAGAGCATGAGAGAACAGGAAATAATGTAGATAAGGAAAGTGCAACTGGCTGACTAAGTTTATCAGAATATGCAGTTATAAATACAATAGCAACTTATGTGATGACTTTATATCCCCACCATTACACACATACTTTGATCTAGCAAAATTAGGGCCTTAAGTGTTCAGCTCTTCAGGAGAAGTGTCTGCATTCTAGGAGGGGGGGAGACATGTGTTTTACTTTGACTCAGGGTCACAGCCCCACAAGTAGACACTAACACTACAATTTAATACAAACAAAACTAACCACAGGAATGCTTTAATAACATAACAAACCTGAACTAATAGTGTTACATTAGTGTGGATATGAATGTGTCCTCGTAATAGGGTCGGTGTCAATTCCATTTAAATTCCAGTCAGTTTGGCGTACTTTCTGAATTGACTGGAACTGTGAAATCTAACCAGGGCAGATCCTAATAGTGAATTGTTGCTTTGAGAATGACACTTGAAACCGCAACCCAGCCGATTCCCAGGAAAAAATTCTTCAAACATTTAGCCTGACTAAGTCTCATCCTGAGAGAGAAGACGTCAGGGAAGTCCAATCGTTCCCTCAAACACTGACAAATTGACATCATAGACACTGGACCTTGAACTTTCAATTGCCATGTGCATGGACATTTCTTATAGGACATCAACCAGTGTGTGTGTGTGTGTGTCAAAAGCAGAATACTAGAATCACACAGCAAACCGCCACAGATGCAGGCCAAAGAACAATCAAAGATCCCATATAAATTCAGCTTTTAAAACTATAGGCCAAATACAAGCACCGTGGCAAACTAACACAGCAGTTGATTCACTCACAGAGCGGTGGCCAATGTTCGTTCGGCTCTACCTGAGCAGGGTTCATTAGGCTCTATACTACCTGCCCTGAGCCTGCCTGCTGTTCTGTACCTTGTCACACCACCCTGGATTACTGACCTCTGCTTGCCCTGAGCCTGCCTGCTGTTCTGTACCTTGTCACACCACCCTGGATTACTGACCTCTGCCTGCCCTGAGCCTGCCTGCTGTTCTGTACCTTCTCACACCACCCTGGATTACTGACCTCTGCTTGCCCTGAGCCTGCCTGCTGTTCTGTACCTTGTCACACCACCCTGGATTACTGACCTCTGCTTGCCCTGAGCCTGCCTGCTGTTCTGTACCTTGTCACACCACCCTGGATTACTGACCTCTGCCTGCCCTGAGCCTGCCTGCTGTTCTGTACCTTGTCACACCACCCTGGATTACTGACCTCTGCTTGCCCTGAGCCTGCCTGCTGTTCTGTACCTTGTCACACCACCCTGGATTACTGACCTCTGCCTGCCCTGAGCCTGCCTGCTGTTCTGTACCTTGTCACACCACCCTGGATTACTGACCTCTGCTTGCCCTGAGCCTGCCTGCTGTTCTGTACCTTGTCACACCACCCTAGATTACTGACCTCTGCAATGCCCTGAGCCTGCCTGCTGTTCTGTACCTTGTCACACCACCCTGGATTACTGACCTCTGCTTGCCCTGAGCCTGCCTGCTGTTCTGTACCTTGTCACACCACCCTGGATTACTGACCTCTGCTTGCCCTGAGCCTGCCTGCTGTTCTGTACCTTGTCACACCACCCTGGATTACTGACCTCTGCTTGCCCTGAGCCTGCCTGCTATTCTGTACCTTGTCACACCACCCTGGATTACTGACCTCTGCTTGCCCTGAGCCTGCCTGCTGTTCTGTACCTTGTCACACCACCCTGGATTACTGACCTCTGCCTGCCCTGAGCCTGCATGCTGTTCTGTACCTTGTCACACCACCCTGGATTACTGACCTCTGCCTGCCCTGAGCCTGCCTGCTGTTCTGTACCTTGTCACACCACCCTGGAGTACTGACCTCTGCTTGCCCTGAGCCTGCCTGCTGTTCTGTACCTTGTCACACCACCCTAGATTACTGACCTCTGCAATGCCCTGAGCCTGCCTGCTGTTCTGTACCTTGTCACACCACCCTGGATTACTGACCTCTGCTTGCCTTGAGCCTGCCTGCTGTTCTGTACCTTGTCACACCACCCTGGATTACTGACCTCTGCTTGCCCTGAGCCTGCCTGCTGTTCTGTACCTTGTCACACCACCCTGGATTACTGACCTCTGCTTGCCCTGAGCCTGCCTGCTGTTCTGTACCTTGTCACACCACCCTGGATTACTGACCTCTGCCTGCCCTGAGCCTGCATGCTGTTCTGTACCTTGTCACACCACCCTGGATTACTGACCTCTGTTTGCCCTGAGCCTGCCTGCTGTTCTGTACCTTGTCACACCACCCTGGATTACTGACCTCTGCTTGCCCTGAGCCTGCCTGCTGTTCTGTACCTTGTCACACCACCCTGGATTACTGACCTCTGCCTGCCCTGAGCCTGCCTGCTGTTCTTACCTTGTCACACCACCCTGGATTACTGACCTCTGCTTGCCCTGAGCCTGCCTGCTGTTCTGTACCTTGTCACACCACCCTGGATTACTGACCTCTGCTTGCCCTGAGCCTGCCTGCTGTTCTGTACCTTGTCACACCACCCTGGATTACTGACCTCTGCCTGCCCTGAGCCTGCCTGCTGTTCTGTACCTTGTCACACCACCCTGGATTACTGACCTCTGCTTGCCCTGAGCCTGCCTGCTGTTCTGTACCTTGTCACACCACCCTGGATTACTGACCTCTGCTTGCCCTGAGCCTGCCTGCTGTTCTGTACCTTGTCACACCACCCTGGATTACTGACCTCTGCTTGCCCTGAGCCTGCCTGCTGTTCTGTACCTTGTCACACCACCCTGGATTACTGACCTCTGCTTGCCCTGAGCCTGCCTGCTGTTCTGTACCTTGTCACACCACCCTGGATTACTGACCTCTGCTTGCCCTGTTGTTTGCCTGCCACCCTGTTTTTGCAATAAACTTTTGTTACTTTGAAATAGTCTGCATCTAGGTCTTCTCATGAGCCTTGACAGTACGAACTGGCCATGACGGACGTAGCAGACTGAGCGGAGTACCAGGAGGTGTCCAGGAGGTGTTCAGTGAGGCCCGGGCCACTTCACTTCCTCTGCACTGATCCTATGACTTCGTGATTGACCTTCTCCCAGGCACCACACCGCCCAGGGGACGTACTCTCTGTCGTGTCCGGAGACTAAGGCTATGGAGACCTACATTGAGGACTCCCTAGCTGCAGGGTGTATCCGTCCTTCTCCCTCGCCACTGGCGCAGGGTTCTTCTTTGTGGAGAAGGACAAAACCCTGCGCCCATGCATCAACTACTGGGGCCTCAATGACATCATCACCTCGGCCTTCGAGCCGCTCCAGGGAGCCACCGTTTTCACCAAGTTGGACCTGCGGTACGCCTACCACCTGGTGCGGATACAGGAAGGGGACAAGTGGAAGACTGCCTTCAACACGGCCAGTGGTCACTACGAATACTTGGCCATACCACTTGTCATTACCAATACCCAAGCTGTGTTCCAGGCCCTGGTTAATGACGTTCTCCGCAACATGTTGAACCGGTTTGTCTTCATGTACCTCGACGACATCCTCATTTTCTCCCACTCAGCCCAAGAACACGTTCTCCACGTCTTCCAGCGCCTCCTGGAGAACCAGCTTTTTGTGAAAGCGAAGAAATGCAAATTCCATCCCCTTCCTTGGTTACATCATTGCTGCAGGGAATGTACAGATGTATCCCGGGACGGTGAGAGCTGCCCCAGCCTACGTCCAGAGTGCAGCTGCAACGTTTCCTGGGATTTGTCAACTTATATTGCCTCTTTATCCGGGGTTAAAGCACCCTGGATTCCTCCCTGTCTACTCTCACCTCTCCCAAGGTTCCGTTCACGTGGTCCCCTGCTGCTGACTGGGCGTTCTGGAACCTCAAGCACCGCTTTACCACTGCTCCCATATTGGTTCATCCTGACCCATTCCGTCAATTCGTGATGGAGGTCGATGCTTCGGATGTCGGAGTGGGGGTTGTCCTATCCCAGTGTTCTGCCCTGGACCTCAAGTTACATCCCTGTGCCTTCTCCCATCGCATCAACACCAAGGAGAGGAATTACGATGTGGGAAATCGTGAGCTTCTCGTGGTGAAGATGGCGTTGGAGGAGTGGAGACACTGGTTGGAGGGGCGGAACATCCGTTCATTGTGTGGACGGATCACAAGAACCTGAAATATCTCCGCACCGCCAAGCGTCTCAATTCCAGGCAAGCTAGGTGGGCCCTACTTTTCACTCGGTTTAACCTCTCCCTCTCCTACTGACTTGGATCCAAGAATATCAAGCCGGATGCGCTGTCATGCCGCTATAACCCCACTGCTACACCCTCGGACCCTGAGACCATCCTTCCCACCTCGTGCCTGGCAACGGCACTCAGCTGGGGAATAAGGAAGCAGGTCTGTGAGGCACAGCGTTCCCAACCGAACCCCGAGGGGCCCAGATAAATGGATGTTTGTTCCTGACGCTGTCCCCCCCTCGGTCCTGGAGTGGGCCCACTCCTCCAGGCTTACCTTCCACCCGGGCTCCCAACGGACCCTGGCCTTTGTGCGGCAACGCTTTTGGTGGCCTAACATGGTTCCGAATGTCTCCGAGTTTGTCGCCGCCTGCACGATCTGTGTACAAAGCAAGACTCCTCTGCAAGCTCCGGCTGGTCTCCTTCAACCACTGCCTGTCCCTCACAGTCCCTGGACTTCTATCCCCCCGTCTGATGGCAACACCACCATCCTGACTGTAGTGGATCGGTTTCCAAAGCCGCCCATTTCTTCCTTTCCCCAAGCTACCCTCTGCCAAAGAGACAGACCAGCTCATGGTGCAGCACGTCTTGCGGATCCATGGACTCACGATGGACATGGTCTCCAACCAGGGTCCTCAGTTCTCATCCCTGTTCTGGAAGGCGTTCTGCACACTCATTGGGTTGTCGACCAGCCTGTCCACCGGGCTCCACCCTCAGTCCAACGGCCAGTTGGAGCGAGACAATCAAGACCTGGAGATGACTCTTCACTGCCTTGTCTCCGACAACCCCACCACCTGGAGCCAGCAACTCATGTGGGTTGAATACGCCCGCAACACCCTCCCCCTGCCACTGGGCTCTCGCCTTTCGAGCATTCCCTGGGTTAGAGGAAGACGTCGGCATATCCTCTGCCCAGATGTTTGTCCACCGCTGTCGCCATACCTGGAAGAGAGCCTGGTCGGCTCTTCTCAAGACTACCTCCAGGTATCGGCAACAAGCGGACTGCCATCCGACCCTGGCTTTGTGTTTGGCTGTCCACTCGAGATCTGCCCCTCTGGCTGGAGTCCCTCAAACTTCTCCCCCGTTTTATCAGCCCTTTCCCCATATCCAAGATCATTAGCCCCCCTGCTGTTCATCTTCTGTTGCCCCGTACCCTCCGTATACATCCCACTTTTCATGTCTAGAATTAAACCTATGTCCCACAGCCCACAGTTTCCTGTTTCCAGGCACACCCCTCTCCCCCGTCTCATCAAGGCCACTCCTGAATGTTTGACCGCGGGGCAGGGGATTCCAGTACCTGGAGGGTTATGGCCTGGAAGAGAGGTGCTGGGTCCCCGCTAGGGACATCCTGGACCCAGGCCACATCGCTGAGTTCCAACGCCGGTACCAGTTCTGCACCCAGGTAGGATGCCAGGTGTCGCCCCTAGAGGGGGGGGGGGTTACTGTCACAACCTGATCTGTTTCACCTGTCTTTGTGCTTGTTTCCACCCCCCTCCAGGTGTCGCCCATCTTCCCCATTATCCCCAGTGTATTTATACCTGTGTTCTCTGTTGCCAGTTCGTTTTGTTTCATCAAGCCTAACCAGCGTTTTCCCCGTGCTTCTGTCTTTCTATAGTTCCTGTTTTCTAGTTTTCCCGGTTTTGACCATTCTGCCTGCACTGACCCTGAGACTGTCTGCCGTTCTGTACCCTGTGACACTGCCCTGGATTACTGACCTCTGCCTGCCCTGAGCCTGCCTGCCATTCTGTACCTTTCGGGCTGCTCTGGATTACTGACCTCTGCCTGCCCTTGACCTGTCTTTTGCCTGCCCCCATTTTTGTAATAAACTTTTGTTACTTCGAAACTGTCTGCATCTGGGTCTTCTCCTGAGCCTTGACAACTAGAGAATGTACAGTGCATTCGGAAAGTATTCAAACCCCTTCACTTTTTCCACATTTAGTTACGTTACAGCCTTATTCTAAAATAGATTCAATTGTTTTTTCCCCTCATCCATCTACACACAATACCCCATAATGACAAAACAAAAACAGGTTTACATATCACATGTATTCCGACCCTTTACTTAGTACTTTGTTGAAGCACCTTTGGCCGTGTCACGATCGTTATATAAATAAATGGACCAAGGTGCAGCGTGAGTAGAGTTCCACATTTTTATTAAAGTGAAACTTCCCAAAACAACAAAGAATTAACAAACGTGCAAATACGTAGCGCACATAGGCACTATACAAAATCAATATCCCACATCGCAGGTGGGAAAAGGAACACACTAAGTATGATCCGCAATTAGAAGCAATGATTATCAGCTGCCTTCAATTGGGAACCATACACACACCAACACAGAAACACAACACCTAGAAACCCCCCTAGTCACCCTCTGACCTATTACACCATAGAGAACCCAGAGGGCTCTCTATGGTCAGGGCGTGACAGTACCCCCCTGTACGCCAGAGGTGATAGGGAATTGGCATGCTGTGATAGGGAATTGGCATGCTGTGATAGGGAATTGGCATGCTGTGATAGGGAATTGGCATGCTGTGATAGGGAATTGGCATGCTGTGATAGGGAATTGGCATTAAAAAAAAAGTAAAGAAAGAAAGCAAAACAGACCTGAGCTTATAACTTCAAATAATTTTTCAAAAAGATGAGAATCTCTACATAGTCTGGGAGAGGGTCGACCTCTTTGCAGTCACTATGGCCCCTGCTGTGGAGAATACCCTCTTGCTTGTGTCCTTGCTCATAAAGGTCTCCCCGAAAAGCTCCTTCATGGCCAAATTATTTTGTGGAGGAGATGCCTCCGAGTCTGCTCCTGTTGGCTCTGTGGCTTGACCCTGCAGAAAAAACGACTTGATCTATTAAACTAATTATTTATTTTCATATTTCATAGAACTATAATTGTATAAATAACTTTTAATAAGCCATTGTAATTCCACATTTAAAATGGATGATTCTAATAGCAATAGCATTGACTAAGATTAGACTGCAGTATATTTACTATGTAAGTAATTCACTCTTATTTATTGTTTTACCTCTTCAGTGGCCACAATCTCAGTGGTGAGCTCACTGTATGTTTTCCAGCGTAGGGCAGGGTCTAGGTGAGACAGGGACTTGAACCTTGGATCCGGTGCAGTAGATCTATGAAGGTAGTCCTGTACATTAGGGGGGTATCTGGGGTTCAGGTCCTCTCTAATGGCAGCCTTGGCATCTCTAGTGATGGTGCTGTCTTCCTCACTTGGGGACATGGATTGTAGAATCCTTGTTTTCAGAGGTAGGATCATAGACACAGACAGTGCCGTTTCAGTGCTCAATTATGATATTTTCCTGTTCATAAAGATCTGGAACGATCTTCATACTGAAGTGGGTGCGCCAGGGGATTTCGTAGCGTGGCTCAAGCACTTTCACCGTATTTTAAAAGTTTTGTTTTCCACAACATAATGTGGACTCATGTCTGCAGCGATAAACATCCCAATAGATTTGGTGATGGCTTTAGTCTGGTCTGATTCTGCAGCAAAGGGCTGCTTAAATGTCGCAGTGAGAAGTTGTTGTTTCTTGGCTGAGTTGGCTCCCGTCACTGACACACCAGGCTGATGACGCTTTAAATGTGTGGCCATGATCATACCGCTTTCTTGTGGCACAATGCCTACACACCGTAATGGTGTTGTCCACCACCCTTCTTCCGTCATCATATTTGACAGGGAAGCCAAAACGCTCCCATACATGAGACTTGAATGAAGCGAGAGGCTTTTCCAGTTCTTCAGCTTCTCCGCTAGCCGTGGCTGTCACTGCTCTTTTTTCTTCTTTGCAAACGCGAGAATCCAGGATTGATTCGTTGGGATTCAACATGCCCCGTTCACGTGAACAGTACACGCAACTGCTTTAAAAAAAAATCAAATCAACCTTCAGGCGTCAGAGTAGAACACAGCACGCATCTATCTGTCTTGTCTTTATCTTTTCACTGCAACCCTGCATCGAGATTTAGGGAATTATTACTTTAAAAAGTAACAGCGGCAGTAAAACTGTAATTGAACCGCCGATCAATTGCAAAGTTTAACCATCATAGTGTGAAATACAGTTTTACTGCCGCTGTTACTTTTAATAATTCCCTAAATCTCGATGCAGGGTTGCACCACTAGTCTGAATACTTATGTAAATGTGATATTTCCATTTTGTATTTTTAATACATTTGCAAATATTTCGTAAAACCTGTTTTTACTTTCTCATTATGGGGCATTGTGTGTAGATTGATGGGGACAATGTTTTATTTAATCAATTTTAGAATAAAACTGTAACGTAACAAAATGTGGAAAAGGTGAAAGGGTCTGAATACTTTCCAAATGCACTGCATTAATGTCTTTCGAAAAGAAGGACACTTAAGAGGGGTTTTCTGGGAATTTTCTTAGTGAAGTGAAACTGCCCCATGATGTTCTCAACCACTAGACTTGTTGCGCCCTGATGACAGCACAAAATAGCCCTATTAGATTATGAATAATTTGTGGGGCTGGGGTGCAGCCCCATATTACAAGACAACGGACACACCTTTATTCCTCTCTCCTCACCTCTCCTCTCTTTATCTTGTCTCTTCTTCCCTATCCTCACATCTCTTCTACCTCTCATTGAGTTGCATAAATATACAGAATACAAGAATGAACGGAACTTAATTCTTGAATTTGATTAAACACGTGCATTGAGAGAACTACCCCAACCCTGCATTCTAGATTATTAGGCTTGATTACCTGTCTGAGTGTTCCATGGTGCAGAGTAGAGACCTGGTGACATGTGTAACGTTACAGGTTATATGATGACAGAGTAATATCTCTCCATTAGAGACTTCCTGTAGTAATATTTCTGTAAGTTCTGTCCCAAATGGCACCCTATTCCCTTGTGCACTACTTTTGACCAGAGCCCTAGATAGTGCACTACTTTTGACCAAAGTCCTAGCCCTGGTCAAAACTAGTGCACTATGTAGGAGTGGAGTGTCATTTGGGACTAAGACAATATCTCTGACTGATAATGATGGAGTGATGATAAAAAAGGAGAGGGGAGGGGTGAGGGGAAGGAGATCAGGAAACACTTGTAATGTGTAAGAATATAAATGCTTGCGCATGTAGCATCGGTCAGACAAACAAGTAGCCTACCAACTTCAGCATCACTCAAGAGTCACTGGACACAGCACCGACAAAACAATTAACTGGGACATGACTTCTACACACTGTAAGTCGGACGTCACACTATTCTACCGTTCTACCTGGTCAAATAAACTGGGTTGTGTTTTGTATTTTATCACTAACTCCTCTATTGCTCTCCTCCTTCATTCAGACCTCTCACTCCTCTCGGTGCTCGTGGTGATGGTAGTTAACGGGAGTCCAGTGCCCAGCGCGGCTGGTTGGACCTCTGGAGAGGAGCTCGCGCCGCCGATATGGGAGAACGTGATCAAGGTGATCAAGCTGCTCGTTCAGGAAGTGATCAACTTCCGAGACCAACAGGTGAGTTGTTTTACATGTACTTTGTATTCTATTGTAAATGGCTCTTCAAACGTTATTAATTGAAAACAACAATACTAACTTTGAAAATAATAAATTAAACCATCTGAAAAGTATAACTTTTATTCCTCCTTGTGTTGTAGTTTGTGGAGGAGTTTCAGAAGCCAGTGGAAGAGATGTCATCATTCATACAGTACCAGGTCCCTTCCATCCCCACACACCTCTCCAAGACCCCCTGCTCCACCTCAAACTACAACAAGGTATAGATAAAGTTGAATGAATGGCTAAGACCTGTGTCTGGAATTAAGTCCAAATCATGAAGCCAAGCTATTCCTTTTGTGATCTAAATGAAAAATCCTAGAAATTAAACCTTGAGGCAGCATCATGCAGACATCTGACATTTTGAGTCTGGTTTCTCTCCTAGTTTCTTCCTTCTAGATGAATCTAGGGATTACTTTTTGTTGTTGTTGATTAATTGATTGAAAGTATTTGTTGTCCCCTCCTATAGGAGGCATGTCTGCAGAAGATCAGTCATGGTCTGCAGGTGTACCATGTTCTTCTCCAGCACGTTAAGGCTGAATACCCACAATCCACCCTGTTCCCCTCTGTCATGCACCAGACTACTGTCTTGATAGGCCTGTTCAAAGACAAGGTATGTAATAGTTATATTATGTTATAGTACTACTTAAATACAATCATTATACTACTTCATTATACTACTTAAAGGTGCAATCTGCAGTTGAAACAATAACAAACCTCCTCACCGCCACTGTTTTGGTAAAGAGCTGAGGGATGGGCCTGGAAAAATGTAACTATCAAATTCATAGACAGAGCTATGAATGCAAGGACTGACCATCCATGATATCAAAATTAAATGTAATTTTTATTTTATTTTTTATTTTACAAACATTGGAGTAAGAAATGACTACATATAATTTATTTATAGGTCCTAAAATGGATGAAGCAACTGTAGATTGCCCCTTTAAATACCCCTTTCTTTAGAAAGTTGACTTTCATTGTGGGCAGATTTTCCCAGACTTGCTTTAGTTCCACCAGATACCTAGGATTTAGCAAAATCTTGTGGCACACAGATGACCTAATGTATCATCTCTTTCTCTAGATGAAGGCTGCTGAGGTAGTAGAGGACCTGTCTGCCAGTGAGAGGGAGCGTGTGCTGGGTGAGGTGTCTACAGGGATAGAGTGGGAGAGGAAGACCAGCGTTCACGCCATCCTTAGGGAACTACGTCACTTCCTGGTCGACACCAAGACAGCCCTCCGCGCATGGAGAAGAGGGGCGAAGGCTGCCAGTAACCATGACATCACTATGGTGGGCAGAGGTGTGTTAGATCAGGCTTGGAGTAAAAACCTGCACTGATGTCTTATTCTCTGAATCAGCTGTTTAGTTTTTTTATTGAATGTAATACTTGACTGAACTTCAAAACACAGTTATTTATATATTTATTCATGTATTTATGGTTGAGATGAAAAATGTATTGAATTTATTTAATCTGATTAATTTATTTGATCTCGAGCAGCTTTGTGCCTCTTGTACCCAACTTTCGAGAAACTTGTTATAAAAATACATATTTATATATTTTTTATAGCAAATAGTGTTATTTATTTTCACACAAATCGACTCAATGTATTTTTCTAATTATGACATGTTGATGGTTTTCAAGCAGACTTAAATGTATCCCTAAGTGCCTTTACAGTACATTAGAGACTACATTGATTGTGACTACTACTAGTTTGATGGTTGTAGCCTTCAATTGTCCAATTAACAACCAACCATATTAGGAAACTTATTTCATTTCAAACTTGACATTTCTCTAGTATAGGCTACTTATCGTAATGAACGATATCAGCAAAATGCCTGCGATAAGTGATCAGTATGGTCGGTGTCGATAATTGTCAGTTCATCGTCCCAGCTCTAACTGTGACAAATGTTTTGGATATAAAAAGGAATAATAAATGGTATCTGAGAGAATAGAGAAATGTGTTGCTCATATGTTGTTCGCCAAACATTGTTTCAACAAGATGGTTATTTTCACGACATGTGGTCATCACAAAAACAAACAAAAAAAATCCACTTATCGGTAGGTGTCATTCTGTCAGCAAGACGCATACATTAATTCAGGCGACAAGAATGTGTTGACTCAATGACAATCGCCAAATGTCATTACACTTTTTGGTATTTTTTAACAGATGCTTTTTTCCATTAATCAAACGGCACGAGTGCATGGAATTATTTGAGTGGACGAACATGCGAAGGTAGCCTATTTTAAGTTATTTCTTTGACAGTAGCTAGGTTTCCATCCAACTGGAGAGATTTCGTTTTCCCACCAGTGGTGTTTTTCACTTAAGTTCTCATATACTGAATACAAATCTAAAGTTCAATGTGTTTCCATCCCATTTTCAACTCTACCGATAGTTTTGTCACAAAAACTGTTGCGTTAAATAGCAAATGTGCCTACTCTGGTTCTGGTGTCATGCGCTCTAGCCAAAAGCTCGCAGATACAGTGCGGGTAGGCTAGTCTACATGATAAATTGATTAAATTAATTAGGGGGGGGGGGGGGGACTATCTACACACAATACCCCATAATGACAGAAAATACATGTTTTTAGATTTTTTTCAAAATGTTGTATTTATTTATGCAGTATATCAAATTTACAGACGTTTTCAGTACTTTGTTGAAGCACCTTTGGCAGCAATTACAGCCTTGAGACTTATTGGGTATAACACTACAAGCTTGGCACACCTGTATTTGGGGAGCTTCTCCCATTCTTCTCTGCAAATCCTCTCAGGCTCTGTCAGGTTGGATGGGGAGCGACACTGCACAGCTATTTTCAGGTCTCTATAGAGATGTTAGATTGGGTTCAAGTCCAGACTCTGGCTGGCCCACTCAAGTACATTCAGAGACTTGTCCCGAAGTCACTCCTGCGTAGTCTTGGCTGTGTGCTTAGGGTCATTGTCCTGTTAGAAGGTGAACCTTCGCCCCAGTGTGAGGTCCAGAGCGCTCTGGAGCAGGTTTTCATCAAGGATCTCTTTGTTCTTTGCTCCGTTCATCTTTCCCTCGATCCTGTCTTATCTCCCAGTCCCTGAAAAACATGGGGATGGTGCCAGGTTTCCTTCAGAGGTGACGGTTGGCATTCATTCTGGCCAGAGAATCTTGTTTCTCATGGTCAGAGTTCTTTAGGTGCCTTTTGGCAAAGTCCAAGCAGACTGTCATGTGACTTTTACTGAGGAATGGCTTCCAGCCGACCACTTTACCATAAATGCCTGATTGGTGGATTGCTGCAGAGATGGTTGTCCTTCTGGAAGGTTCTCCCATCTCCACAGAGGAACTCTGGAGCTGTCAGTGACCATTCTCCCCCGATTGCTCAGTTTGGCCGGACGGCCAGGTATAGGAAGAGTCTTGGTGGTTCCAAACGTCTTCCATTTAAGAATGATGGAAGCCACTGTGTTCTTAGGGACCTTCAATGCTACAGAATTATTTTGGAACCCTCCCCCAGATCTGTGCCTCAACACAATCATGTCTCGGAGCTCTACGGACAATTCCTTCCACCTCATGGTTTTTGCTCTGACATGCAGTCAACTGTGGGACCTTAAATAGACAGGCGTGTGCCTTTCCAAATCATGTCCAATCAATTGAATTTACCACAGGTGTTCTCCAATCTAGTTGTTGACACATCTAAAGGACTATCAATGGAAACAGGATGTACCTGAGCTCAAATTTCAAGTCTCATGGCGAAGGGTTTGAAATTTAAATTAAAAAAAAATACATTTGCAAACATTTTTAAAAACCTGTTTTCACTTTGTCATTATGGGGTAGTGTGTGTAGCTTGATGAGGGAAACAAATGATTTAATACATTTTAGAATAAGGCTGTAACTTAACAAAATGTGAAAAAAGTCAAGGGGTCTGAATACTTTCCGAATGTACTGTAAGTTATTTCATCTGTAGCCTAATAAAAATGCACATTTTCCCAAGTCGTAGTTGGAGGACCACACACCATAACATCCTTGACTCCAAGTTTACTTCCATATGGGTTATCATAGACATATTTGCGCATAAAGGCGTTTCCGCCACCATTTCTCACAAAATTAATTTTACAGACACAAAAAGATCACACTTTGTCTAGCGTATTTTGCTTTGTCGACATTTGGAAAGTTGACCGATAAATGTTCTGTTTCCATAAGGCCAGTCATGACATTTTTTGCCCGACATGTACTTTACCCCCATAAAAAGGTTGGCTGGAAACATGGTTAATTAATAAGATGAAAACGTCATGACTGGTTGTGTTAATGAGAAATTAAAAAGATAAATGTTAGTTTTTTTTACCGTTTAACGGATGGCTTTAGGCTACTATTAGGCCCATAAAAATGTATAGGTTCCATGAAAAAAATAGAATGTCACGGTATAAATCAAAAATCAAACCAAACAAACAGTAATCTTCTCTCAAAAGGTGATTTATAGACAAACTCAGGTACATTTTTAACCAACAGGCAGACATTTTATACAGGATGATTTAAGGTAAATAGACAAACACAGATCCATGACCAAATGAAAAGACTAGGTTTTACATGTTTCCAAACTGACAGGAAACAAAATGAGAGAAAAATGGTCCGTCACCAAGCAGTAAAGGTACAGTTTCAGAATAAGATGTCCATCCCGCCATTTGGTGTTTCAGAGTGAGAGGGAATTCAGCGCTTCAGGTCTCCGACCCAAACGTGAAGTGACAAAGAAAGTTCCAACCAGCCTAAAATATATGGGCCATATAGAAATTGTTGAGGGAAAGATGGCATCCACTTCCGTGGTGACAGCTGGGAGTCACATGACCATTGTGGGAGGAGGTGATTGGGTGGGTCAGGGTTGTCCTCAGCCCCACAGCAGACTGGAATAGAGAAAACAAGGTCAGAGGTTACATTTGTCTTAATGGCATGGCCAGAGATGGTAGAGAAAGCAAGACACCCCACTCCCTCATCTAGGGGGTGCCACAGAGTGAGACATCTCACTGGCAATTTTTTTCTGGCCGGGACAGGTGGGCACAATAAGTAGAGCAGAGCCAGCTATTCCCTCTCTCGCGTGAGCATGCCAGATATTACTGAGGAACCATGATATCAGGCAGGAAAAGCATGCTCACACGTGAGTAGAAACGCCCACTCAGACAGTAACCATGACCATTTCTTTCAATGGAAAACAGCCTGAGTAAACATTCTTATTTATGGTATTGCTACCTATTCCCTATATAAATGCACTACTTTGACCAGAAGCATTGGCACACTATTCCTTATGTATTTAACTACTTTGACCAGCGTCATGATACCGTATTCAAATCAAACTTTGTCACACGCCGAATACAACAAGTGTAGACCTTACCGTGAAATGCTTACATACAACCCCTTAACCAACAGTGCAGTTCAAGAAGAGTTAAGAACATATTTACCAAATAAACTAAAGTAAAATAACACAAAGTAGAACAATAACGAGGCGAGCATAAAAGGAATTAAGCTCGTCCGGTAGGCTTGAGTCACTGGGCAGCTCGCGTCTGGGTTTCCCTTTGTAGTCCATAAAAGCTTTCAAGTCCTGCCACATCCGACGAGTGTCGGAGCCAGTGTAGTAGGATTCAATCTTAATCGTGCATTGACGCTTTGCTTGTTTGATGGTTTGCAACATTATGTACAAAATAAGTTACAAAAAAAAGTTACAAACAAAAACAAACCAAATAGCACAACTGGTTACGGCATGTAAAACGTCAGCCAACTTAACATTCCCTGTATCAGATGGCCAAACCAAAAACAGACAGACACACACAGAGATGGACCGACAGACACAGCGCACCTCAGGATGTTGGGCTCCGGCATACCAGGATCCCCCCCTCGTGCGAAACCTGTACATCAAAAACAAAAGAGAGCAGAGATGAAGAAAAGCAAATCGTTGTAGAAACATTAATTGCACTCCCGAGCTTGGTTTTTCAAAGCCTGTGTAATGTGACGTCTGTTCATATCAGAGCGGTTTCCAATAAAACAACCTCAAACACAAGTGATGTAGTTATCTAGCATCAGTAGCGTGTTCCTGAGAAGAGGTGAACATGCCTGTTGCGTGGCCAGCTCTTGACGTGTCATAACATTCCGAAATGGAGCTTCAGACGGACAGCTTTGGGATTTCCCCACCCACCTCTCTCTCGCTCTCTCCGTCTCTTCGTCCGCCCCAATCTCTCCCTCGCGTTTCCCCGCTCTCTTATCCCTTTTAACCAGCAGTTCTGCCTGTGGTCCAATAAAGATGTCCGGGAAGGAAAGTGAATGTTGGAACTGACTACCCTAATAGCTAAGACATATTGCAAAGATGAACGGCTAAAAGCTGTGGGTGTCAACGAATGGTGGCGATTTAACATTAGAATCTTCTGGAAATTAACTGATTATGACAGCCAATCTTCTGGTCAGAAGCGATAGGACAGCCACCCGCTGCTTCTGACTGTTCAGGGTTGGGTAAGTTGTAGGCGTTAGAGACTAAACACGTCAGGGTTGGGGTCAGTTCTAATTTAAGTCTGTGAATTCAGGAAGTAAACTGAAATTCCAATTCAATAATTGAAAAAATTGGCTTCTCAATAAACCCGAAATTGAGAAAATATTATTCCAATGTTTTTCTATTAGTTAATTTCAAAATTCCAATCCTTCCTGCATTGATCGACTTCAATTCAAACTGACCCCAACCCTGGTGTTGAGTC
Organism: Oncorhynchus nerka; assembly: GCF_034236695.1. Lineage (NCBI taxonomy): Eukaryota > Metazoa > Chordata > Actinopteri > Salmoniformes > Salmonidae > Oncorhynchus > Oncorhynchus nerka. Next base: position 77,488,962 of record NC_088399.1, read on the forward strand.
TCCAACACCTACTATTGGACCTGAGAGAGGGGGAGGGGAATAGAAAATAGCAGCAATGCTCTATGAATTAACTCATAAGTCACATTTCGGTTTCTGCAACACTTCATTCACTCATGCTAGAACATTGCATCAACATCCTCATTCCTGACACATGCAGACATTCTGGGTTTCCCCATCACTTTCTCTGAAGATAGTTAGCGTATGTATGTATGTGTGTGTGTGTGTGTGTACTGTGTAGACATGCCAGCTTGTGGCACTCAGGGTTTCCCCAGTGTAATTATCTCCCTCCCAGAGAAGCTGTAACTATTTCCTTCCTACCCTGGAGCTAAATGTAACTACTGATCAGGTACCGAAACTGGCAGGGTCCTCCGTGGCCTACCCTGGGCTAGCTGTGGTTAGCATTAACATTAGCCCAGCCTGTAGCAGGTTGATGACAATAGCAATCTGCACTGGTCTATGAATACAGGTCATGATGCACGCACACACTAATCCTCAGTTAGCACATAGAGGGAAACACACTTGGAAAGTAGGGACGCAGTTAGAGGGAGAGGGGTAGAAAGTGAGAAGGCAGTAGGAGAGGTTGAAGAAGGAAAGAAGTAGAGAGAGGTGTTGCTGGACAGAAGGCAGAAAGTCGGGCTCACAGTCTCGAGGTAGCCCTGCTTATGATTTAAAAATCAGTCTCACCCTCGACCCAAGAAGGAATTTCCTATTGGGTTAACGAGTGAACATTTTGTTTTCTCCCCTAGCACTACACCACTGATTCAAATAAGGGTAAACCCATTTTAATTCAATCACTTTTTGAAGGCCTCTTTTGAACTTCACCAAACCTTCCATACCCATTGTAGAAGCGCTCATAAAGTGACTTTGGACCTGAATGCCAAAACATTTGAGAGATAAAGGGGCTGAAAGTTGACCCATTTTGCATACCCCACCATACCATAAGAGATCCATGTCATCACTGGAAAAGATAGATGGTTGTAAAAGCATTTTATAGGTTCTGGGGGGAAAAAGCATATTTTGTTATGTAAAATTGACCTTTTCTCCTTTGACATTCAACATCGATTCATTTAAAAGGTCACCGGTGTACCAGCTAAATTGCAGTGGTCTGAAGGTATGTCAATTCTATGAAGTCTATTTTATGATTGAAATGACACCTACCCTGTATTCAAGAGCATGTTGTGTCTCAACTGGCACAACACAAAAAACTCAAATGATGTGAACTAGGGTCTAAGAAACAACAATATGCTGATATGAAAAAAAATATGAGTTTACACGTTTTTACATTATTGACGTAAAAGGTTTAAAAAATGCCTATAATAAAATAGTTTGACAACACTAAGCTTTTAAATGATATCAAACGCAACCGTTTATATTTTCGAGTGATGAAGACAGATTTCTCATGGTATGGTGGGGTATGAGGGGTTTGAGGCCCTTTCATCTCCTGAATGTTTTGCCCTTCACGTCCACCTCTTCAATGGGCAAACGTATCGAAAGCTGTTTAAATCTAAAGGGATGCTGTCAAAAAGTTATTGAATTCCAATAGATTTCCCCATAGTCAACTCAAAGTTTCGATTATTTTTATCAGCTCTGTAGTGCTAGGGCAAAAGTTTGGGAAACGCTGGGCTTATGGTTAAGACGTTGGTTTCTCCCGTGGGGGATCTCACCCGAGAAACACGCAAAGCCGCACAAACACACCGACCAACAGCAGGAGTCCCAAACGTGTGTTTTGCCTAATTTTAGTTAGCTAGCTTCCCTTGACAGCTGGGGTGTTCCTGCGGTAGCTAATTCAGGAAATGTCTCACAGGCATCGTTTCCCCATTCACACCACTGGCTATCACCGACCACTGTGAGCTAGCTGTGGTTTAGCTGTTATATGACAGAGTCCCCGTGTCACACTATGGCCACAAATCTCCATACATTTTCGGACGTTGTTTAGCTAACCGAAATTGCGAAAAACATAGAGTTGATTATGCAATTCCAAATGCATGCAGTGGTCGCGTTACACAAACGAGGTTCCCCTAACTTGAATTTGTTAATCATAAACAAATCTCAACCTTGCAACATACCACAACAGTCCAAATACTGTCACTTGGACATATCCCCCTACCCGAACTGCTATCACTCTAAGCTAACCGACTTGCCACATACTGACCAAGGTAGAGCACCGTGGGGATGAAACCCCAGCGGATGACGAACTGTCCGGCCTGAAACACCGTCTGCAGCCGCTGCTTGGTCTCTTTGCTGAGCTTCGCCATGGTAGCTAGTTGGTTCACTGGTTCTGGTTCTGAAGGACGTGAAAAAGAGGAAGCCGACGCATTGCCGTAAAGCGTGGCAGGTGGTTTAGATTTTTTGCGATAGTTGGTTCAATCAGAAATATGACGAGCGCCACTTTGTGGACGCAATAGGAAATGTTAATCTGCACCTACAGTAGCAACATTACGCCTAAAATTGTCATAAATACACATAAATACATACATACACAGATGGTTGCATACTTTCACTCAGATGTTTTGGATTGAGAGCTTGGCCATCATGTTAGGATGATAGTAAAAGCAAAAACAATCCTTGTGTTCTCACAAGGACAGTAAAACAAGGAAAATTCAGACACGTGGGAAGAGGACAAAGGCTATTTTAGAGTTAAAATTATGGTTAGGTTAAGGAAAATCGGATTTTGAATGGGAATAAATTATTTGGTCCTCACAAGGAGAGTAAAATAAATGTGTGTATGATGAAGAACAGGGTCAGGCATATAGTGAAATATAGAACGATTTTATTCTCAGAGAGTAGCTCTAGCAGAGCGTTATCTTCAGACAGAAAGGCCAAACCAACAACTGAAGTCGAACAACAATATGTACAGATTCATGACATTCCATAAAGCAACCGAATACAGAAACATGATTGTTATTGTTCCACCGTATGAATATAAAAACAGATCTAGAACACTGACAGACTGATAGAACACTGGTTCTAGAACAAAGGTTCCAGTAGGGCAGACGTTATTCTGCATTCAGATGTCCAGTAGCACATGACCTACACCCGACACTCTTCTCTCCGTCTGCACCACAGTGAACTCCATTGCCACCAAATGGAGTGTGACTGTCGTGCAATCATTGACTTAAAATGTTCAGCCAGTGCGCCTCTCCTCAAAGGGAGCGTGTTCTTTGTCTGTATCCTCAATTTCCATTATGTTATAAAGCAGGTGATGATGAACCAGAGAACAGACAAACACAGTCAAGTTCATGTTAACATAAAAAATATATATAAGTTAAATCAACCAATCACTCAATAAAGATCAACCAAACAACATTACTGTACTGACACTTCAGAGTAGAAAGGGATTGGAGGAGAGGACAGTTTACAGGCCTAATCCCAAACCAACTCAAATAAACCTATTCCCTAGCTTGTATAAGCATACCAATGTTCCCTAGCCCCTATAACCACTACTCCTAGGCCTAGGGGTGTGTTCGGTTTGGTGGTGGTGTGGTTTGGGAGTCAGGCACGTATCGTGCAGGTTTGGGTTGGATTCTTCTTGTTCTTTAACACTGAGGAGATTCAATACGGCTCGAACAACAACTGGCTCTCCCTCCCTCCCTCTCGTAGGAAAATACCACATTTATAACCACTGTCTGCCGTACATAGAACACCACAGTTAAAGGTAGACGCAGCAATATGACATCAGCATTGACAACAGGGTGACTTCCTACTTATGCATATCAATACCGTAGGTAGGCGCCCCACTGCTTTTGATATATTGTTGCATCTATATTTAAAAACCCAAGTCTCTCAGTCATAGGAAAATTCCACAGTTTACATCATACAAACAGTTTATACATTATCATACAAACTTAAACCCATCCCCAATCAATTTATTGATCAGAAACATAAATGAACCCAATCACCCAATCAACCCAGTTTGTTTGTTGATCAGACCTGGGAGAAAATAACCACAGAGAGATAAATATTGCTTCTAGTAGGATGACATCAATCAATACTCTTCACATGTGAACATGAAAGACTAATGATTATTTTTGGTTTCTATCATTTTTGTGGTCTGTCATTTAATCATTTTTGTGGAATGCAGAATTATTCAGACTGGATGAATAAATATTTGCTATGGCAATGAGAGTGAGGAGGTCACATTGTGTTAGGGTTCGATCCAACCCTAGTCACTAGGGCCTAGTGCATGATGAGTAAGGAGAGGGGAAAGAGAGGGCATCTGAAAATGGAAAAAGAGTTTCACTAGAGACTATATTTATTTTCATTTTATTTTTGGGAGTATCACACCTTGTTCATTGCAGCAATCAGCAACCTTTATTCTAAAAACAGTCGGCAACACTTTATTGCATTCACACTCACATGCAAGCTCCCACACACACAAGCTCACAAACACCGTACTTGCCCGGTGATGGGGGCGGGGTCAGGAGGGATGTACAGAAAGCCAAACAGGACAAACAAGAGTCTTAAATACTCAATTTCCAAACCCTCTCAGAAAACAGTCTGCAGATCTGTCTGGTGGTTCTGTAGTTCCAGGGCGGAGGGATGGACACAGGCTCCCTGCTCTCACACAAGGCTCTCGCTTTGGAGAGAGAGGAAGGGTAGGAGAGAAGCCAGTTTCTAGAGGGGGCAGCTGTCCTACTGAAGAAGAGAAGGAAATGAAGAATGGTATGTATAGGAAAGAAAGGGGGATGGTGAGGAAAGGAGGGGGATAAGAGGGAATGTGTTCCAGTCCTTCTGGCAGGCTGGGAATACAGGTCACAGGTACATGGGGTTAGAGGATTGAGATGGGGGTGAGAGCTCAAGAGTTATAGGTCAGGGTTCACAGGTCGCTCCTAAAGTGCACGCTGATGCTGGGCGAGCGCTGGTTGTGGTTGGGGGTGGGGCTTAGATAGCCTAACTCCTCCTCCTGCAGGCTGCCACTGCATGAATAGCGGCCAGCCTCTGGGTTGCCACGGTTTCCTCCGGTGTTGTTTCCCTCAAAGGAGCGTGAGAACACAGCGCTGGCTGTACGCGATAGGCTGCTCAGTGCGCTATGGCTCGGCCCCTTGGGCACCGATTGGCTGGACGTCAGCGTCAGACGTTTGATTGACAGATCCAGGTTCTCGCCCAGGGTCTGCCCCCCTGGAGGACAAGCCTCCTTCTCCTTATGCGACCGTCCGCCTAGATGCCACTTCCTGCTTCCTGTCTTGGCCCCTCCCACCGCAGGGGTAACACTGTTGCTGATAGTGATGGTAGGTGGAGTCAGTGAGTCCGGGCCAGCCCCTCCTGTAGGCCACACCCCTTCGTCCACTTCAGAGATATCCATCAACTCATCCGGGGAACCCAAATCCACTGCGTCTAAAGAGATAGAGAGAGGGGTTAGTTATCGTTAAATGACAGACAGAATAGTAGAGCAGGCTATAGGACAGGACAGTGGGCTAGTGCTGACCCTAGTAGTGAGTAAAGACACCTATTTACATGGTTGCCATTCAGCTGTACTACAGTTAGTAATTAACTAATCATAGCACCACTAACTGTTGATACTTGAGTTATCTGAGAACAGCAACAGGCAGAGGTCTGGGCAACAAGAGTTGTAGAAAGCAACACACATACCAATCAACCACACACACACAAAACACACGACTAACAACTCACGTCTGACTGCAATCTACAATCTTATACCAGCAGACAGACAGATAGGCAGGTCCTTCAGACACACTGAACTGATATACATACTGAAATTAAAACAAAATAAATACTGGGGAAGAGACTAATGACCAATCCAGAGCTGCCTATTGTCCTCAGCTGCTGCAACTAACCAATCAGGAGAAAGCAGTCTGTCTCCCCCGGCAACCCAGGGATGTGTTGGAGCTAGGCGTTTTAGAGACCAAAATACCTCCACCCCCCCGCCACACACACACACACACACACACAGAGAGAGAGAGAAAATGGATGGAGTGAGTGATGAGGAGGAAGGGATATCTCAAACTGAATAAATTGGAGAACATGTCAGGAGGCAACGCAGTGCGGCGAAAGTTAGTCAGCCAGCCAATCAACCGTCATGCTTAGAGAAGACCACGCCTCCACACACTGTTACTTAGGTTACCCCGGGGATGGGGAGGGTCTTAGTACTGGGCCCTTCCTGCAGAGGAGGGCCCAGAACTCTCGTCCACCAATCGCCTCACAGACTTCTGCCTCCTGACCTCCTGACCCCTAGGACTGGGGTCGTGGGTGGGGCTGACCTCTGAGGCTGACCCCAGCGGCTCAGGCTCGGACTGGGTTAAAGGTCGGGGGTCGCGGGGTCGTAGAGAGTCTCCGTTGGGCATCGTCACACTGATCTCTGGGATGGATGACCCTTGACCTCCAGGGGTCGCCGGGTCACCATCTACACTGACCTCCTGGGACTCTGGGGTCATGGAGATGGAGACAGATATAAAACACACACACACACGAAGACACAGATAAGAGACACACACACACAGTAAAATAAATGTGATGGCAAAAAAAAAATCCTAGACAAAATCATGATGATCACACAGTACACAGAATATAGTGACACTGCACATGCAGACAGTGACAATGTACAGTTGAAGTCGGAAGTTGACACACTTAGGTTGGAGTCATTAAAACTCATTTTTCAACCACTAATTTCTTGTTAACAAACTATAGTTTCGGCAAGACGGTCAGGACTTTGAGCATGATACATTTTCCAACAATTGTTTACAGACAGATTATTTCACTGTATCACAATTCCAGTGGGTCAGATGTTTACATACACTAAGTAGACTTTGCCTTTAAACAGCTTGGAAAATTCCAGAAAATGATGTCATGGCTTTAGAAGCTTCTGATAGGCTAATTGACATCATTTGAGTCAATTGGAGGTGTACCTGTGGATGCATTTCAAGGCTTACCTTCAAACTCAGTGCCTCTTTGCTTGACATCATGGGAAAATCAAAAGAAATCAGCCAAGACCACAGAAAAATAATTGTAGACCCCCACAAGTCTGGTTCATCCTTGGGAGCAATTTCCAAATGCCTGAAGGTACCACGTTCATCTGTACAAACAATAGTACGCAAGTATAAACACCATGGGACCACGCAGCCATCATACCGCTCAGGAAGGAGATGCGTTCTGTCTCCTAGAGATGAATGTACTTTGGTGCGAAAAGTGCAAATCAATCCCAGAAGAGCAGCAAAGGACCTTGTGAAGATGCTGGAGGAAACAGGTACAAAGTATCTATAAAAAAGCCTGACTACGGTTCGCAACTACACATGCGGACAACAATCGTACTTTTTGGAGAAATGTCCTCTGGTCTGATGAAACAATAGAACTGTTTGGCCATAATGACCGTCGTTATGTTGAAGAAAAAGGGGAACGCTTGCAAGCTGGATGTCATAAGGTGAAAGCACCAATTTGTAAGTCGCTCTGGATAAGAGCGTCTGCTAAATGACTTAAATGTAAATGTAAGCTGAAGAACGGGGGTGGCAGCATCATGTTGTGGGGGTGCTTTGCTGCAGGAGTGGATGGTGCACTTCACAATATAGATGGCATCATGAGGTAGGAACCTTTTGTGGATATATTGAAGCAATATCTCAAGACATCAGTCAGGAAGCTAAAGCTTGGTCACAAATGGGTCTTTCAAACGGACAACGACCCCAAGCGACTTCCAAAGTTGTGACAAAATAGCTTAAGGACAACCAAGTCAAGGTATTGGAGTGGCCATCACAAAGCCCTGACCTCAATCCTATAGAAAATGTGTGGGCAGAACTGAAAAAGCGTGTGCGAGCAAGGAGGCCTACAAACCTGACTCAGTTAGACCAGCTCTGTCAGGAGGAATGGGCCAAAATTCATCCAAATTATTGTGGGACGCTTGTGGAAGGCCACCCGAAACGTTTGACCCAAGTTAAACAATTTAAAGGCAATGCTACCAAATACTAATTGAGTGTATGTAAACTTCTGACCCACTGGGAATGTGATGAAAGCAATACAAGCTGAAATAAATCAGTCTCCTATTAAATCTGACATTTCACATTCTTAAAATAAAGTGGTGATCCTTACTAACCTAAGACAGGGAATTTTTACTAGGATTAAATGTCAGGAATTGTGAAAAACTGAGTTTAAATGTATTTGGTGTATGTAAGGTGTATGTAAACTTCCGACTTAAACTGTACATGCATGAATAATAATGCATACAGTAAACTATTAAAACAGACGAGGCAGTGATCATGTGTAAACATTCAATGTAATAACGTGTCTAGGTCACATGTACAGACAGTGATAATGTCTAGAGAAGACAGATGAGCAGAGCTGTAGTGAATGACAAGAAGCTAAATAAACGTCCTGATGCGGAGAACCCATGGCATGCTGAACTCCGGCAGAGAGTAGTCAGTAGAGATGGGTGAGTGGGAAGGGTCTGGAACTGAGAACCTCTTATTGCAGACAGACAGCCTAATGTCTATAATCACGACTAGCTACAGATAATAGGCCAGATACCCTACTGACTCTAGGTTATAGTTTCTAAACCGTCCGTGCGTGCGTCAGAGTCTTACCATGGCGTTTCCAGCGGTGTCCTCTGATAGAGAGTGACGTGACCGCATTCCGTGAAATCCTACAGGAGGGAATTCACATTCAATTATTAGTAGTTCAAAAGAGGTAAACAGGAAAATCAATATAAAATGCAGTTTATCAAAATCATCCATCAAAAAACATGCGTCTACAAACCAAGATCTTATGTTCACATTAAACTGTTAGAGTGCGACGTGAAAATACTAAAGACAATTTTCCACTAAAAAAATAACGATCAATCTATGAACCTATGACTATAGATCAAAATGGATACTGTGTATACTGTATTTTATTTAGCTCCTTTGAACCCCAGTATCTCTACATGCATACTCATCTTCTGCATGTCTATCACTCCAGTGTTTAATTGCTGCATTGTAATTATTTTGCGACTATGGCCTATTTATTGCCTTACCTCCCTTATCCTACCTCATTTGCACACACTGTATATAGACTATTGACTGTATGTTTGTTTATTCTATGTTGTAACTATGTTGTTTGTGTCCCACTGCTTTGCTTTATCTTGACCAGGTCGCAGTTGTAAATGAGAACTTGTTCTCAACTAGTCTACCTGGTTAAATAAAGGTGAAATAAATAAAAATGTACCTAGAGGAAGTATACTGTGTAGATATATGTATTATATACACATACAGTGCCTTCAGAAAGTATTCACATCCCTTGACTTATTCCACATTGTTGTGTTAGTGGGAATTTAAAATTGATTTAATAGAAGAAGAAAAAATGTCTGTCTCTGATCTACACACAATGGCCGATTTACAGTTGACTTAAATCTACTTCAAAAACCTATGGCAAGACCAGAAAATGGCTGTCTAGCAATGATCAACAACCAATTTGACATAGCTTAATGAATTTTGAAAAGAATAATGGACAAATGTTGCACAATCCAGGTGTGGAACGCTCTTAAGAGACTTACCCAGAAAGACTCACAGCTGTAATCGCTGCCAAAGGTGTTTCTACAAATGATTGACTCAGAGGTGTGAATACTTACGTACACTGAACAAAAATATAAAAACACAACAAGTGTTAGTCCCATGTCTTATGAGCGGAAACAAAAATAACATTGGTTTACATCCCTGTTAGTGAGCAATTCCCCTTTGCCAAAAGAATTCATCCACCTGACTGGTGTGGCATGTCAAGAAGTTGATTAACAGCATGATCATTACAGCACCTTGTGCTGGGAACAATTCCTGCAGTCCACCAGAGCTGTTGCCTGAGAACATAATGTTTTTTAGTACATCCAACTAGCCTCCCAACCACAGACTACGTGTACGGCGTCGTGTAGGCGAGTGGTTTGCTGATGTCAAAGTTGTGAACAGAGTGCCCCATGGTGGGGGTGGAGTTACGGTATAAGCTATGGGCAACAAACACAATTGCATTTTATTGATGGCAATTTTAACGCACAGAGATACCGTGACAAGATCCCGAGGCCCATTTATTTTTTATGTATCTGTGACCAACAGATGCATATCTGTATTCCCAGTCAAGTGTAATGCATGGAGTCGGTCCTAATTAATTTATTCCAACTTACTTAGTAAAACTTAGTTAAACTCAGTAAAATATTGTAATTTCTTGCATGTTGCGTTTATATTTTTGTTCAGTATAAACTAGATATCTGTATTTCACTTTCACCCCCAAAAAATAAAACTTTTTCATTATGTGATATTGTGTGTAGATGCGTGAGAAAAATAAACAATTTAATCAATTTTGAAGGCAGGCTGTAACACAACAAATGTGGAACAAGTCAAGGGGTATGAATACTTTCTGAAGGCACTGCACATACCTAGAGGAAATATACTGTGTAGATAGAGAGTACATACGTACCTAGAGGAAGTAGGAGTGATCTCCACCTGAATGCTGCGAGCTCCTTCTTTACTAGCGCCAGACTTCAGCGCAGCACACTGTTGGGACGACTTGATGGCATTACCCACCTAAATAACACACACAATGTTAAGTACTGACAACAACCACAGGATGCTGCTCTGTGTGTGTCTACGGTACTGTTGAAGAACCGCTGCCTGAGGTTTGATGAAGCAGCCTTCAGGATTACAGATTAACATCTCAATGTTTTAACACTGTGGGATTACAGGCACCACACACACACCCTCTGGTGACATGACATGGGAGAGGTCGGTGTCCTGGCACACACCTGTGTGTGTTTGTGTGTGATGTCACCCACCAGTAGAGCTTCAGGGTACAGTTCTAGCTGAGCTCGATACAGAACATCATCCAGCGCCTTGGAACCCAGGTCCATCTCCCCATTACACCTGGAACACACAAACTAATCAACCCTCTCGTTCACAGGGTAGGGTTTTTTATTTTATTTCACCTTTATTTAACCAGGTAGGCATGTTGCGAACAAGTTCTCATTTACAACTGCGACCTGGTCAAGATAAAGCAAACCAGTGCATCACAAACAACAGAGTTACACACACGGAATAAACAAACGTACAGTCAATAATATAATAGAAAAGGTCTATATACATACAGTGTGTGCAAATGAAGTAAGGAGGTAAGGCAATAAAAAGTAATTACAAGTAATTACAATTTAGCAAATTAACACTGGAGTGATAGATGTGCAGATGAGGATGTACAAGTAGAAATACTGGTGTAAAAGAGCAAAAAAGTAAATAAAAACAAATATGGGATGAGGTAGGTAGTTGGTTGGATGGGCTATTTACAGATGGGCTGTGTAAAGCTGCAGTAAACTGCTCTGACAGCCGATGCTTAAAGTTGGTGACGAAGATACAGTGGGGCAAAAAAGTATTTAGTCAGCCACCAATTGTGCAAGTTCTCCCACTTAAAAAGATGAGGCCTGTAATTTTCATCATAGGTACACTTCAACTATGACAGACAAAATGAGAATAAAAATCCAGAAAATCACATTGTAGGATTTTTTATGAATTTATTTGCAAATTATGGTGGAAAATAAGTATTTGGTCACCTACAAACAAGCAAGATTTCTGGCTCTCACAGACCTGTAACTTATTCTTTAAGAGGCTCCTCTGTCCTCCACTCATTACCTGTATTAATGGCACCTGTTTGAACTTGTTATCAGTATAAAAGACACCTGTCCACAACCTCAAACAGTCACACTCCAAACTCCACTATGGCCAAGACCAAAGAGCTGTCAAAGGACACCAGAAACAAAATTGTAGACCTGCACCAGGCTGGGAAGACTGAATCTGCAATAGGTAAGCAGCTTGGTTTGAAGAAATCAACTGTGGGAGCAATTATTAGGAAATGGAAGACATAAGATCACCCTCGATCTGGGGCTCACGCAAGATCTCACCCCGTGGGGTCAAAATGATCACAAGAACGGTGAGCAAAAATCCCAGAACCACACGGGGGGACCTAGTGAATGACCTGCAGAGAGCTGGGACCAAAGTAACAACGCCTACCATCAGTAACACACTACGCCGCCAGGGACTCAGATCCTGCAGTGCATGACGTGTCCCCCTGCTTAAGCCAGTACATGTCCAGGCCCGTCTGAAGTTTGCTAGAGAGCATTTGGATGATCCAGAAGAAGATTGGGAGAATGTCATATGGTCAGATGAAACCAAAATATTACTTTTTGGTAAAAACTCAACTCGTCATGTTTGGAGGACAAAGAATGCTGAGTTGCATCCAAAGAGCACCATACCTACTGTGAAGCATGGGGGTGGAAACATCATGCTTTGGGAATGTTTTTCTGCAAAAGGACCAGGACAACTGATCCGTGTAAAGGAAAGAATGAATGGGGCCATGTATCGTGAGATTTTTAGTGAAAACCTCCTTCCATCAGCAAGGGCATTGAAGATGAACCGTGGCTGGGTCTTTCAGCATGACAATGATCCCAAACACACCGCCCGGGCAACGAAGGAGTGGCTTCGTAAGAAGCATTTCAAGGTCCTGGAGTGGCCTAGCCAGTCTCCAGATCTCAACCCCATAGAAAATCTTTGGAGGGAGTTGAAAGTCAAAACATCACTGTTCTAGAGGAGATCTGCACGGAGGAATGGGCCAAAATATCAGCAACAGTGTGTGAAAACCTTGTGAAGACTTACAGAAAACGTTTGACCACTGTCATTGCAAACAAAGGGTATAACAAAGTATTGAGATAAACTTTTGTTTTTGACCAAATACTTATTTTCCACCATAATTTGCAAATTGATGAATTAAAAATCCTACAATGTGATTTTCTGGATTTTTCTTTCTCATTTTGTCCGTCATAGTTGAAGTGTACCTATGGTGAAAATTACAGGCCTCTCTCATCTTTTTAAGTGGGAGACCTTGCACAATTGTTGGCTGACTAAATACTTTTTTGCCCCACTGTCTCCAGCTTCAGTGATTTTTGCAATTCGTTCCAGTCATTGGCAGCAGAGAACTGGAAGGAAAGGCGTCCAACGGGAGTGTTGGCTTTGGGGATGACCAGTGAAATATACCTGCTGGAGCGACTGCTACGGGTGGGTGTTGTTATGGTGACCAGTGAGCTGAGATAAGGCGGGGCTTTACCTAGCAAACACTTATAGATGACCTGGAGCCAGTGGGTCTGGAGACAAATATGTAGCGAGGACCAGCCAATGAGAGCATACAGGTCGCAGTGATGGGTAGTATATGGAGCTTTGGTGACAAAAACGGATGGCACTGTGATATACTGCTGAGTAGAGTGTTGGAGGCTATTTTGTAAATGACATGGCCGAAGTCAGGGATAGGTAGGATACCCTCGTAAAACTGGCTGTTTGGCAGCAGGAGTGAAGGAGGCTGGTTTCATGGTTCGAGGTTAGGGAATGTGTGTGTGTGTTTTCTCACAGTGCGTAATGTATCCCAGTGATGAGTTGGACCAGGAACTCAGAGGTGACGGTCAGACGAGAGCTGATGCCTTTATACCTCCTTAGCTGTTGCCGCGGGTAACCACAGATACACACCCTGTAGACCAATCAAACAGCAGAGAATACCGTAATTCAACCAATCACAGTACAGAGAATACAGCCACCAACCAGAACACAAATGACAAGCTTCGAGAGTTTCTTTATAAAAGACCAGGATGATTTGAAAAATCCATGCCATCCATAATATACTGTTGTGTTTCTTCAAGCAGCCAGATTCCTCTAGATCAGTAGTTCAAACGTTTTATAGTCCCGTACCCCTTCAAACATTCAACCTCTAGCTGCGTACCCTCTCTAGCACCAGGGTCAGCACACTCTCAAATGTTTTTTTTGCCATCATTGTAAGCCTGCCACCCACTACACCATACATTTATTAAACATAAGAATGAGTGTGAGTTGTCACAAGCCGGCTCATGGAAAGTGACAGAGCTCTTATAGGACCAGGGCACAAAAAAAATACAATAATTTAGCTCTTTATTTAGCCATCTTACAGATAACCTTATTTGTTCATCAAAAATTGTGAATAACTCACCACAGGTTAATGAGAAGGGTGTGCTTGAAAGAATTCACATACCTCTGCAATGTTGGGTTGCATTGGAGAGAGTGTCAGTCTTAAATCATTGTCCACACACAGTCTGTGCCTGTATATAGTGTTAATGCTAGTGAAGGTCGAGAATCCACTCTCACATAGGTATGTGGTTGCAAATGGCATCAGTGTCTTATGAGCGGAAGCGCAGCCCTATCCAGAAATATGACAGTAGCTTCTGATTAAATTCAATTTTCACAGAACCGCTTGTTGCAATTTCAATGAGGCGCTCTTGTTCAGATATCGGTAAGTGGACTGGAGGCAGGGCATGAAAGGGATAACGAATCCAGTTGTTCGTTTTGTCCGTTTCGGGAAAGTACCTATGTAATTGCGGACCCATCTCAATCAGGAGCTTCGCTATATCACATTTGACATTGTCCGTAAGCTTGAGTTCATTTGCACACAAAATGATGGAAAGACCTGTGTGTTGTCCTTGTTAATGCAGACAGAAAAGAGCTCCAACTTCTTAATCATAGCCTCAATTTGGTCCCTCACATTGAATATAGTTGAGAAGAGTCCTAGATTCAGATCATTCAGGCAAGAAAAAACATCACCCAGACAGTCGTGTGAGGAACTCGTCATCATGCAAACAGTCAGACAAGTGAAAATGGTCAGTAAAGAAAACTTTAAAAGATCGTTTCTCAATTTTAAAAAAACGTGTCAATATTTTGCCCCTTGATAACCAGCGCACTTCTGTATGCTGTAAAAGCGTTACATGGTCGCTGCCCATATCATTGCATAATGCAGAAAATACAAGAATTCAGGGGCCTTGCTTTAACAAAGTTAACCATTTTCACTGTAGTGTCCAAAACATCTTTCAAGCTGTCAGGCATTCCCTTGGCAGCAAGAGCCTCTCGGTGGATGCTGCAGTGTGCCCAAGAGCCTCTCGGTAGATGCTGCAGTGTACCCAAGAGCCTCTCGGTAGATGCTGCAGTGTACCCAAGTGATGTCAGGAGCAACTGCTTACACGCACGTTACCACTCCACTATGTCTCCCTGTCATCGCTTTTGCGCCATCAGTAGATACCAACATGAGCAGCAGCTGCGTTTGGCTACATACGGACCGATTTCCCACGAGAGAGTAACGGTTAATGTGATTAGATGTTAATTATTAGGCTACCTGTATTTGACTTTGTGTTGTTATTTTGCTGAACACTAGATAGTTTCATGTTATTGTTGTCAGTGAAACGAGGCTACTCGGGTGACAAAAAAAAATAAACTCAACCAAATGTGAATCACATTTTTATTTGCCGTACCCCCGATGGCATTAAACGTACCCCAGTTTTGGAATACCTGCTCTAAGGCAAAGAGTAGAACTGCAGTGAGCTGATCGCCTCTCTGTCTCTCTTTAGCTCAGTGTTCATCACACTAATGCTCAACCACTGCCAGCAGATTAACAACTCCTCAGACAGAGACCGTGTGTGTGTGTGTGTGTGTGTGTGTGTGTGTCCTAGGCTCTCAGGGAAAGTGGTAGTATCTTGGCCCAGTTCTCCACTAAAGTCTTTAAGAGGATCAAATAAGCGGGTGCTGGCAGGGGAGCGTGTGTGTGTGTGTGTGTGTGTTACCTGGAGCTGAGCTGGCAGAGGGACTGCAGAGATGAGGAGGTCATGTAGCTGAGAGCTGCATTGTAACACAGCAGCAGGAAGGTCAGCACCTCAAACCTACACACACACACACACACGCACAGCAACGTTAACACAAACCAAGATCTTAAGCACTTCAGCCAAATTGCCATAAAACAAATACAACACACTGCAGCCCAGCTCCAATTCAACCATAACTCTGTCTGACCTGTTCTGAGCCGTGAAGGTTTCTCTCTGTAGGTGAGGCCCGCTGTACACCACTCTACGCAGACCATGATTAGCTAGAGCCCCTTCCGTCAACGCCAG
This sequence comes from Oncorhynchus nerka, assembly GCF_034236695.1. Lineage (NCBI taxonomy): Eukaryota > Metazoa > Chordata > Actinopteri > Salmoniformes > Salmonidae > Oncorhynchus > Oncorhynchus nerka. The sequence continues at coordinate 77,504,857 of NC_088399.1, forward strand.
GGAGCCAATGGTGGAGGGCTGGGGGGGAAGGGTTTATTCATATTACTAACTTGATCTATAAAAAGTTATTTAAAGATGGTCATGGATTATAAACTATTTAATCTAGGGAGGATTTAATAGTTAGCCAACCCCATCCATATACCATGTTCATAGAGAAAGACTGACTTGAAAGGTGTACTTACCTCGTGGTAGACTGAGGGTTTGGAGAGGGAGGGGACAGTGAAAGAAAGGACTTTACTCTGTCCATCCTTATCTACAATCTCCTACAGAGAGAAAGAGAGAGAGAGAATGTCAGTGTGTGGGCGAGGGAAATAAAAGCTATTTTAAAGAGTACACCTTAAAGCGAAGCAGTGTCTCAGTGGTGTGTGTCTGTGTGTAAAGGCCTGTTAGGCGATGTCAGAGCTGTTAATGTCAGGATGAGTAATAGCTGTGACAGGATGCTGAATGACAGCTGACCTACTCTGCTATTCTGAGACAGACAGCGAGAAGGAGAGTGAGAGAGAGAGAGAAAGCTCTAATTGCTAACCCCCCAACACCCTCCTGAAAGTGTGTGTTAGAATGTGGGTGTGTGTATCTCACCAGATTATATATCCCCAGTAGCAGGGCCTCTATACAGCCGGAGGTATGTGGGTCCCTGGCTGCAGACGGAGCCAGGAGGAGGGACCAGAGCAGCTCAGGGAGGAACTGGAGAACAAACCGCTGCAGCCGTGGCTCTCCGCTACGATAGAACTCAAACAACTGGTGACACACTGGCTCCAACAACTAGAAGATAGATATAGAGGAGAGGGTTTGAGGGAGAGTTCACGTTTTGAAATTTTAGCTTAGCTCTGTTAAATACATAGGTTGTTAGTGTTTCATTAGCTGGATATTTAGCAAAGTCCAGAAGCTCCTGGTGACCATTTTTGCAGAATGTAGCAATGCTAGTGGAAGCGGATTGTATCAGTGTATGCATTAACGTTGTATGTGCGTGTGTGTAGTACGTACATCACTGTAGTTCTCCCTGATGACTTTGTAGAGCGCTGGGACCAGGGAGCCTTTCTCCTTCAGAGACGCTGCGTAGCTGGACACTGCACTGTCAGGAAGGGTCTGTACACAATCACACAGATCAACACTCTGTACCCGGAGCAACCTTGAAATAACAGGTAACTATGTGTGTACTAAGCCCACACATCTACGTTTTGTGTGTGTGTGTGCTGACAGACAGAGATACAGTGAACACTGATGAGGAGACAGTGACACTCCCCTAACACACATACACAAACACACCAGGGTTTCCATGAGGAAAATGTGGCGGCAGACAGCGGACAGGCAGAATTGAATTTTCTGGACCCACTAGGGCGACCACCCACGGTGTTCAGAATGACAGAATTCACACTTAGATTATGGTAATGCATCTTAACAGAACATGCAACTCGAGGATGCAACAGCGTGCTTCCTTCTTACCGAATTCTGATGCATACTTTGAAGATGTACTTTTCCTCAGCCAACAAGACAAGTAACGAACAGCAAAATCACTAGTCTATCACCCATAGTAGAAAAGTTGACCTATTCTATTGGTCAACTTGTCATTCTGTGCGAGAAAGAAATAGCCTATTCCAAACAGATTCTAGGACAGTTGTAGGACGATAGATCCCAAAATTCACACAACCAGTAGGCCTAGACTTCACCAAAACATCTTTAAAAAGAGGCTGATGCAGCAGATCAGAACATTTAGCATAAAATGTTGATTAACTATTATTTCTTCACAGTATAAGCTCAGCAATGCACACAAGGCAGTATGCTAAGCGCAAATGTTCGTTGCATAATGCAATTAGCGGGATAACAGTTGTCAAAAGCACACCGCACGTCAGCAGTTTCATATGACAGACGAAAACATAATTTACAAATGTCGAAAAAGGGGAGATCTAAAGATGCAACTAGCATTGGTTGCTAATATGACTAGGATGGACATTTGTCCTGTAGCCAATGAAAGAAAATTGTTTTGAAAATCAATAGCTACTGGTTTCAATGGCATATGGAAGTCTTTATAAAATACTTTAGGCTAGGCTACTTTGAAGCAAGGTAAGACATGCCTCATAATGACGTAAAATGTTCAGGTTTCAAACAATTAAGAATATGTTTTCAAAATGCATACTGCCTCCAGCTCATTGTAAAGCGGTGTGTGATGGATTAAAGCCTGCCTATCATTGTCCATGTACTTGAATAGCGAATGGGAAGCAAGCTTCAATTACCAGTTGAGAAATAAAAAAAGTATATATTTTTTATTTTATTTTTAATCAAAACTGTTTTAAAGACGCAATGGCTTTTCCAATTGTTGTGTAATGATTGGGCTTATAAAAGCATGCTTTACCCCATTAACAACGAACGAGCTGTGTGATCAGCTGTAGCAGCAGCTCTCGCGCTGATTTCCCGCTCATATACAGGCTCTGTATCCGTTACACACGCACCAATTTAATTCCACAAAATTATGCTAATTAACCAAGAGACCGATAAGACCGGTCAAATGCATTTCCAGCGACTGGTATTCCCATCAATGAATAGGCTAAAAGTCATTATTTTTTATTTATGGGCTTGAGGGGGGGCTAACAGAAAACCTGACTGACAGACAACCTGACTGACAGCCACACACCTTAAACTCTGACAGCCACTCCTCCACCACTCCTTGGTCCATAGCCAACATCTTCCCTCATCTGCTGTTGTGGACACACCTCTACCTGGGAAGCAAAGAGGGACTGTTGTTAGTACACTCTAACTAAGACAGACACACAATACAAAATCCATCTCGCTTTCCCTCACTCTCCCTTAGTTACAGCTTCACACAATCTCTGCTGTTTCACACCTCTCTCACTATCAACAGCACTCTCCCTCGCTCTCTCCTTATAATGTTACTTCAGGCTCTCCCACAGTTACATAAGAGTGTGTGAGAGAGAGAGAGGGAGGAAAACAGTGCTAAGCCCCCACTCCCCCATCCCCCATCCATTTCTCCATCCCTCCCCTCATGGATTTGAGATGTTTGTTCAAGACAATGAAGTACAGCACTAATTCTGTGTGGTGTGTGTGTGTGTGTGTCGTGAGAAGTGGGTGCAAGGAGAGGAGATGGACCATGTCCACACACCGTGTGAAAGAGAGGGGAAGAGTGAAAAGGAGAGGGGGTGAGAGAGAGACAAAACTCTCCTGCAGGAACATGTGCTCAGATTGGAATGATTATTTCTTCAACTACTTCTTAAGATCATTTACATTCACATGATGTCACACAAACACAACACATTGATCTGGTTCCACGAGACTACACACAAAGTCACGCACACAGCCCCTCGTATGGTATAAACAGAGCTAGATGAATCATGCAAATATCATCCATCTACAGTGTGTTTCCATGAGCTCAGATCTGGCCTACTAGACTAGAAGACATAATGACCAAACGTTGACCATGGTCCCGGAGGATCACCGAGCTAAAGCAGCATGTAGTGCTGCTCCCATGTTTCATGAGCTGAAATAAATTATCACAGAAATGTTCCATACACACAAAAAGCTTATTTCTCTCAAATGTTGTGCACAAATTTGTTTACATTCCTGTTAGTGAGCATTTCCCCTTTGCCAAGATAAATCCATCCACTTGACAGGTGTGGCATATCAAGAAGCTGATTAAACAGCATGATCATTACAATGTGCAGTTTTGTCACACAACACAATGGAACAGATGTCTCAAGTTAAAGGAGCGTGCAATTGGCATGTTGACTGGAGGAATGTCCACCAGAGCTGTTGTCAAATCATTTCATGTTAATTTCTCTACCATAAGCCGCTTCCAATGTCACTTTAGCAGTATGTCCAACCGACCTCACAACCACAGACCATATGAACGGCGTCGTGTGGGCGAGCCGTTTGCTGATGTCAACGTTGTAAACAAACAGAGTGCCCCATGGTGGTTGTGGAGTTATGGTTATTGAGAGGACAATGAACACAATTGCATTGTACCAATGGAAATTTTAATGCACAAAAATACTGTAACGAAATCCTGAGGCCCATTGTGAGGCCCATTTTCTATGACAACAGATGCATATCTATATTCCCAGTCATGTGAAATCCATAGATTAGGGCATTAATACATTTATTTAAATTGACTGATTTCCTCATTATGAACTGTAACTCAGTACAAATCTTTGAAATTGTTGCATTTTGCGTTTTTATTTTTGTTAGTATAGGTGGAGACACAGTGGAATGTTGCGAGGCGGCTGGTCAATATTGCCCAACACCAAACAGGAACGTGGGCGCGTGTGTGTGTATTCTAATATTCACCTCCATGTTTCACAAAACCTGTTTCAGAGAGCCTGCCAACCGGTTATAACTGCAATCACAAAGACTCCATTCACGGTCTCACACACACACTGACCTCTAGGTTATTACCACAGAGCTTAAAACAGGCAGCCTTTCCTCATAATCCTCTCTATTTAAACAACACATTCCTCTGCTAGTTTACACTTCTAATCTTCTCTGTGTGTGTGTGGTCCGAGAGGTACAGTAAGCCCAAACAAGAGTAGCAGCCAAACAAACAACCTTTAACATCAATAGCCCAGCCACACACACTCCAGTTGGATGCTATGTCCACAGTAGTAGTTTCTTCTCCATCTATCAATCACAGCACCAATACCATCAAACTTGTCCTATAAACACAGCCTATCAGAAACAAGCTAACAGACAGCACAGCCAATCACATACTCTTACACTGGCTAACTGGAGAACAAGCTATTCTGAATCAATGTTATTACACAACACACTACTTACTGCGCTGTCAGTAGGAGATCTTTTATCGCAAGACTGTATACCAACGCACACAGAACAGACACATCCACCCACTCCTCCTAGACAACTCACTCACTATGACATCTCTTTCCAATACATAGACCTACTCACACTATGATGCGTCCCAATTCTCTGTGCTTTCTCTCAAAGAATGCACTCCTCCCCACGCACTTAAAAACAATGGGTTGGTGTAAGCAAGGGCTAGCTGTGTTCAAAGCAAGTTTCCACCATATTTCTTACACGTCTTATTCCTTATGAATCAAAGAAGTGAACAAGTGAAAAATGGACAGGGCAAGCCAAGGGCTGCTCTGGCATGTTATCAGACCGGAGCAAAAGCCAGGAAGTGAATGGGCCAATCAGAAAACCCTGTTTTGGAGAGCTTGGAGGATAGAAGAAAAAGCTGCCTGAGCCGCTTTTTCCTGTGTTACGGGGAAAAATACACACACGGCAGTCATATAATTGTGCCATGCCCTAAAGGAAACAGAGGAGCGAGAAAGAAAGAGCGCTGTAGCCCAAATGAGGTGAAGGAATGTCCTGAAAATAGTCTACATTATCCTCATACTCACTCACACGAGTACACACACAATCCTAGCAGATCTCCCTCTCCTTTGGAAATAATGCCCCCGCTTTCCTAACCTCTTACTTCCTCCAGACTTCCTCTCCTCATCGCTCAATCACCCGATTCTGCAGAATCTGCACCCCCCCCCCCCTTCCCCCGCAGTAGTTTCTCTGCCAGCAGCAGTAGTGTGCCTAACTCTAATTAGTAGCTCTGTGTGTGTGGTCTGATAGATGTGGGTTCTGAGAGAGAAAGTGGACAGGCTGGAATCTTCTTATAGCAGCCTACACTCCTGTTCTCTCTCCCTCTCACTCTTTCTTCATCCCCCTCTGTCTCAGGTAACTATAGGCTCGGCCCTGATCATATTTACAGAGAGCTCCTCATACTGCTGTTTGGCAAACTGTCCTATCATTCTGTATAGCAGAGGGACTGTGTGCGCGTACCATCCTACAGAGGTTCCACTGCATTAGAGCCGTGTTTCTCGCCAGTCTCTAGGGCTTTACTGAGGAAAGCTGCGTCACATGTCAACTATTGCAAAAATCTGAACAATGCATTACTCAACCTGCCCGATAGGCAGGGCAGAGACACACACACACACACACACACACACACACAGCAACATTGATAATGAAACAAAGGATTTTAATCAAACATGCTTGACAGAGCGAACACAGACAACTGGCTAAAGACTCAGTATAGGGTACACACCCACACCTATGTCTATGTAGTGCCCACCACTGATCGATCCTACAGGACTATTGATCAGCGTACAGCCACAATATCCACCGGCAGAAACCCTAAGCAGTAGTTAGACCATCACTATAAACATCATTTAGCTACATCATGTGGAGACTAAACCACTGACCGACTGAAAAGGATACTGCTTGACATTAGACTATGGGTACTTGCTAGCTAGCTAACCAGAAGACGAGCTGAGGGACAAACTTTTTGACAGCCTTCTGGCTAAGGAAGCTACCTGTCCTGGGCTTGTCAGGCCAATGACAGTTAAACCTGATAGCTAGCATGCTGGCCAACGTAGTGACGGAACTAAGTTTGCTGCTAATTGTGAGAGTTTCACTTCACGCCTGTCAGTTGGCTAGCTAGATGCTAGCGGGCAAGATCCTTCACCTTTCACACAGCTTCGCAAGTCTGGTCGACAGCTATACACAAGCTCGCTACATACAAACTGTAGATATTTAACTATTCTCGCAAATTACTTTGTGTGAGGTCGCTAGCAGCAGATCTAGCTAATTTATATGCTTCCGAGCTCGACATAATCTCTAGCCGAATCGGCCAGGTTTCAAACTGAAAATGTGCATGCAGAAAGCGCTCTCCAAAAAGACGAACTAACTAGCTGGCTGGAAAGTTGTTTGTTTACTTACTATCATGCTATCTCGAGATTTCCTTCGTCTCCAAGTCCACTATTGTTCCGTCCGAGGAAATGGGTAGATATCAATTACTCCATAAAGACACTAGCAAGCTAAATCATTAATCAACATCAAAACCTCCATTTTCATTTACTCCCACCACTCTCCAACACTAGAGTGAACTCGAGAAGGACTAATTCGGAATGACAGGAATGGTAAGCCAATGGCTAAGCAGTATAAAAAGTAAGAACCGCGCCTTCAGAAATAGCGACCAATTAAATTTGATGTAGGGGCGGGACATAATAATTTTTTACAAATAGGGTAGATTGTCGCTGTCATCGCTGTTTGACAGTCCGGCCATGGTCATAGTTAAATGATTTATGACCTTTGTGTTTTAGCCATCATATCTTATAGTTGTAACTTTTAAATGAAACTTTGATGCGTGATTTTAAAAAGGAAAGTATACTATGTTCCATATTAAATCAAATCTATTTTTATTTGTCACATGCGCCGAATACAACCGGTGTAGTAGACCTTACAGTGAAATGCTTACTTTAAGAAAAATACAAAAAAAGTAATAGATAAGAAAAACAAACAATTAAGGAGCAGTAGTAAATAACAATAACGGGGCTATATACAGTGGGTACCGGTTCAGAGTCAATATGTGGGCACCAGTGCCGGGGTAATTGAGGTAATTATGTACATGTAGGTAGGGTTATTAATGTGGCTATGCATAGATAATAACAGAGAGTAGCAGCTATGTTGTCAACTCTTTAAAGGGTATGTATTTATAATATGCTGGATTATAAATTGTATGTACATGGTTATTACTGCCGGCTCCATTATATAAAAATGTTATGGTAGGTCTGTAATAATAATGATAAACTGGGTGGTCGAGCCCTGAATGCTGATTGGCTGACATCCGTGCTATATCAGACCATATACAAAACATTAATTTTTACTGCTCTAATTACGTCAGGGGTTTGTGATATATGGGATACCACGGCTAAGGGCTGTGTCCAGGCACTCCATGTTGCGTTGTCGGCAGGTAGCCTAGTGGTTAAGAGCGTTGGGTCAGGGTCACTGGTTTGAATCCCCAAGCCAACTGGGTGAAACATATGTTGATGTGCCATTGGCCAAGGTATTTAACCCTAATTGCTCATGTAAATCACTCTGGATAACAGCATCTGCTAAATGACTCAAATGAAAGAGCAGCCCTTAGCTGTGGTATGGGCCTTATTGCTTAATTATATAAGGTTGACATAATAATTAACCTGGGAAAAGACTGACTGCCAGTCTCAGTATGAGGTGCATAGCTAATGGCCATGCAAAAGGTTATGGATGCATAAAAACAGTGGGCCTTCAGATAATTGCAGTACTTAACATTTGAGCTAATACATTATGTAAGTTATTGACTGGCATGTCCTAGCCCACACTACAGCAGCAACATATCAGTAGCAAAGCTTTTTCTTCCATCCTCTCATCTCCCTTTTTTCCCTCTTAACACACACGCACATCTCTCTCGCTCTCTCCCACCCCTAACCCCCCACGCAGTCTCTCCCTACCCCTTCCTCCATCCCCTTCTCCTGCTGCAGGGTCTAGTCAGTACCAGTAAGGAGTCTCTGTGTGCTAAGTGGTTGTGATGTGTGGAATAAAAATGTTTAATACTCAACTACTGTATGTCACTCAAACATATTCATTCAAACCTTAAGACACTAACATGATATCTAACATTGACAGTGGTTTAATCAACACAGTGTTTGATTAGATTAGAATTTAGATGAGGAATTCCTGTCCAGAATACATTAGGATATATCACAGCTAATTTCTCTAACATCTTTATAGACATACTCACTATGTAATACTGAAATACTATCTAGTGTGTTGTGTAACAGTGTAGGTCCATAGTGTGCTTTTACATGATGGTAAAAATAGCCTAAATTAATTCCCATAAGATTTAAATGTGACATTTATAGATTCAGTGTTACCAGAGTGTGTCTGTATGTATGTGTCAGGCCAGCCCTGCTATCTGTGCAGCCTCAGTTTGGATCTCTCTAGCCTGCTGGCAGTACCCTAGCGAAAGCTCCCTCACCCTTCTCACTTCCTGCATGGTCTCAATCAGGTTCTCCTCCAGCCTACAGTGCTCCTGATGAGTTGGTGCCACCTCCCTGACCTGCTCCGCCATTCGCTCCCCCCGACTAAGCAGCCAGTCTATCAGCACCTGGAGCTTGGTCCCGGCAGCGACAATTGCTATGGCGCCCTGGGAAAAGCCCCTGAGCTCATCCTGAGCCAACCGGAGTAGGCGAGGCAGAGACTTCTCTCCCTCATCCACAGACCTCAGCGGAACCACAGAGAGAGAGAAGTCATACCCCTTTATCACCACGGTTACCCTGTAGCTGTCCTCTGGCGAGAGAGAGAGAGAGAGAGAGAGAGAGAGAGAGAGAGAGAGAGTGAGAGAGAGAGAGAGAGAGAGAGAGAAGGAAAGATAAAAAGTTATATGGCTTCATATGTAGTAGGAGTGAGAGGGGTAAAAAGAGGACAGGAAGAGGTATCTTTTGAAAAATAGATTTTTAGCTCAACGAAACTAACCAGGTTAAATAAAGGTTAAATAAAAGAGAGAGAAAGAAATAGAAAGGGTATGTGTGTGTGTGTGTGTGTGTGTGTGTGTGTGTGTGTGTGTGTGTGTGTGTGTGTGTGTGTGTATGCATGCGTGTATGTGTGTGTGTGTGTGCATACGTGTATGTGTGCAGATGTGTGTGTGTGTGTGTGTGTGTGTGTGCGTGCGTGTGTCTCACCGTATTCCTCCTTGATCTTCCTCACACACTCGGTCAGAGTCAGGGTGCTGTCGTTGCTACAGTTGTAAGTGCGGCGAAGAGATATGATACGTTCCTTCATGACATTATAGCTCTCATGTTGTTGGTTGAATGTCTCGGTCACATCAGAGAACCGCTGGTCCAAGTCCTTCACACCCACACGCTTCGGGACCAACTGACCACTCCGACTCACTGAAAAACACACACACACACACATACACACACACAGTCAATAACACACACATACACAATTGTAATATGATGGTAATATGTGTGATTGAACCTGTGGGTGCTGGTCGAGGCTGTCTGGCCGAAACTGGCTTCTCTGATTCTGGAAGCTTGGGTTGCAGTAGGGGCTGTCTCTGTAACACACAAGTTCCACTATGTGTGAATGAGGTATAGGGCGGGTTATACTAATCCGATCAATGTCTAATACTGTAACAACATACCTATTCTATTCAGTAGTCTGTGTTTCACTCAGTTGGTAATATTGTGGCATAACACTTCCTGATGCAGAAACATGTAGGTTGTGTGTTGTCATACATGCAATGACCTATTGGCTTAACATGATATGTTTTTAAACAAACCTATTTGAAAGTAGCCTAATGCATAAGTGATTATAATGTGCTTGTATGTATCTTATTCCACAAATGCCTCCCTCGGGTAAAAAAATGTGGTTGTAGTGTTACTGTAAGCACACCCAGACAATAAATAATGTTTCTTTCCTGTTCCCATATACAGTACCTCGTCGGTGTCTTCGGATGGAAAAACACAGCGGCAGCAAAATAGCACAGACATGGCGGCTGAAATAAATGATCCCGACACCCGACAGTTAATCCCCGCAATCAATCTCTCGTTATTGTTTGTCACAGACTTTATTTTTCTCTCTCGTTATCCAGGTCAATCCATCAATGCCCCGCATTCCTGGTGACGTCATCTGTCATGGGACTTGCAGGAAAGTTTTGTAGCTGTACTACAATAGATAGGACAGGTGCACCCAACTTCTATGCCAGAACTGTACAGGTGAAATGCATAGCTATACGTTTTAGCATTCAGTAGTGAACAACACAGACATTTGACACATCAGCTCCGTCTTTTTCGGTAGTGCATTTCAGTGGTATAAAGTACTCAAAGAAAAATTATTTAAAGTACTAGTTAAGTATTTTTGGGGGTATCTGTACTTTACTATTTATATTTTTGCCAACTTTTACTTTTACTTCACTACATTCCTAAATAAAATAATATAATTTTTACTCCATACATTTTTCCTGACATCCAAAAGTACTTGTCACATTTTAAGAGAACATTACTGGTCATCGCTACTCTCTGATCTGGCGGATTCACTAAACACAAATTCTTCGTTTGTAAATTATGTGTGAGTGTTGGATGTGGGCCCCTTGCTATCCGTCAAACTATCTGGTTTGCTTAATATTAGGAATTTGAAATTATTTATACTTTTACTTTTGATACTTTAGTATATTTAAAACCAGATACTTTTAGATTTTTACTTAAGAAGTATTTTACAGGGTGACTTTCACTTTTACAATACTCGGTGACTTTCCTTTTCTATTAAGTTACCTTTACTTTAAGTCAAGTATGATAATTGAGTACTTTTTCCAACGCTGGTGCCTTTATGAAACGACAAACGGAAGGCTGCCTGTAAGAAATACACTTTTTGAAACAGACAAACGGAAGCGGTCTGTCAACTGACGCTAGAGGGCGATATTTGACAGCCGCTGCTACTGATTCTACCACAACAGGGAGCCGGAAGAAGTGATCAGTGCCAGAGATACTCTGGCAGTGCTAGCCGGCTAGCTAACACATGAAATCAGAACCCACTTTTCTTAACTTCTTCTGTCAGCAAACTAAACTAATATTATAGCCCAGCGGTTTAATCGCAGCGAGTCAACATCAATATTAGTGTATATACGAGCTGGACATGCCTATGTATGTAGCTAGCTACTGAACTGCACGCAGTCTATATAGCTAGCTAGCTAAGTTAGCGTAATTACTATCTCCAAAACAAACAGGGTGTGCTGTGCAGTGGACTTTGGCAGCAGCAGAGTGGGAGTTCTAGCTACTATTGCAAGCTAGCCAGTTTATCCATACACATTATTATTGGGGCGTTTTTGAATGTCCTGTCTTATGAGGCCATTGACAACCCTAAGTTAACTAAATATACACCACATTTAGTAGCCAGCAGCTATGGCCAGCACCAGCATGGCTTCTGCAGCGGTAACAGGAGACAAACCCTCAGGTTCGGGTTCTAAGAAGAAGAATGAAAAGAAGTTGGCTTCCAAAGAGGAGTCCAGATTCCTGTCCAGTATCATGGGCGTCATGAACAACCTAAGGAAACAGGTGTGTGCGTGCGTGCGCGCCGTGTGTGTGTGTCTCTTACAGTGTATGTCTAACAGTGTTTTCTGCAGGGTACCCTATGTGATGTGATCTTGGTGGTTCAGGGGAAACATATTCCTGCTCACAGAGTAGTCTTAGCTGCAGCCAGCCACTTCTTCAGCCTCATGTTTACTAGTGAGTACATTACAAACACACTCGCATGCACACTCAACTTTGTTGTATCCCTATCTCTTTCTCCCTTACCTCTAATTACCCAATGTGACATGTGTGTCTCTCTATCGCTCCCCCTTCACATCTCTCAATCCATATCTCTCTCTAGCCAGCATGATGGAGTCTACCAGTCACGAGGTGGAGTTGAGGAGTGCTGAGCCTGAGATCATAGAACTGTTGGTGGAGTTTGTCTACACCGCTCGGTAAGACACACACACACTCAAATGTCCATCCATATGGGACACTTACGACACAAAACACACCCCAAACCGTGTGTGTGTTTCAGTATCTCAGTGAACAGCAGTAATGTCCAGTCTTTGCTGGATGCAGCCAACCAGTACCAGATAGAACCTGTGAAGAAGATGTGTGTTGACTTCCTAAAAGAGCAAGTCGATGCAACCAACTGTCTGGGTAAGACATGTCTAGATTCTATACATCTATAATAGTGTCTCTCAAATTCACCTCTACACAAACCCACTCCTTAACCTCTGGTCTCTCTCTAGGCATCTCTGCTCTAGCGGAGTGTTTGGACTGTCCAGAATTGAAGCTGTCAGCGGATGACTTTATCCATCAACACTTCACTGAGGTCTATAAATTGGATGAATTCCTCCAACTGAACGTCGCCCAGCTCACACAGCTACTGCACCAAGACACACTCACTGTCCGGGCAGAGGACCAGGTAACATACACACACCAAGATACTTTGCCATGTTGTCATTAATGTGTGTAGATCAGTGGCTCTAGTATGACATCCCTCCCCCCTATTTCTCTCTCCCTTTCTGTGTGTTTGTGTGTGTAGATCTATGAGTCTGCGGTGCGGTGGCTGAAGTATGATGTGTGTAACAGACAGAGTCACATGGTGGAAGTGTTGGGCTGTGTTCGCTTCCCTCTGGTGTCCAAAGCCTTCCTGTCTAAGACTGTCCAGGCTGAACCCCTCATACAGGACAACCCAGAGTGTCTCAAGATGGTCATCAGTGAGTACACACAGCTGTATATGGGTCTTACTATAAACTGGGGTACCAGTGAGGATTTCCTACACTAGACAACTTGTTACAGCTTTTGATAAGTCGTTGATAATAATCTGCAAACCATTTTCATGTCATTTCATTATGATATAGGTGGGATCATAGCTATGGTTGGTGCCTTGAAGGATTTGTCCAAAATCATGTGACATAAAACATTACTTTTCTGTCCTTGCATTTATGGCAATATAAGTTGTCTTTATATCATATATTAAGCATTAATCAGTTAAATTAGACATTTATTTTTTTTATTTCACCTTTATTTAACCAGGTAGGCTAGTTGAGAACAAGTTCTCATTTGCAACTGCGACCTGGCCAAGATAAAGCATAGCAGTGTGAACAGACAACACAGAGTTACACATGGAGTAAACAATTAACAAGTCAATAACACAGTAGGAAAAAAATGGGCAGTCTATATACAATGTGTGCAAAAGGCATGAGGAGGTAGGCGAATAATACAATTTTGCAGATTAACACTGGGGTGATAAATGATCAGATGGTCATGTACAGGTAGAGATATTGGTGTGCAAAAGAGCAGAAAAGTAAATAAATAAATTTAAAAAACAGTATAAAAACAGTATGGGAATGAGGTAGGTGAAAATGGGTGGGCTATTTACCAATAGACTATGTACAGCTGCAGCGATCGGTTAGCTGCTCGGATAGCTGATGTTTGAAGTTGGTGAGGGAGATAAAAGTCTCCAACTTCAGCGATTTTTGCAGTTCGTTCCAGTCACAGGCAGCAGAGTACTGGAACGAAAGGCGGCCAAATGAGGTGTTGGCTTTAGGGATGATCAGTGAGATACACCTGCTGGAGCGTGTGCTACGGATGGGTGTTGCCATCGTGACCAGTGAACTGAGATAAGGCGGAGCTTTACCTAGCATGGACTTGTAGATGACCTGGAGCCAGTGGGTCTGGCGACGAATATGTAGCGAGGGCCAGCCGACTAGAGCATACAAGTCGCAGTGGTGGGTGGTATAAGGTGCTTTGGTGACAAAACGGATGGCACTATGATAGACTGCATCCAGTTTGCTGAGTAGAGTGTTGGAAGCCATTTTGTAGATGACATCGCCGAAATCGAGGATCGGTAGAATAGTCAGTTTTACTAGGGTAAGCTTGGCGGCGTGAGTGAAGGAGGCTTTGTTGCGGAATAGAAAGCCGACTCTTGATTTGATTTTCGATTGGAGATGTTTGATGTGAGTCTGGAAGGAGAGTTTGCAGTCTAGCCAGACACCTAGGTACTTATAGATGTCCACATATTCAAGGTCGGAACCATCCAGGGTGGTGATGCTAGTCGGGCATGCGGGTGCAGGCAGCGATCGGTTGAAAAGCATGCATTTGGTTTTACACGCGTTTAAGAGCAGTTGGAGGCCACGGAAGGAGTGCTGTATGGCATTGAAGCTCGTTTGGAGGTTAGATAGCACAGTGTCCAATGACGGGCCGAAAGTATATAGAATGGTGTCGTCTGCGTAGAGGTGGATCAGGGAATCGCCCGCAGCAAGAGCAACATCATTGATATATACAGAGAAAAGAGTCGGCCCGAGAATTGAACCCTGTGGCACCCCCATAGAGACTGCCAGAGGACCGGACAGCATGCCCTCCGATTTGACACACTGAACTCTGTCTGCAAAGTAATTGGTGAACCAGGCAAGGCAGTCATCCGAGAAACCGAGGCTATTGAGTCTGCCGATCAGAATATGGTGATTGACAGAGTCGAAAGCCTTGGCGAGGTCGATGAAGACGGCTGCACAGTACTGTCTTTTATCGATGGCGGTTATGATATCGTTTAGTACCTTGAGCGTGGCTGAGGTGCACCCGTGACCGGCTCGGAAACCAGACATTGAACTTGAACCCTGTAAGAATCCTGGATCTACAGTGAGGGGGGAAAGTATTTGATCCCCTGCTGATTTGGTATGTTTGCCCACTGACAAAGAAATGATCAGTCTATCATTTTAATGGTAGGTTTATTTGAACAGTGAGAGACAGAATAACAACAAAAAAATCCAGAAAAATGCATGTCAAAAATGGTATAAATTGATTTGCATTTTAACGAGGGAAATAAGTATTTGACCCCCTCTCAATCAGAAAGATTTCTGGCTCCCAGGTGTCTGTTATAAGGTAACGAGCTGAGATTATGAGCACACTCTTAAAGGGAGTGCTCCTAATCTCAGTTTGTTACTTGTATGAAAGACACCTGTTCACAGAAGCAATTAATCAATCAGATTCCAAACTCTCCACCATGGCCAAGACCAAAGAGCTCTCCAAGGATGTCAGGGACAAGATTGTAGACCTACACAAGGCTGGAATGGGCTACAAGACCATCGCCAAGCAGCTCGGTGAGAAGGTGACAACAGTTGGTGCGAATATTCGCAAATGGAAGAAACACAAAAGAACTGTCCATCTCCCTCGGCCTGGGGCTCCATGCAAGATCTCACCTCGTGGAGTTGCAATGATCATGAGAACGGTGAGGAATCAGCCCAGAACTACACAGGAGGATCTTGTCAATGATCTCAAGGCAGCTGGGACCATAGTCACCAAGAAAACAATTGGTAACACACTACGCCGTGACGGACTGAAATCCTGCAGCGCCCGCAAGGTCCCCCTGCTCAAGAAAGCACATATACATTCCCGTCTGAAGTTTGCCAAAGAACATCTGAATGATTCAGAGGACTGGGTGAAAGTGTTGTGGTCAGATGAGACCAAAATGGAGCTCTTTGTCATCAACTCAACTCGTGAGTGTTTGGAGGAGGAGTAATGCTGCCTATGACCCCAAGAACACCATCCCCACCGTCAAACATGGAGGTGGAAACATTATGCTTTGGGGGTGTTTTTCTGCTAAGGGGACAGGACAACTTCACCGCATCAAAGGGACGATGGACGGGGCCATGTACCGTCAAATCTTGGGTGAGAACCTCCTTCCCTCAGCCAGGGCATTGAAAATGGGTTGTGGATGGGTATTCCAGCATGACAATGACCCAAAACACATGGCCAAGGCAACAAAGGAGTGGCTCAAGAAGAAGCACATTAAGGTCCTGGAGTGGCCTAGGCAGTCTCCAGACCTTAATCCCATAGAAAATCTGTGGAGGGAGCTGAAGGTTCGAGTTGCCAAACGTCAGCCTCGAAACCTTAATGACTTGGAGAAGATCTGCAAAGAGGAGTGGGACAAAATCCCTCCTGAGATGTGTGCAAACCTGGTGGCCAACTACAAGAAACGTCTGACCTCTGTGATTGCCAACAAGGGTTTTGCCACCAAGTACTAAGTCATGTTTTGCAGAGGGGTCAAATAGTTATTTCCCTCATTTAAAATGCAAATCAATTTATGATTTAAATGTAATGTAATGTATAACATTTTTTAAATGCGTTTTTCTGGATTTTTGTTGTTGTTATTCTGTCTCACTTTTCAAATAAACCTACCATTAAAATAATAAACTGATCATTTCTTTGTCAGTGGGCAAATGTACAAAATCAGCAGGGGATCAAATCATTTTTCCCCCTCACTGTTGCTGTCAGTTTTTGTATAGAGATCTCAGAAATGCAGTGTAACTACATAACATTTTGTAAATGCTTTAAAAAAGTAAATACTATTGAAAAATCAAATGTCTCTAACCGAGAGGGACCTTACCTTGATACTTAAAACCTAAATACATACTGTCATTAACGTGCTTCTTCAATCATTATGCATAATACTTGTTGGATTTGCATTTGGTATCCATTTTATTTAATTTTTTATCTGTTTTTGTCAGAGATGTGACCACTTTCCTTTGTTTTCCACCGCTTCAATTGAAGGGCGCTGCGCAACTCTGTTGCGGTAAAACCATGTGCGGTTATTATGATGATGACAACATCTCATGTTGGCTTCAACTTGGCTTTCCATACAAATACTTCCTGTTTTTTGGTCACTTTCTCATGATAACAGCGATGGTGAGATTAATGCTACTGCTATCCATGGCTTTATTATATGTGCCTGCGTCAGCCACATAGGCTACAGAAACATTGCCATGCATCCAATCTATTTCGTCAGGCAATGTCCACATTATTCTCACATATTTTACAATGTAATAATCATTTGAATATCAAGGCCTGAAAAATGCATTTATTCTTAAAGTGACAAGGGCCTACTTTTCTTTTACACTTTTTGCATGCTTTTTTGGGGAGGGGGTCTATATAAGGCCCAATACTGTGTGTGCAGTTATATAAATTATACAATTGTATAACATTGAGGTCCTTGAAAATTACAATTAAGTGCCTGGAAAAAGTCCCCAAAAGTCCTTGAATTTGACTTGCAAATGTCTGTATGAACCCTGCTTAAAGATGTGGTCCTCGGCCTAAGGGAGAAGTATAATGGGAGTTATGGGACAATTTGCATATGTGGAACTGCATTTAAACTCATATTTTGTTGTTTCAAACCATTTTGACATGTGGATCCCAATGTCACACATTGGCCCCATTATTTATGTGGGTGTGTGTAACCTCTTTTGTGTATCTAGGTGGGATGCGGTACCACCTGTTGTGCCCAGAGGATCGTGAGGATTTGGGAGAGAACAGTCACCCGCGACGTAAGAAACACGACTACAGGATTGCTCTGTTTGGAGGCTCGCAACCACAGTCCTGCAGATACTTCAACCCTAAGGTACACAAACACACACACACACCTTTGTAATCCTACATGTGCTTCAACGCAAAGAACATTACGTCACTTAGATAAGGCCAGTCTGTAGTCCATCTGCTCTCATTCAAGTATGTGGGGATGTTAATCAAACGGCCAAATCATTTCAAGTACGGGCCGTGTGTGTCCAGGACTACAGCTGGTCAGACATTCGTTGTCCGTTTGAGAAGCGTCGTGATGCCACGGCGGTGTTCTGGGATAATGTTGTTTACATCCTGGGAGGGTCTCAGCTCTTCCCCATCAAGAGGATGGACTGTTACAACGTACTGAAGGACAGCTGGTACTCCAAACTAGGTACTGGAAAGTGTGTGTGTGTGTTGTATTAGTGACTGAAATGGGAGTAGTGTGACTTGTGTTGCAACATAGAAAAATGTGTGTGTTTGGGCTGGGTGATATATTGTGAAAACCAGAATACCCCAGTATGGATATAATACCATCTATAAAGGTATTTTGATACAGTGCTAAATCAATGAAAAGTTCTACAAATTGGACTACTTCACTGTCAGTTTTGTCCTAGTTTGGTTGTGTATAAAACCATCAGAATGAAGAAAGCCCATTAAAACCACTTGGAATACATTTTTTGCCATTCTAGGGTCATTCCCTATTCATAAAACATTTAGTATTCGGTGTCTTTTAATACCATTAAATACTCACTCCCATGTGGTCTAAAATGAGAAAAATATTGTGTTTGTTCCTACATTTTCTCTTCTGTAAACCAGGCCCCCCTACACCACGGGACAGTCTGGCTGCTTGCGCCTCTCAGGGCAAGATCTACACCTCTGGAGGGTCGGAAGTAGGTGAGTTTCACACACACCGGAGAACAGGGAAGTATTGTGCTGATGGCTTATCTATATTAGTATTGTAGCGTACCTTTGTATCTCCTTTGTATTGAAGTGTTTGTGCTCCTTTCTGTGTGTGTCTGTCCGTCTCTCCCTCCAGGCAGCTCAGCGTTGAACCTGTTTGAGTGTTATGATACGAGGTGTGAGTCATGGCAGACCAAAGCCAGTATGTTGATGCCTCGCTGTAGCCACGGCAGCGTGGAGGCCAATGGGCTCATCTACGTCTGTGGAGGGTCCCTAGGCAACAACGTCTCTGGGAGGGTCCTCAGCAACTGTGAGGTCTATGACTCCGTTAAGGAGGAGTGAGTCTAATCACACATACTATGGCAGCCCCCCGCACCTCTCTGATTCAGAGGGGTTGGGTTGAATGTGGAAGACACATTTCAGTTGTACAACTGACTAGGTATCCTCCTTTCCCTTTCGTACGTACTTGCTCACATACACACACACCATACTCTTCTAGAAGTGAATAACTAGTTAATAAATGTGTGTATCTTCTGTGTGTGTTTTTAGATGGAGGGAGCTGAGTGGGATGAGGGAAGCCAGGAAGAACCACGGTCTGGTGTTTGTCAACAACAGAATCTATGCTGTGGGAGGAATGAACGGACTGGGTATGGCACACACACACACACTCTGTTGGGTATGTTTGGGGTATATTTATATGTGTGAGTGTATAGGTGGGCTGGACTCGGTGGAGTACTATGACATCGGCAGGAATGAGTGGCACGTTGCCACGGCGATGCCGTGGCGTGGGATGAACGTGAGGTGTGCTGCAGTCAGCGGAGTGATTTACGTACTGGCAGGTTTCCAGGGGGTCGGACGACTCGGACACATCCTGGAGTACCACACTGACACTGACAGGTACACACACACACATTTGTGTATGATTTCCTGTGTGTGTTTTATCTTACTCCTTCGTGTGTGTGTGTGTGTGTAGGTGGGTGACGTGCAGTAAGGTGAGGGCGTTCCCCGTCACCAGCTGTCTGATCTGTGTGGTGGACACCTGTGGGGCCAAGGAAGAGGAGACTGAGTCAACACACATAGTACCCCCATCATCATCCACAGCATAACACAGGGTCTTTAAAATGTTTTATCTGTTGTGCTTTTATTTGGAGGACGAGAGCTGGTCAGTGTGGTATGAAACTGCTGTACTGGAATCATGTTGAAGCTTCACATTGACAGAAATCATAGAGAACACACTCTGAGGCGAGGTGCTGACTAGCAGAACATAGAACTGGGAAAATACTAACATGAAAGTCACTCAGTGATGATTGTCTTCTGACAGAAGCTCATTGTTAAAGCTACAGATGAACGACTGATCTAAGAGCTCTCAGCTGATACACTTAGTCTCAACTAAACATGTTTTTATCAGACCTGGGTCAGGTACTTTTAAGTACTTGAAAGTAGATAGCACTTTTGGAACTAATCCATTGGTTGTATTTTACCGTGTAAATGAAATCAAGTGCAGCTCAAGAATTTGAAAATATGATTCTATACTATGTATTTTATGCTATTGTGTGTATTTAATTGTACTGTTTTATATTGTACAGCAATGAAATGTAATGTCTGAGGTTATAGAAGAAACATTAGCATTTTTACTACTGTATGTATGTGATGACTGTTACATGAAATTGATAATAAACAAAGCTGGAACTAAACATGTTTTTATTTGGTTACTAATAGTTAGGTTGCTATGTGGACATTGAGACTAATGATAAGAACAATATGCACATCATTGAGTTTACACATTTAATTAAAAACAGTTTAAAGGCTCAATGTTTTGTGTAGACTCATATGCTGACAAGGTGACATCAGCTGCTTGTCAAGATGGCATTAGCTGCTGTAAAGGCCTCATGAAGGCCATATGTATATGTCCTAATTAAAAGGAAGAGTTTAATCAGAAATAGAAATGTTAATCATTTAGAATCGTCATTGAAACGCAGCATTCCCTGAGTGGGTTTAAATCATTTGGATTAATGCTTCCTAAAATAGTGTCCCACAGGCCATCTCTTTCTTTTCATCCCATTCCTCTCTTTCTAAGCTGTGAAAAGAGGAACAACGTTTATTTGAGCACCACGTTGACTAGAAAGAACCTACAGTCTCCTCACTCCTCTCACTCTTCATCCTCTTCCTCAGTCATCAGCAGAGCAAACCTGTTGTTGATCTCCTGGGAGGAAGGGGCTCCTCCTTTTGCTCCTCCTCTCCCCCTCTTCCTCCTCCCTGATGATGATGAGGGTAGTGTACTTAGCATGCAGTCCTCCAGAGCAGCCAGTAGGGAGCGGTAGATACGCCCAGAGAGAGGAGCTGCAGCCAGAACAGATTCAGGAGAACAACCCCCTCTCAGACGGCCAACCAAACCATGGACCAGACTACCACTGAATAACCTAGGGGACAGAGGGACAGTATGGTTCAAACGGGTAGGGGCAGTTTGTGTGTGTGTGTGCTTGCGTTACCTACCATGCTGTGTCTGGTTCAGGCAGGGGCAGACACAGTAGCTGGTTCAGACTGAGTACACTCCACAGGCAGGCCTGCCATTGGCTGAGGGAATGAGCCACGCCCACATCGAAACCCCGCCTGTCTCCTGGCCGCAGGCGAAGCTTCATCCACAGGTTCCGTTCTGTGGCTGAGTTAGAGCGAGAACTGGTTTAGTGTGTATGTTGGTGTACGAAAGACAAGACTGTACAACCAAATATTTGGGCACTTTGATGTTTTTTTGTATTTGTGTGTGTGTTTGTGCACACGTTTATGCGCGTGCCTGTGTGTTTGCATGTGTGTACACTGCCCCTACCTGTGTTCTGGTTCTGTCCAGGATGAGTGTTCCGGGCCATCTCTCCATGGACCATGCCCAGCAGCAGAGCCTGTACCTGGGGTAGAGAGGGAAAAGGTCTGGCCTCTCTCCTCCAGAACCCAGTCACTCCAAGGGCCAGCCTAAGGTGAGGAGGTAGGGGGGACAGAGAAGACTCCTTCACCCCCAGAACATCATACAGCACTCCCAGCCGAACTGACACAGGAGCCTATAGAGAGATGGAGCGAGAGAGGGGGAGGAAGAGAGAGGGAGGGAGAGAGAGAGAGAGGGAGGGAGGGAGGGAGGGAGGGAGAGAGAGAGAGAGAGAGAGAGAGAGGGAGAGAGCGAGAGGGAGGGAGGGAGAGGGAGGGAGAGAGCGAGAGAGAGAGGGAGGGAGAGAGAGGGAGGGAGAGAGAGGGAGGGGTGGGGATTAGTATAATCAAAAGGAAGATGACACTATGGACAAAAAAGTAACAATCTTGGAAAAAATGTAGACTGAGTGTGTTGTTATGGTTACCAGGCATAGTGTGTTGATATTGTTACCTGCCAGTGTGTTGCTATGATTACCTGCCAGAGAGTTATGGTTACCTGGCAGAGTGTCTCAAGGTGTAGAATGGTTCCAGGGGTCCGTGGCTCCACCTGGCACTTCCTCAGGTTCAGATTGTGTCTGTCGTACTCCTCCACAAACACACTCATACCTCTGTCACTCTCCACAGCGCTAGGGGCAATGTTCTCACCCTGACCACTGCCTGAGGAAGGCTCTGCACCCCCTGACCCACTCCCTGTTTCTGACCTCTGCCCCTTCCCCCCCTCCCCCACTGCCTTCCTCCCCTCCCCCTTTCTCCCTGTCCCTCTACCTGGGTCTCCTGTCCACCTTGTCTCTGGACCCTGTGACACTCTCCCCACCCCGTCTCTCCCCTCTCCCCCTGCTCCTGATTGGCCAGTAGGATCCCGTAGAGGGCCTGTCGTATGGCCGTGGCACTGCAGTGGCTGCTGGGTAGTCGGCTGTTCTCCACCTGAGGGATGAGCAGCACCCTCCTGAGCTCCAGGACATCCAGCACCAGGGGGGCCATCGCCCCGCTCCCTGCGGCCCAGCACAGCCACTCTGGCAGCGGGCAGGGAGTAGTGGTCCACAGCCCCTCTGGCGACCTGGATGAGCCTCCAGAGAACCAGGTAGAGAGACGGCTCTGAGGAGTCAGATGGTACTCTTGCATGCCTGACCAGAGCACAGAACACAGGCCGGACTTCTCTCCTCCACTCCCTGCTCTTTCCCTTCCTCCTCTCCCTCTCCCTCCTCCTCTTTCTACTCTTCCTGTCAGTCTCCCCACCTCCTCCAGAGCCTCCTCAGGACCAGGGAAGGAGGAGAGCCAGAGAAGGAGGCCCTCTATATGGGATGGGCTCCCTCCGCCCCTGCCTCCCCTCTTCCCTCCCGTGGTTAGCTGAGGGAGGAGTGTGTGTATGTGTTTGTAGGTTTGTTTTGTGGTGTAGTCATTCCCTGCCAGGACAGCACACAGCGGCAGAAGTTCCCGGTTCATTCCCCTGAAGTGCTGGCACATCCCACTGACCGTGTAGCGTCTGGCTGGGATGTAGTGATGTGGAGGGGAACCGCTAACACTGCCCCATTGGAAGAACCGGAACGGAATATAACCACCTGGAAATAGAGGCGGGAGAAAGGGATGAGAGAGAGGAGGGGGAGGGGTAAGATAAAAACTGGAAGGAGACATCACTTCATGGTCTGGCTCCACCCACCTGGCAAGTCAAAGATGTAAAAGTCGCTGTCATTGGTCAGAACTGGACAACCCCACTGATTGGCCAGGCAGGCAATCTCCCAGTCTGCCTCGGCGGGGCACTGGACCAACGGGACACCTCGCTGGGAGAGGACCTGAGGGAGGGACAGAAAAAAAAAGAATGTGATGTGAAAAAGGAGAAGAGTGGTGTGTATGAGTTCACCTGTATTTCGTACGTGTGTATGTCTTTGGGTCCGTCTGTGTGTGTCTGTACCTGGATGAAGACGTGTCTTGTGAGGAGGGGGAGGACAGAGCCGTGTCGGCCCCGGGACAGAGACTCAGCCTCTTGGATCTTACTCTGCAGCCGCTGCCTCAGGGTGGACAGCTTCTTATCACTGGGGTCCATGCCTGAGAAACACACACACACCAGGGTTTCCGTTAGGAAAATGTGGCGCTGGACAACGTGACCGGGAAGATTCAAATTTTCGGGCCTTTTGAGAAATCTATCGGACCCATATGCATTGCGTGCATAAGGGGGTCCAACCACGGTGCTCAGAATGACAGAAATCCCATTTAGATTATGGTAATGCAGCTTAACAGAACATGCAACTCACGTAATGAAGCAGACAATAAAACATCATTTTCAAACATTTGCCAATATACAATTCACAGGAAAACACCATCCTAAACTGCGCACCTGGGAAAACACCATTCTAAACAGCGCACCTGGGAAAACACCATTCTAAAACAGCGCACCTGGGAAAACACCATTCTAAAACAGAGCACTTGGGAAAACACCATTCTAAAACAGCGCACCTGGGAAAACACCATTCTAAACAGCGCACCTGGGAACACACCATTCTAAACAGCGCACCTGGGAAAACACCATTCTAAAACAGTGCACCTGGGAAAACACCATTCTAAAACAGAGCACCTGGGAAAACACCATTCTAAAACAGCGCACCTGGGAAAACACCATTCTAAACAGCGCACCTGGGAAAACACCATTCTAAAACAGCGCACCTGGGAAAACACCATTCTAAAACAGAGCACCTGGGAAAACACCATTCTAAAACAGCACACCTGGGAAAACATCATTCTAAAACAGCACACCTGGGAAAACACCATTCTAAACAGCGCACCTGGGAAAACACCATTCTAAACAGCACACCTGGGAAAACACCATTCTAAACAGAACACCTGAGAAAACACCACAACACACCTGGGAAAACACCATTCTAAAACAGCACACCTGGGAAAACACCATTCTAAAACAGCACACCTGGGAAAACACCACAGCGCACCTGGGAAAATACCATTCTAAACAGCACACCTGGGAAAACACCATTCTAAACAGAACACCTGAGAAAACACCACAGCACACCTGGGAAAACACCATTCTAAAACAGCACACCTGGGAAAACACCACAGCACACCTGATAGCGGTTATAAAGAGGGAGAATTTAAAGATGCAACAACTAGAATGGGTTGCTAATATGACTAGGAGTGAAATTGCATAGCGATGGATCGAATAGAAAAGTAAATGGAAATACATGTGCCAAATTACTCCTATAATTGCTCCTGTCTGTACAGAAATAAATACAGAAATAAATACAATAATTCATAAATACAATAATTCAAAATACTTCACCAGAAAGTATTATTTAGCCACAGAGGAAACAAGGATTATTAGCTTATTTTAAAAAAATAGCTAGCTGTGGATTGTTTCAAATCATAACCTCGTAGGCATATGCCTATTTGCGAAGTCCGCAATTTGGGCAGCACGCGTGGGAATAGGCCAAGCTGGTTATTGAGTTGCAGGTGTCAGTGAAAAACATCTAAAATATGTGTGGAGATAATGTGTCTTGAGTTTAATTTAAAATGTTGAGACATGAAGAAGGGGAGGGATGTGTGGCGAAGATACTGTATAGGCGAGTCTCTCTCTTGCGCATTCATTGTTTCATTGTGTGAATTGTTTGCACTTTGATTATATATTTTCTTTATCAATTCCCCATCACATATGTCACAAGTAGTTAATTCCCGTCATTTGGTTACATCAATTTCTGTTAATGCATGTATTAATGACAGTTTTCACCGTTCTCATGCGCGGAGTAGAAACGTTGTTTGCAGAGTTCACAACCTGCTACACTTGCGAGAAACAAGTTTGGGTTTATTTCATAACCATCATTTACGAGATGTATATATGTTTTCATTGTCTTGTTTGGAGTGCTCCATGTGAGCAATGAGCATGTGTCTAGTTTCTCTGTTTTGATCATGTTGGGGGACCTCGCACGCATAGAAGTACCTGGCCTGCTGCGCGGAAATTTAGGAAAGTGTTGTTGTTGTTTTTTACATCCATTGCGAATTATAATATATTAAAACTTTACTTCCTCACAGTAAGCTATTTCAAAAATATTTCCAACAATCTACCGCTCGATAATCACCAGTTATAGGCTACTGCTGCATTGGCCTATAGGCTATGAGTTCCATACGCTCATTTCTTTAGCCGCCAATGGATCACGGTGTCTCAATGTGTCCGTATGGCAGAGGCTGGTGATCTCTCATTAGTTGACTTAACTTTTAGAATTTTAATTAGATGTTTATGATTAACCATTTGATAATGATTTTGAGAAATTAAAACTTTATTATTGAAATGAAACGGTTCCACAAAAATGTGCATATGAAAATCATAACTGGCATGCAGAACGGTAGAAATGGTAGGATAAATTGACATCTTCCCCAAACTTGAAACTCACGCGCCTTTCATAAAATAATTGCCTCCATGTTTCCATGGTCAGATTTTGCCTATAGGCTACATTGAAGCAATGGAAGACATGTCTCAATATGTAATAAAACATTCAGGTTTCAAACAATTAAGCATGTTTTCAAAATGAATACTGCCTCCAGCTCACATTGTAAAGTGGTTGGTGACCCACTGATAGCCTGCTGCCTGCACTTGAATGGTGAATGGGTGGCGCACTTCAATTACCAGTTGAGAAATAAAAAAGCTATTTTTAATTTAGAACCAAAACTGTTTTTAACACAAGATTACATTTAGAATTGTTGCGCATTGAATGGATTTATAAAAGCATGTTTTACTCCAGCACCAACCAGCTGTGAATCTGCAGGAGAAATCCCTATCAAAATAGGCTCTAAATGATAGTTGTGTTGAATAAATAAGATATTAGATGACTAACAAAAATACACAAAGGCCAATTTAATTCCACTAAATTATGCAAAGTAACCTATAGACCGATAAGCATGACGGTCAAATGTATTTACATTAATTAATAAAAAAGTGTTATTTTGCAATGGGATTCGTTTTTCTCCCGGCAACAGTTTTATTGCGGCCAAAAAGCCGGCTAACATAAACCCTGACACACACATCATCATCATCATCATCATCATCATTGACGGTTACTGGAATCGATCATGATTTTTCTCCTAGTGGATTTTATTTAAGGGGCTTCAGAAGTTACTGAAGAGGCCGATTCGTGAGCCACAGATCCTGTTGCACACACACCAGACACACACAAACACCTCCTCCTCCTTACCGCCATCCAGCACCACATAAGGCTGTATATTGCAGGCCTCCAGTGCAGAGATGAAGGTAGACAGTAGGGCAGCGAAGGCATCGTAGTCCCCTCCGTGTGCCTGATCCAGTCCATGGTTTAGATAGAGCCTGAAGAACAGACTACAGCCATCTATCACAAGTCTGCTGTCTCTGAACCTGACGTCCTGGAACAAGCCCCTGTTACCCTCCACATAGCTGGTCAGACCATGGACACCCATCACATCACATCATATATAGACTGCCCTGGAGGGAAAGAGTGAGGGGGAAGAAAGAGCGGGAAGGAGTGTTGCGAAAGATAGGGGGTGTGGAGAGAGAGATAACGGTTCTTACAACCAATTTTACACGCAAGTATACAGAGTTACAACAAAGGGATTGAAGTATAAACTGTGTACTCTTGTCTACACTACACATTATTGCTATTCTGGAGAATGTGTTCATCTTGATCTTGTTTAGGGGCTGACTGTGGTCAGGGAAAAACATATTTCCTTGAAAACAA
The DNA here is from genome assembly GCF_034236695.1 of Oncorhynchus nerka. NCBI lineage: Eukaryota > Metazoa > Chordata > Actinopteri > Salmoniformes > Salmonidae > Oncorhynchus > Oncorhynchus nerka. The sequence goes on from NC_088399.1 coordinate 77,532,065, forward strand.
CGTGACGAGGCGCAGACCTTACAAAGCCTATTGTATTAACATGAAATATAAAACGACACAGATATATATGAACTACATTAGATATAATCCAAACGTTGCTGTGCATATTGTATTGACGTGAAATATAAAATGAGACAGATAAATATGCACGTTAATTGTCATAAAACTCACCCGTTTCACTTCAAAAGACATCGACATGACAAGTTTACTTCCTGCTACGTCAAAACACGCGCGAAAGGAACCATGGGAGATTGAGTTTCAAAATGTATTTTTGTTTAACTAAGCCATTTAAGAACAAGTTCATATTTGCAATGACAGCCTACCCCTAGCCAAACCCTAACGACGCTGGGCCAAGTGTGCACCGCCCTATGGGACTCCCAATCATAGGTTTTGATACAGCTTGGAGTTAAACCAGGGTCTGTAGTGACACCTCCAGCACTGAGATGCAGTGCCTTAGACCGCTGCTCCACTCGGGAGCCCCTAAATCCACTTGCTACATTCATTGTATAAAAAAACAACCCATTGCAAAATAAAATATCATTTTATTACTCTCACTGAAGATTTTATGTAAAAGAGTTGTCTCCTTGCAATGCATCAGTTCACTGTTCAGCTGGCCTTAGGGTGAGCACATTTAAAAGACCCAAATGTGGGACAACAGGATGATTTTGCGAGTCATTCGCAAGACAATGTAGTCTACATGAATATCTTTTGTGTTGAGCACAGTCATTGCTGTTGAGAGAGCACTGCAGCAGACAGACGGCAGCTGAGTATACTTTAGCCAACACAGAAAGGGAGAGAAACTGAGAAATAGTCCTAATCATTCAAATAGTTTCGGGAGAGAGGATTGAAAGATGTGCTTTCTTTCTAGGTAGGCTATATAGCTAGCTCATCCGTCTTCCGGGGGAAGATCAAAGTGGCTATGTCTGGGACGGTTCAAACAGGACCATAGATACACCATTTCAGTGGAGGCTGCTGAGGAGAGTACGGCTCATAATAATGACTGGAATAGAGCGAATGGAATGACATCAAACACATGGAAACCATGTGTTTTATGTATTTGATACCATTCCACCGATTCCGCTCCAGACATTACCATGAGCCCGTCCTCCCCAATTAAGGTGCCACCAAGCACCTGTGCAACGTTCATACAATAAGGTATACTTTACATCAACAAATGTTTAAAAGCAATGAGCCTGATGCAACAGATCAGAATGCTTAAAATGTTGAAAAACAATTATTTCTTCACATTATAAGCGCAGCAATGCACACATGGCAGTAGGCTATGCTCGAATGTTCCTCAATACAATTAGGGGGAACACACCATTCTAAAAAGCGCACCACATATGAGAGTGGTTTCATGTAACAGAGGTGAAACTATCCCTTAGAAATGTAGAGAGGGTAAATCTACAGATGCAATAAACAACACCAGGATTGTGAATGCTGACTGTCTCCACTCAGATTGAAAGGTGGGTGACGTGTGAGGTGCGCAGCTGCAACCTGGTATCAGAGCATTACGTATTATTCTTTCTGTAAATCAGGGGACTTTTCGTATGATATGTATTACTTTGTGGATATTCAGCACCCATTCCGTATGATATGTTATTAGGAATTTGCAAAATGATGTGTTATGAATTCTAGCTAGGTGGTTAACGTTAGCTAGCTGGCTAAAGGAAAGGGGGATACCTAGTCAGTTGTACAACTGAATGCCTTCAACTTAAATGTATCTTCCGCATTTAACCCAATCCCTCTGAATCAGAGAGGTGTGGGGGGCTGCCACGCCTTCGACACCCAGGGGAACTAACGTTAGCTACACTATGGGTTGGGGTTAAGGTTAGGGTTAAGTTTTGGAGTTAGGTTAAAGGGTTAAGGTTAGGGTTAAGTTTTGGAGTTAGGTTAAAGGGTTAAGGTTAAGGTTAGTAGAGGGTTAGCTAACATGCCAAGTAGTTGAAAAGTTGCTAATATGTTAAAGTTGTCCTTGATGTGATTTAAACTGACAACCTCACGGTTGCTAGATGTTAGTGCTATTCGCCCACCCATCCACCCTGACCTTGGTTTTTGCCTTAAGTAAACATCTGTCTTATGTAACCACAACAAACATAACAATATCACACTAATTTGAGTGTCACTGATTTACTTTTACTATGTTACGTCTAGTATATGAGACCAGGCTGCAAATATACATAGCTTATATAGCCTAAAAGCCCATTTATGCTTGATCCACAAATGTGGTTGGAGGCTCAAAATGGACAGTGTGACGCAATTGCGGAGCCTCCGGCAGCTTGCAGAGGCCAAATTGAGCTCTTTACCTCTGTGCCATGCACCTCCCAAATTGTGTAAAAATGTTGAGGGCTCTGTGTAGCTCAGTATTGACATGATTGGTTGACTGTAGGTGAGGGTGGGAGATCTTGTATAAACACAAAATCACTTCCTTGAGAACAACTCTGCACTGCTCTGTGAAGTGCAAGAGGTATGAATGCCCTGACTTCTGCAGAGGCCATATCACCGTAAATGCTGCATGGCCAATGCAGACATCTGTGCCTTTTCGAGCCAATTCATGCTTGAATCTAAAATGTGGTTGGAGGAGCCACGTGGATGGTATGACGCAATTGCGGAACCTCCAGAGGCACTCAGAGGCCAAATTGAGCTCCATACTGCATCGCAATGCACCTCTCAATGTTTTAACAATGTGGAGGGCTCTGTTTAGCTCTGCATTGACATGATTGGTTGATGGTAGGTGAGGGCGGGAGGTCCTGTATAAACACAAACTCACTTCCTTCACAACAGCTCTGCACTGCTCTGTGAAGTGCAAGAGGTATGAATGCCCTGACTTCTGCAGAGATTTCACTGTAAATGCTGCACAGCCAAGGCAGACGTCAGATTACCAAGCAGCGCCTTTAACCCAGGCTACAATTTTACATGTAGGCAAATTATTTATGTAGGCTCCATTTAGGCAAAATAGATTTAAATATACGATTTAAATGTTGGCCTTTTAGAGGCAATTTATTTTTATTTTTTAAAATGTGAATTTCTGGCTCAGACAGCCCAATTGATCCATTTTAGTTATAGTCTACTCTTATTAGCCTTTTAAATGTGTGAATGACCTAGGTCCAGGAATAGACCCATGTTGCCATATGAACATATGTTGTAATGAAACAGCATGGAGCAGGTCTCTAACACTATATTTGAAATTGGGATGGTTCATCTTCACTTTGGGACAATTTAAATTACACTTAAATTACACTTCTGGATGGTGATGAAAAAAGTTAGTCTTGAGACCTGTATGTAGCAGGTTAGCTGGCATTGGCCAGAAAGTTGAAGTCACACTGGAGCTTGGGCTGGAGCTGACCAGGGCGCCATTCTGGCACCTCCAATTTTTGGGGAATTGGAGGAGAGAGATTTCATCAGCAGGTAGCCTATAAAATAATGATAGACTAACTAAATAGCTAATTCAAAACATAATAAGCCATGCTACAACTATCTCGCTAGTTAACGTTTTAGCTATAGGACTAAGCATTATTGTAATTGACTCGTTGTCGCCTTTCCACTGGCACTGTTGAGAAATACATCGGACACATTATTTGAAAGCTGCGATTCCCCTCTATTAAAAACAGTAGGTTATGTAATTCACACATAAAACATTTTAAAAATTGTCCAATTGACAAATAGCTTCCATGGTGTGCATATATATCTCCCCTAAAGCATTAATATTTTAGCCTTATAAGTTATAGATAAACATGTCTTAGTTAGCTACCTTGCAATTAATTAATTACTTTGAATTTAACCTTTACTTAACTGAAGTAGCCTACCTTATCCATTTTATCCCTGATTCATTGAATGAGGGAATACTTATATAAAGACATGAAAGTATTTGGTTGTAATGTTGATATTTTATATTAAGGGTGACCAACCATCCTCCAGGAGAGCTACTGGATGTGCAGGCTTTTGTTCGAGCCCACTCTAATACACCACGTTGTAGCCCAAACATCAGCTGCTCAACATGACCTTGATATGTAGACGTGGGTGTGTTTCAGGGCTGAATCAAAAGCTGGCACACCCAGTAGCTCTCCAGATGGAGGGTTGATCATATGTATTTTATGCAGTAGCCTAACAGTGTAGTTATTTTACTTTGTGAGGGGTTAAGTGTCTTGGCAGGAGATAGTAGGATTACATGGGATCAGAGACCAGCAGCCTTCTAGTGTCAATTCCACATTCATGCTGACTTTTTCATATAGGCCACATAGACACCACCAATTGTTGTCATGGAAATTTGGTTAAAGTCATGGAATTCCATCTGTCAAAAATGTGTATGAAACCTTAACAGTCAATAATCAGAGGTCTCTATAGCATAATATACTTTGGGAGTTTCTGTGAATATCGTCTAACGGACCGACTTGAACAAAAGCTGAATATCAAATTATAATAGTTTTCTAGTGAGTGATTGATTGATTTATAGTAGAGTAAAACTATCTTAATGTAGCCTACTGGACATAATGGATGATGGATCTCTCTCTTTCCTTTCCATCTTGCTCCAAAGGGATGGATGACTGAGGCATCTGGCTGCCTGCCTGCAGCCACACATGAATTTACATGTTTTATTGAATAAAATAAGCCAAAAAGCAAACTGAAGAAAAAAAGAACAACACGTTTTAACCATTCACTATCAATAGCTCAGATTAAATAATGTGGTGTGATGAACCAATAACAAAGGAGAAAATGCAGAGAACACGGTAAAGCTGTTTTACCAGTTGTATTTAGATTGTTATAATGGAAACACCTATTGGATAAATTTGTCAACTCGTCTCTTGTTGCGAAAAATATTTTTTTCCGGCAAGTTTTCAGGGCTTGTGGGCGGGTTTAAGTGGTTCTTGTGCAAAACAGTTTTTTCTACCCCTGGCAACCCTGCTGATTTACAGCTGTAACAGCTCTTGAGCGGGCTAGTTCTCCACCCGTTATTATGGCGACAACGTCAGGGGGACCCAACATCGGGACTCCCGGGACCAGCCAGAGTCCACACACCACCACGGCACAGCGGAAAAAAGACGGGAATCCATCCGCGAGGTACTGGGAGAGCCACGACTCCCTGGTTCAGCTCGAGACGGTGCGACAGTGGATCGGGAAGCACTACAAAAAGGTGCGTGAGCTAACACTAGCGTAGCGGCTAACTATTTACATTGGTAATCATGGGCTAGTTAGCATAGCGGCTAACTATTGTTGACATGATGAATACTGCTAGCTAGCTAAGCAATTTATCGCTACTTAACTAGCTAACTAAAGTAAGTTATTAAATACATTTGCTGTATGCCTTAGCTAGCTAACTGCCAGAGGTTGGAAGCTACTTCTACCTAACTAGCAAGATTGCAAGTAAGCTAGCAGCTAACATTAGCTAGCTAACTGCGTTACAATAGCAGGGTTGCGATCAATTTCAATTCAGAAAGTAAACCAAATTCGAATTTCAGTGTACTTCCTGAATTGACCCCACTCATGTACAATAGCAACTGTTTATAATCTGCAAACAGTAACATTGTAACTAGCTTGCTAGGAAACTACGTATGTATGTTTTCAGCTGCTAAGGCTGCTATCTTCGACTCCGTTAAAACACTATATAGCTAGTTTTGTGCTCAGTATTTCATAGAGTAGTGACTGTACAATGTAGCAAGATGCTCAAGCTATACCAGATGTCCTACTGTTAGGCATGTCCTTCTGCATTACTGATGGTGTGTTTGTGTGCGAAGTATGTGCAGGCAGATTCTCCATCCTGCCAGGCTCTAGCCTCCCTCACCCTTCAGATGCTTCAGTTCCAGGAGGAAGTGTTCGGCAGACGGGCTGAAATCCGCACACACACCAAACTACCTGTGAGTATACAAACACACTAGGGTTTCTGTAAGGACAAGTGACCAGGAAGATTTTAATTTACCGGACATATGCATTGTGTGTGTCGTGGAAATTACCACCAGGGACACCTGAAGTGAATCTTAAATGAATCATTCTTTATTTACAGCAAGCTGGGGAGGTCACAGTCAAACTTAGATGCATAAAGTACTGGTCTGAAGTGAGCTCCCTCGGGAGGTCCCATTAGATCTGTTTATATACTGCTTAAACAGACAAGTAGGCATGGTTCATAGGGTTGGTTCCTGTGTGTGTCTGGCATAGTATCCTATCTTTTTTATTTTTTTATTTCACCTTTATTTAACCAAGTAGGCTAGTTGAGAACAAGTTCTCATTTACAACTGCGACCTGGCCAAGATAAAGCATAGCAGTGTGAACAGACAACACAGAGTTACACATGGAGTAAAAAATGTTTTTACATTTTTTTTTTTATCCTTTATTTTACTAGGCAAGTCAGTTAAGAACAAATTCTTATTTTCAATGACGGCCTAGGAACAGTGGGTTAACTGCCTGTTCAGGGGCAGAACGACAGATTTGTACCTTGTCAGCTCGGGGATTCGAACTTGCAACCTTTGTTACTAGTCCAACACTCTAACCACTAACAATAAACAAGTCAATAACACAGTAGAAAAAAAATGTCTATATACATTGTGTGCAAAAGGCATGAGGAGGTAGGCGAATAATGACAATTTAGCAGATTAACACTGGAGTGATAAATGATCAGATGGTCATGTGCAGGTAGAGATACTGGTGTGCAAAACAGCAGAGAAGTAAATAAATAAAAACAGTATGGGGATGAGGTAGGTAAATTGGGTGGGCTATTTACCGATGGACTATGTACAGCTGCAGCGATCGGTTAGCTGCTTAGATAGCAAATATTTTAAGTTGGTGAGGGAGATAAGTCTCCAACTTCAGTGATTTTTGCAATTCGTTCTAGTCACAGGCAGCAGAGAACTGGAAGGAAAGGCGTCTAAATGAGGTGTTGGCTTTAGGGATGATCAGTCAGATACACCTGCTGGAGCGCGTGGTACAGGTGGGTGTTGCCATCGTGACCAGTGAACTGAGATAAGGCGGAGCTTTACCTAGCATGGACTTGTGGATGACCTGGAGCCAGTGGGTCTGGCGACGAATATGTAGCGAGGACCAGCCGACTAGAGCATACAGGTCGCAGTGGTGGGTGGTATAAGGTGCTTTAGTAACAAAATGGATGGCACTGTGATAAACTGCATCCAGTTTGCTGAGTAGAGTATTGGAAGCTATTTTGTAGATGACATCGCCGAAGTCGAGGATCGGTAGGATAGTCAGTTTTACTAGGGTAAGTTTGGCGGCGTGAGTGAAGGAGGCTTTGTTGCGGAATAGAAAGCAGACTCTAGATTTGATTAAAGATTGGAGATGTTTGATATGAGTCTGGAAGGAGAGTTTACAGTATTCTAGGTCGGAACCATCCAGGGTGGTGATGCTAGACGGGCATGCAGGTGCAGGCAGCGAACGGTTGAAGAGCATGCATTTGGTTTTTCTAGCGTTTAAGAGCAGTTGGAGGCCACGGAAGGAGTGTTGTATGGCATTGAAGCTTGTTTGGAGGTTCGATAGCACAGTGTCCAATGACGGGCTGAAAGTATATAGAATGGTGTCGTCTGCGTAGAGGTGGATCAGGGAATCGCCCGCAGCAAGAGCAACATCATTGATATATACAGAGAAAAGAGTCGGCCCGAGAATTGAACCCTGTGGCACCCCCATAGAGACTGCCAGAGGACCGGACAACATGCCCTCCGATTTGACACACTGAACTCTGTCTGCAAAGTAGTTGGTGAACCAGGCAAGGCAGTCATTAGAAAAACCGACGCTACTGAGTCTGCCGATAAGAATATGGTGATTGACAGAGTCGAAAACCTTGGCCAGGTCGATGAAGACGGCTGCACAGGACTGTCTTTTATCGATGGCGGTTATGATATCGTTTAGTACCTTGAGCGTGGCTGAGGTGTACCCGTGACCGGCTCGGAAACCAGATTGCACAGCGGAGAAGGTACAGTGGGATTCGAGATGGTCAGTAGTGTTCTGTTTGTTGACTAGGCTTTCGAAGACCTTAGATAGGCAGGGCAGGATGGATATAGGTCTGTAACAGTTTGGGTCCAGGGTGTCTCCCCCTTTGAAGAGGGGGATGACTGCGGCAGCTTTCCAATCCTTGGGGATCTCAGACGATATGAAAGAGATGTCTTAACTTATAGAACATATTCTGGGCGTTCGGCCAGATGGTCCTAAGGATGTCTTCATGTCGCCCCCTCATATATTTACCAAGCACAGGCAGGAACCAAGGATTATTTATGACACGACAGACAAGATGAACATTTTCCATCAATAAACAAGGGATATTGGCCAAATGCGCCATATTGATGTGTCCTTAAAAACAGCCTATAATATAACAACATTTAAAAATATTCCTTGTGTTTCGATGTGTGCAAAACTTTAGCCTATTGGTTTTTACTTTCCAAACGTTATTAGGGTACAGTTGAAGTCAAAAGTTCACATACACCTTAGCCAAGTACATTTAAACTCAGTTTTTCACAATTCCTGATATTTAATCCTAGTAAAAATTCCCTGTCTTAGGTCAGTTAGGATCACCACTTTATTTTAAGAATGTGAAATGTCAGAATAATAGTAGAGTGATTTATTTCAGCTTTTATTTATTTCATCACATTCCCAATGGGTCATAAGTTTACATACACTCAATTAGTATTTGGTAGAATTGCCTTTAAATTGTTTAACTTGGATCAAACATTTCGGGTAGCCTTCCACAAGCTTCCCACAATAAGTTGGGTGAATTTTGGCCCATTCCTCCTGACAGAGTTGGTGTAGCTGAGTCAGGTTTGTAGGCCTCCTTGCTCCCACATGCTTTTTCAGTTCTGCCCACACATTTTCTATAGGATTGATGTCAGGGCTTTGTGATGGCCACTCCAATACCTTTACTTTGTTGTCCTTAAGCCATTTTGTCACTACTTTGGAAGTATGCTTGGGGTCATTGTCCATTTTGGAAGACCCATTTGCGACCAAGCTTTAACTTCCTGACTGATGTCTTGAGATGTTGCTTCAATATATCCACATCATTTTCCTTTCCTCATGATACCATCTATTTTGTGAAGTGCATCAGTCCCTCCTACAGCAAAACACCCCCACAATGTGATGCTGCCACCCCGTGCTTCACGGTTGGGATGGTGTTCTTCGGCTTGCAAGCCTCTCCCTTTTTCCTCCAAACATAACAATGGTCATTATGGCCAAACAGTTCTATTTTTGTTTCATCAGACCAGAAGACATTTATCCTAAAAGTACGATCTTTGTCCCCAAAGGTGCAGTTGCAAACCGTAGTCTGGCTTTTTTTATGACTGTTTTGGAGCAGTGGCTTCTTCCTTGCTGAGCAGCCTTTCAGGTTATGTCGATATAGGACTCGTTTTTCTGTGGATATAGATACTTTTGTGAAGATGCTGGAGGAAACAGGTACAAGGTCTTTTGCTGCTGTTCTGGGATTGATTTGCACTTTTCACACCAAAGTACGTTCATCTCTAGGAGACAGAACACGTCTCCTTCCTGAGCGGCATGAGGGCTGCTTGGTCCCATGGTGTTTATACTTGCGTACTATTGTTTGTACAGATGAACGTGGTACCTTCAGGCATTTGGAAATTGCTCCCAAGGATGAACCAGACTTGTGGAGGTCTACATTTTTTTTTCTGGGGTCTTGGCTGATTTCTTTTGATTTCCCATGATTTCAAGCAAAGAGGCACTGAGTTTGAAGGTAGGCCTTGAAATACATCCACAGGTATATCTCCAATTGACTCAAATGATGTCAATTAGCCTATCAGAAGCTTCTAAAGCCATGACATAATTTTCTGGAATTTTCCAAGCTGTTTAAAGGCACAGTCAACTTAGTGTATATAAACTTCTGACCCAATAGATTTTTGATGCAGTGAATTATAAGTGAAATAATCTGTCTGTAAACAATTGTTGGAAAAATTACTTGTCATGCGCAGAGTAGATGTCCTAACCGACTTGCCAGAACTATTGTTTGTTAACAATCAATTTGTGGAGTGGTTGAAAAACGAGTTTTAATGACTCCAACCTAAGTGTATGTAAACTTCTGACTTCAACTGTATATCATATCAAATGTATTCATAAATCCCTTCTTACATCAGCTGATATCTCAAAGTGCTGTACAGAAACCAAAGATGTTCATAGATGACCAGCAGGGTCAAATAATAATAATCACAGTGGTTGTCAAGGGTGCAACAGGTCAGCCCATCAGAAGTATATGTCAGTTGGCTTTTCATAGCCGATCATTCAGAGTATCTCTACCGCTCCTGCTGTCTCTAGAAAGTTGAAAACAACAGGTCTGGGACAGGTAGCACGTCCGGTGAACAGTTCAGGGTTCCATAGCCGCAGGCAGAACAGCTGAAACTGGAGCAGCAGCACGGCCAGGTGGACTGGGGACAGCAAGGAGTCATCAGGCCAGGTAGTCCTGAGGCATGGTCCTGGGGCTCAGGTCCTCAGAGAGAGAGAGAATTAGAGAGAGCATACTTACATTCACACAGGACACCGGATAAGACAGGAGAAATACTCCAGCTATGACAGACTGAGCCCCCCGACACATAAACTACTGCAGCATAAATACTGGAGGTTGAGATAGGAGGGGTCAGGAGACACTGTGGCCCCGTCCGACGATACACCCGGACAGGGCCAAACAGGCAGGATATAACCCCACCCACTTTGCCAAAGCACAGCCCCCACACCACTAGAGGGATATCTTCAACCACCAACTTACCATCTTGAGACAAGGCTGAGTATAGCCCACGAAGATCTCCCCCACGGCACAACCCAAGGGGGGTTGCCAAACCGGACAGGAAGATCACGTCATTTCTAAAGTAACTCAAGCCATTGCTTATAGGGAAAACACGAGTAGGATATTATATTGTGGCAAACACAACATTACAGTTGGAACAGAATGAAACAAAACACTTGCGAACTGGTTTAAAACTTCACATTTTAGCAGCAATTACCTAGAAAGGCTAGTGCCTACTGTACCCAACAAATGACAGCAGGTGGCTAATGGTATTTATTTTACAACAGGCCTACTTAGAACCTTAAACTAAATACGGATAACACATTTAAAAAGACAGATTGGACTTCATTTAGCCAGTGACAATTTCTCAACCGATGTAACAAAACACGTTTTGCTTATTTAAAGAACTGGTTTAGATGAATAAATAGGCTTACAATAATAACAATGATATACAATAAGGATAAAACAAATAATTATAAATATGAAAAAAAGACACAAAATAAAGTTCCAAAATTGCATCCTACCTGAATAGCTACTTGCACATTAGCCTGCATTTGGCCAAGCCAACGTTCTTCTCATCTTTGTCCAACACAATATTAAAACTTGTCCATTCAGGGGACATTCCCCTTGTGGACTTTTCACTATAGGCATGTACTCTAACTTTCGTTTTACTTCAGTGCAAAAGACCTACATCCTCGCAATAAACAGTATCCCAAGGCTCCTCTCTAGCTCTCTTTCTCTCTTCAGCAGCAGGCGCATGCGTGTAAGGCAGAGGGTAATGAGTGAGAGAATGGTGCTGAAGCTGAAATCGGGATGTATGATAGGCAGCCCTGGACAATTTGGCCGGTCTTTTAATTGATTTAAGCGGCCAAAAGCCTGCATTTTCCAGCTAGTGGAAACCACCCATGTGTGGGTTTCAAATCTTATTTTATTTGTCACATTCGCCGAATACTGTGAAATGCTTACTTACAAGCCCTTAACCAACAATGCAGTTTTTAGAAAAATAAGAGTTAAGGAAAAAAACATTTACTAAAGAAACTACATTTTAATAAAATAATAAAACAACAATAACGAGACTATATACAGGCGGTACCGGTACAGAGTTAGTTGGGTTAATTGAGGTAATATGTACATGTAGGTAGGGGTAAATTGACTATGCATAGATATTAAACAGCGAGTAGCAGCAGCATAAAAAGGGGGGGTCAATGCAAATAGTCCGGGTAGCCATTTGATTATCTGTTCAGCAGTCTTATGGCTAAAGGGTAGAAGCCTTCTGGACCAAGACTTGGCACTCTGGTACCGCTTGCCGTGCAGTAGCAGAGAGAACAGTCTATGACTAGGGTGGCTGGAGCCTTAGGCAATTTTTAGGGCCTACCTTTGACACCGCCTGGTATAGAGGTCCTGGATGGCAGGAATCTTGGCCCCAGTGATGTACTGGGCCATACGCACTACCCTCTGTTGTGCCTTGCGGTAGGAGGCCGAGCAGTTGCCATACCAGGTGGTGATAGTCTCTGGTGCAGCTGTAGAACTTTTTGAGGATCTAAGGACCCATGCCAAATCTTTTCAGTCTCCTGAGGAGGACTGGGCATTGTCGTGCCCTCTTCACGACTGTCTTGGTTTGTTTGGACCATAATAGTTTGTTGGTGATGTGGACACCAAGGAACTTGAAACTCTCAACCTGCTCCACTACAGCCCCGTCGATGAGAAGGGGGCGTGCTCGGCCCTTCTTTTCCTGTAGTCCACGATCATCTCCTTTGTCTTGATCACGTTGAGGGAGAGGTTGTTGGCATGGCACCACACTTCCAGGTATGACCTCCTTATGGGCTGTCTCATTGTTGTCGGTGATCATACCTACCACCGTTGTGTCTTCGGAAAACTTAATGATGGTGTTGGAGTCGTGCGACGGGTCGGTAGTCATTTAGGCAGGTTACTTTAGGGTTCTTGGGCACAGGGACTATGGTGGTCTGCTTGAAACATGTAGGTATTACAGACCCGGTCAGGGACACGTTGAAAATGTAAATGAAGACACTTGCCAGTTGGTCAGCGCATGCTTGGAGTGCACGTCCTGGTAATCCGTCTGGCCCTGCGGCCTTGTGAATGTTGATCTGTTTAAAGGTCTTGCTCACATCGGCTACGGCGAGCGTGATCACACAGTCATCCAGAACAGCTGGTACTCTCATGCATGCTTCAGTGTTGCTTGACTTGAAGCGCCTATAGAAGTCATTTAGCTCGTCTGGTAGGCTTGTCACTGGGCAGCTCGCGGCTGAGCTTCCATTTGTAGTCTGTAATAGTTTACAAGCCCGGCCACATCCGACAAGCGTCGGCGCCGGTGTAGTAGGATTCAGTCTTAGTCCTGTATTTACGCTTTGCTTGTTTGATGGTTTGTCTGAGGGCATAGCGGGATTTCTTATAAGCTTCTGGGTTAGAGTACTTCTCCTTGAAGCGGCAGCTGTACCCGTTATCTCGGTGCGGATGTTGCCTGTAATCCATGGCTTCTGGTTGGGGTATATACTAGAGGTCGACCGATTTAATCGGCATGGCCGATTTCAAGTTATCATAACAATCGGTAATCTGCCTTTTTGGACACCGATTATGGCTGATTACATTGCAATTGTGTCACATCTCTTGCATTCAGTGCAAGCACAGTCAGGGTATATGTAGCACTTTTGGCCGCTTGGCTCGTTGCCAACTGTGTAAAGACCATTTCTTCCTAACAAAGACTGTAATTAGTTTGCCAGAATTGTACATAGTTATAACATTGAATGTTGTGCAATGTAACAGCAGTATTTAGTCTTTGGGTTGCCACCTGTTAGTGAAATACGGAACCATTCCGTATTTTATCGGAAAGAATAAACATTTTGTTTTTTCGAAATTATAATTTCCGGATTTGACCATATTAATGACCAAAGGCTTGAATTTATGTGTGTTTATTATAATTAAGTATATGATTTGATAGAGCAGTCTGACTGAGCGGTGGAAGGCTCTTAAGGATTCATTCAAACAGCACTTTACTGCGTTTGCCAGCAGCTTTTGCCAGTGCTTGATTCCCTGTGCTGTTTATGACTTCAAGCCTACGAACTCCCGAGATTAGACTGGCAATACTATAGTGCCTATTAGAACATCCAATAGTCAAAGGTATATGAAATACAAATGGTATAGAGAGAAATAGTCGACACGTCATAATTCCTATAATAACTACAACCTAAAACTTCTTAACTGGGAATATTGAAGACTCATGTTAAAAGGAACCACCAGCTTTCATATGTTCTGATGTTCTGAGCAAGGAACTTTTACCGAAATGTTAGCTTTTTTACACTTGTACTTTCTTCTCCAACACTGTGTTTTTGCATTATTTAATCCAAATTGAATGTTTCATTATTTATTTGAGACTAAATTGATTTTATTTATGTATTATATTAACTTAAAATAAGTGTTCATTGTTCATTCAGTACTGTTGTTATTGTCATTATTTTATATGCTTTTTGGTCCTCCAATAATCGGTATTGGCGTTGAAAAATTATAGTCGGTCGACCTCTAGTATGTACGTTATTGATGAAGCTGGTGACGGATGTGGTATACTACTCAATTCCATCGGATTAACATATTATAGTCTGTGCAAGGAAAACAGTCCTTTAGCTTAGCATCTTCGTCATCTGACAACTTCCGTATTGAGCTGGTGCTTCCTGCTTTAATTTAAGCTTTGAAGCAGGAATCAGGAAGATAGAATTATGGTCAGATTTGCCAATTGGAGGGTGGGGGAGAGCTTTGTACGCGTCTTTGTGTGTGGAGTATAGGTGGTCTAGAGTTTAATTTAAAAATGTTCTCTTGTTGCACATGTAACATGCTGGTAGAAATGAGGAAAAACAGATTTATGTTTCCCTGCATTAAAGTCCCCAGCCACTAGGAGCGCTGCCTCTGGACGAGCATTTTATTGTTTGCTTATGGTTTTGTACAGCTCGTTGAGTGTGGTCTTAGTGCCAGCATTGGTTTGTGGTAGTAAATAGACAGCTACGAAAAATACAAATGAAACCTCTCTTGGTAAATAGCGTGGTCAACAGCTTATCATAAGATAATTTACCTCAGGCGGGCAAAAATTAGAGGCTTCCTTGATATTAGATTTTGTGCACCAGCTGTTATTCACAAATACACAGACCACCACCCCTTGTCTTACCGGTGGCAGCTGTTTTGTATGTTGTATGTTATCCATGTCGTCGTTCAGCCACGTCTCTGTGAAACATAAGAAATTACAGTTGTTAATGTCCCGTTGGTAGGATAGTCTTGAACGGAGCTCCTTCAGTTTATTCTCCAATTATTGCACGTTGGCCAATAGGACAAATGGTAGAGGAGGGTTACTCACTCGCCAACAACTTCTCACAAGGCACCCGGACCTGCGTCCACTGTATCTGCGTCTTCTCTTCACACGAATGACGGGGATTTGGGCCTTGTCGGGTATCTGGAGTAAATCCTTCGCGTCTGTATTAAAGGGGAGTAATCACTGTTCTGATGTACAGAAGCTCTTTTCAGTCATAAGAGACTATGGCAGAAACATTATGTACAAAATGTACAATTATGTACAAATAACGTGAAAAAAACCACACAAAATAGAACAATTGGTTCGGAGCCCGTAAAACAGCACCCATCTCCGGCGCCATTATTGGTATTTTTGTGTGTGTGCTCCTCTCTAGTCTCAGTGCTTCCTGGACCTGCGCCCAGGAGGCGGGCTTTGCCACATCCTTGGCACTGCATACAAGTTCAAGACTGATCAGGGCTGGTGAGTGACAGATCTTATCCCCTATCACTTACCTCCTAGCCCCCGTCCCCTGTCTCTTATCTCCTCCCTCTGACAGGGCTGGTGAGTGACACCTTTGGCAACGTCCTGCTTGGTAACCTGCATGAGTACTCTTCCTCCCCCAGGAGAAGGTTTGACCTACAGAACTCCTCCAGGACGGACCGTAACGTAGAGATGTTTACTACTCTGGAGAAGACCCTGGTCCAGAATAGCTGTCTGTCGAGGCCCGTCGTGTATGTGGACCAGGAGGTGGATCAGAACCTGAACAGCAGACTGGCTGACATCATCACCAAACACCAGGTGAGGGAGGAGGTGCGGGAGGGAGGGCAGCAAGAAGGGAAGATAGATGGAGAGCAGGGGGAGGAAGGAAGATTTCTGTAATTTTGCCATGGGTGCTGTTGTTTTCTCTCTTGGGCTGTTATCTCTGTTGGGAAATGTAGTTCTTTGTCTCAACTGATGGGTAATGTAGTTCTTTGTCTGTCTCAGGGTTCGTTGACTGAGGACAGAACCCAAGCCTCTCACCACATCTACCCCCGTCCAGCTGTCACAGACCAAGGTCAATGTGTGTGTGTGTGGGGTCATCGCATAGAATTA
This sequence comes from Oncorhynchus nerka, assembly GCF_034236695.1. Classification (NCBI taxonomy): domain Eukaryota; kingdom Metazoa; phylum Chordata; class Actinopteri; order Salmoniformes; family Salmonidae; genus Oncorhynchus; species Oncorhynchus nerka. The sequence continues at coordinate 77,548,159 of NC_088399.1, forward strand.
CATATTGTAACTAATTTAATAGGATCTTTGTGGGTCATAGCCTGTTGGCAGCTTTGATCCAAATTCACATTTTTAAGTAATTTTGTGAGTTCTGTTCTTAGTTTTTGACCGTTGGTGTGTGTTTGTGTGTCCTTATTTCCAGATTGGGAGTGGGTGCGCCCTGTTATGCGGAAGGACAACTATGTGTTGGTGCACTGGGGCAGGCACCCTGACAGGTAACACACACACACTAGGGTTGAATGGTGGGAACCCAGTTACCGAGATTTACCAGGATTTACCACCAATACCACTCCCTTTTCCGGGGTTAAATAACTGTGAGAAACCGGTAAACTATAATAGATTATTTATATGAAAGCATGGCAACCTTATATTTTAATTGTAAAGATTATAATTTTTTAATTACAGCTGCAGAGTTTTAAAACAGCCTCACTCGAATATCGTTGCTTTAAATCAATGCAGGCACGCGCGAGCAATCTGTCTTTCTCTCTATCAACTCCAATCAAATTGCATCCAAAATAGATCATCCTGTTCTAGATTGATATATAGCTCTATATATATAGAGATGTCCTAGACTACCTCTTTCAGGTTATACATTCAATGCAGTATTAGCCTTATATTTAGCTAATTAATGATTGGTTATGCATAATAATCTTCTAACTTATAGCCTCTGTCTCTTGGTGCAATACGCATGCACCTGTGCTCCGCTGGCCTCTCACCTTTAAAAAACTCAGCTCTTGGAATCCATGCAGGAAAAGCTTCCTACAATACCTTGCTGGACATAATTTCTTATGCCAATAGACTATTTGAAGAGGGATGCAAGCTCTTGTTTGCTGAATGTTTTTTACAGCAGCCAATAGAACTCACAGGTAGTTTGAAAGAAGAGCGAAGCGCTATGCTGGTAGGCTGTAGCAGTTATTTATTCAGACAAACAACCATTCTGCATCTAATTCTAGTCCTATATTATTCAAGGATGTCATTAGAATGATGAAGATGAGGACAACCAAACTTATTTCATTTAACTGTTGAAATGGAGGAAGGAATAAAGCAGCAATAGAGAAAGAAAGAGGTAGGCTAATAACATGGGGAAATGTTATCATGGGTATATATGCGTCAGCCTACTAATTATACAACTATTAAAATCAAATTCGCTAGCCTAAACTTGTAACTTTGTAGGCTGCATGTGCTGCACCAGAATCACATGTTCTCTCCCTGCTTTATCATGGTTTGAACAATTCCAGTCCATATAATACAGTCCACAGTCAAAAAGATTAGCCTACTGGAGCTAGTTTAACTTATGTACCCAAGAGAGCATATAGCTAGGTACATCTGGGCATTTACATTTACATTTAAGTCATTTAGCAGACGCTCTTATCCAGAGCGACTTACAAATTGGTGCATTCACCTTATGACCTCCAGTGGAACAGTAGTGCATCTAAATCTTTTCAGGGGGAGGGGGGGTGAGAGGGATTACTTTATCCTATCCTAGGTATTCCTTAAAGAGGTGGGGTTTCAGGTGTCTCCGGAAGGTGGTGATTGACTCCGCTGTCCTGGCGTCGTGAGGGAGTTTGTTCCACCATTGGGGGGCCAGAGCAGCGAACAGTTTTGACTGGGCTGAGCGGGAACTGTACTTCCTCAGTGGTAGGGAGGCGAGCAGGCCAGAGGTGGATGAACGCAGTGCCCTTGTTTGGGTGTAGGGCCTGATCAGAGCCTGGAGGTACTGAGGTGCCGTTCCCCTCACAGCTCCGTAGGCAAGCACCATGGTCTTGTAGCGGATGCGAGCTTCAACTGGAAGCCAGTGGAGGGAGCGGAGGAGCGGGTGACGTGAGAGAACTTGGGAAGGTTGAACACCAGACGGGCTGCGGCGTTCTGGATGAGTTGTAGGGGTTTAATGGCACAGGCAGGGAGCCCAGCCAACAGCGAGTTGCAGTAATCCAGACGGGAGATGACAAGTGCCTGGATTAGGACCTGCGCCGCTTCCTGTGTGAGGCAGGGTCGTACTCTGCGGATGTTGTAGAGCATGAACCTACAGGAACGGGCCACCGCCTTGATGTTAGTTGAGAACGACAGGGTGTTGTCCAGGATCACGCCAAGGTTCTTAGCGCTCTGGGAGGAGGACACAATGGAGTTGTCAACCGTGATGGCGAGATCATGGAACGGGCAGTCCTTCCCCGGGAGGAAGAGCAGCTCCGTCTTGCCGAGGTTCAGCTTGAGGTGGTGATCCGTCATCCACACGGATATGTCTGCCAGACATGCAGAGATGCGATTCGCCACCTGGTCATCAGAAGGGGGAAAGGAGAAGATTAATTGTGTGTCGTCTGCATAGCAATGATAGGAGAGACCATGTGAGGTTATGACAGAGCCAAGTGACTTGGTGTATAGCGAGAATAGGAGAGGGCCTAGAACAGAGCCCTGGGGGACACCAGTGGTGAGAGCACGTGGTGTGGAGACGGATTCTCGCCACGCCACCTGGTAGGAGCGACCTGTCAGGTAGGACGCAATCCAAGCGTGGGCCGCGCCGGAGATGCCCAACTCGGAGAGGGTGGAGAGGAGGATCTGATGGTTCACAGTATCGAAGGCAGCCGATAGGTCTAGAAGGATGAGAGCAGAGGAGAGAGAGTTAGCTTTAGCAGTGCGGAGCGCCTCCGTGATACAGAGAAGAGCAGTCTCAGTTGAATGACTAGTCTTGAAACCTGACTGATTTGGATCAAGAAGGTCATTCTGAGAGAGATAGCGGGAGAGCTGGCCAAGGACGGCACGTTCAAGAGTTTTGGAGAGAAAAGAAAGAAGGGATACTGGTCTGTAGTTGTTGACATCGGAGGGATCGAGTGTAGGTTTTTTCAGAAGGGGTGCAACTCTCGCTCTCTTGAAGACGGAAGGGACGTAGCCAGCGGTCAGGGATGAGTTGATGAGCGAGGTGAGGTAAGGGAGGAGGTCTCCGGAAATGGTCTGGAGAAGAGAGGAGGGGATAGGGTCAAGCGGGCAGGTTGTAGGGCGGCCGGCCGTCACAAGACGCGAGATTTCATCTGGAGAGAGAGGGAGAAAGAGGTCAGAGCACAGGGTAGGGCAGTGTGAGCAGAACCAGCGGTGTCGTTTGACTTAGCAAACGGGGATCGGATGTCGTCGACCTTCTTTTCAAAATGGTTGACGAAGTCATCTGCAGAGAGGGAGGAGGGGGAGGGGGAGGAGGATTCAGGAGGGAGGAGAAGGTTGCAAAGAGCTTCCTAGGGTTAGAGGCAGATGCTTGGAATTTAGTGTGGTAGAAAGTGGCTTTAGCAGCAGAGAGAGAAGAGGAAAATGTAGAGAGGAGGGAGTGAAAGGATGTCAGGTCCGCAGGGAGGCGAGTTTTCCTCCATTTCCGCTCGGCTGCCCGGAGCCCTGTTCTGTGAGCTCGCAATGAGTCGTCGAGCCACGGAGCGGGAGGGGAGGACCGAGCCGGCCTGGAGGATAGGGGACATAGAGAGTCAAAGGATGCAGAAAGGGAGGAGAGGAGGGTTGAGGAGGCAGAATCAGGAGATAGGTTGGAGAAGGTTTGAGCAGAGGGAAGAGATGATAGGATGGAAGAGGAGAGAGTAGCGGGGGAGAGAGAGCGAAGGTTGGGACGGCGCGATACCATCCGAGTAGGGGCAGTGTGGGAAGTGTTGGATGAGAGCGAGAGGGAAAAGGATACAAGGTAGTGGTCGGAGACTTGGAGGGGAGTTGCAACGAGGTTAGTGGAAGAACAGCATCTAGTAAAGATGAGGTCGAGCGTATTTCCTGCCTTGTGAGTAGGGGGGAAGGTGAGAGGGTGAGGTCAAAAGAGGAGAGGAGTGGAAAGAAGGAGGCAGAGAGGAATGAGTCAAAGGTAGGCGTGGGGAGGTTAAAGTCGCCCAGAACTGTGAGAGGTGAGCCGTCCTCAGGAAAGGAGCTTATCAAGGCATCAAGCTCATTGATGAACTCTCCGAGGGAACCTGGAGGGCGATAAATGATAAGGATGTTAAGCTTGAAAGGGCTGGTAACTGTGACAGCATGGAATTCAAAGGAGGCGATAGACAGATGGGTAAGGGGAGAAAGAGAGAATGACCACTTGGGAGAGATGAGGATCCCGGTGCCACCACCCCGCTGACCAGAAGCTCTCGGGGTGTGCGAGAACACGTGGGCAGACGAAGAGAGAGCAGTAGGAGTAGCAGTGTTGTCTGTGGTGATCCATGTTTCCGTCAGTGCCAAGAAGTCGAGGGACTGGAGGGAGACATAGGCGGAGATGAACTCTGCCTTGTTGGCCGCAGATCGGCAGTTCCAGAGGCTACCGGAGACCTGGAACTCCACGTGGGTCGTGCGCGCTGGGACCACCAGATTAGGGTGGCCGCGGCCACGCGGTGTGGAGCGTTTGTATGGTCTGTGCAGAGAGGAGAGAACAGGGATAGACAGACACATAGTTGACAGGCTACACAAGAGGCTACGCTAATGCAAAGGAGATTGGAATGACAAGTGGACTACACGTCACGAGTGTTCAGAGAGTTAAGCTTACGTAGCAAGAATCTTATTGACTAAAATGATTAAAATGATACAGTACTGCTGAAGTAGGCTAGCTGGCAGAGGCTGCGTTGTTGACTAAGTAGGCTAGTTGGCATTGGCTGCGTTGTTGACACTACACTAATCAAGTCGTTCCGTTGAGTGTAATAGTTTCTACTGTGCTGCTATTCGGGGCTAGCTGGCTAGCTAGCAGTGATGATTACGTTACGTTGCGTTGAAAGAACGACAATAGCTGGCTAGTTAACCTAGGAAATCGCTCTAGACTACACAATTATCTTTGATACAAAGACGGCTATGTAGCTAGCTATGTAGCTAGCTACGATCAAACAAATCAAGCCGTTGTACTGTAATGAAATGAAATGAAAAATGTGATACTACCTGTGGAGCGGCGAAATGCGACCGGATTGTTGAGTGCAGAAGTTCTGTTCGGTAGACGTTGGCTAGCTGTTGGCTAGCTAGCAGAGTCTCCTATGTTAAGGACGACATAAAACTACACACTCTAAACTACACAATTATCTTGGGTACGAAGACAGCAAAGACAACTATGTAGCTAGCTAACACTACACTAATCAAGTCGTTCAGTTGAGTGTAATAGTTGTGCTGCTAATCGGTAGACGGTGGACTAGCTAACGGTGGACGTTAGCTAGCTGGCTAGCTGCAGGGCAGTGTAGACTGCGTTAGGACGACGAAATACGATAATTACGCAATTATCTATGATACAAAGACGGCTGTGTAGCTAGCTAAGAAGGAATTGCTAAGATTAGACAAATCAAACCGTTGTACTATAATGAAATGTAATACTACCTGCGGACCGAGTGCAGATGCGAGTGCAGATGCGACCGCTCGCTCCAACCCGGAAGCTACTTTTATGTTTTTCTGTTGTGCGTAATGTGCAGTAGCTTATGTCATAGCTGTATTGGATAATGGCACAATCATGTGGGCTTGGTCATTAAATGCCTTTTTAATATAGGGCTCATAAAATGTATGGCTCTAAATGTATTTAATGTATGGCTCAGGTAGCATCAGGCTTTAATTTCCGATCAAAGCTCTAACCCTGGATTGTATACTGTCATGGTCAAAACATAGATGCAACATTAGCTAAGATGGGGAGAAGTCTGTCCATAATAAAGCACTGCTCTGCATTCTTAACAACATTATCAACAAGGCAAGTTTTACAAGCCCTAGTTTTGTGCACCTGGACTACTGTTCAGAGTCTGGTCAGGTGCCACAAAGAGGGAATTTGCAGGAAAATTGCAGTTGGCTCAGAACAGGGCAGCCATGCATACCCCACAAGACATGCCACACGTCTCTTCACATTCCCCAGTCCAGAACAGACTATGGGAGGGTTACAGTACTACATGGAACCATGACTACATGGAACTCTATTCCACATCAGGTAACTGATGCAGCAGTAGAATCAGATTTTAAGAGCAGGTAAAAAATACACCTTATGGAACAACAGGGAATGTGAAGAGACACACGCAAAGGTACAGACACGTGCATATGCACACATTGTGATATTGTTGTATGGTGATATTGAACATTTTGTATTGTGGATATGTAGTGGTGTAATAATGTCACATTACGTATAAAACAGTACATCATATTAGTGCCTTAATGTGTTTGGCCCCCAGGAAGAGTAGCTGCTGGCAACAGCTAATGGGGATCCCTAAAAAATACAAATCTAATCCAGACATATGCCTATTTATATGCCTTATAATGCTTTTGAATGACACTTCCGGTTTGGTGGAAAATACTGGGTTACATGTGAGAGAAGTGATTTATTCTCAGGATGGAACATGTTGTAAAATACCGGAAACATTTTCAACCCTAACACACGAACACACACCCTCCATAATCATGTGTATGACTGTTTGTTTCCTGTAGCTACGATAGCTGGCTGTCCACCAGTGACGTAGAGGGAGAGGTGCAGGAACCTCCACACACACACAGACCTTGGAGGGTAAGAAAACACACACACACACACACAGTTCTATGACTATTTCTCACAAGTGATGAATACGTGTGTGTGTACAGGTGCATGCAGGCTGGGTGTTGGATACGGAGGTGTATAATGAGTGGATGAATGAAGAAGACTACCTGGTAGATGACAGAAACGTTCCTCTCATCCTCCGCCGGAGAGTCCACGTCACAGACCAACAGGTGTGTGTGTGTGTGTGAGATCCTGTGGCTCTGGGCTAGTTGTGTGCTTGTGTGTGTGTTGCTCTCCCTCCACTGTCTTTTTTTAACAGGCCTGTGTGAGCACTTTCTTAGTTGGTATGTCTACCATCACTTGTCTCTCCCCCCTCTCTTCCTCCACCAGGACCGTAAGTTTACTCCACTGAAGAAGAGAAGACGCTCCCCCTCTCCTCCCTCTTCCGATGGCAAAAAGAAAGGAGGAAAGAAGAGGTGAGGTTTCTGTCTCTTCTTCCACCCCTAGCTCAATCTTGATGGAATTTTCATATTTGTTCCTTTTAACCCCTATTCTCTACCTATTGGCCCTCTCTCTATAACCCTGCCTTCCCTCCCTAGTGGTGGGTTTAAGAGGCGTGGGCCAAAGGAGGAAGAGGAAGACGTAGAGGAGGATCTGACTAAAGATATGGAGGATCCAACACCTGTCCCTAATATGGAAGAAATTATACTGCCTAAGAATGGTACATGTGTACACACACAGACACACAGACAGACAGACACACACACAGACAGATGTTTACTTGTTGTGTCTCTGTCTACAGTGAACCCAAAGAAGGACAGTGAGAACACTCCTGTCAAAGGAGGGATGATGACCGACCTGGGTGAGTGAGAGAGAGAGAGAGGGCGTGTGTGTGTGTGTGTGTGTGTGTGTGTGTGTGTGTGTGTGTGTGGTTATAACTCATTCTCCCTCTTTTCTTCAGATGAAATTGAGGATGACTCTCTGCTTCCTGGTGGAAGGGTAACAATTCAATTAGAACTGCAAGAATTTGATTGAATTGTCTCATTTTGATGAGGAATTTAGTGTGTCTGTACCCTACACACCGATATACCAATTATGTACTGTATGTGTGTGTGTGTGTGCAGGAGGATGAGGAGGGCAGAGAGGGGCTGCGTCTGTCAGATGGAGAAGACAACATCACAGAACAAACTCACCACATCATCGTCCCGTCCTACACCGCCTGGTTCAACTATAACTGGTGAGTACACACCAGTTATAGTTGTTTCCACCATAATTTGCAAATAAATTCTTAAAAAATCCTACAATGTGATTTTCTGGATTTTTTTTCTCTCATTTTGTCTGTTATAGTTGAAGTGTACCTATGATGAAAATCACAGGCCTCATCTTTTTAAGTGGGAGAACTTTCACAATTGGTGGCTGACTAAATACTTTTTTCCCCCACTGTATATTCAAAATGAGTGTTGCCTGTTTTTTTCCAAACTTTGTGTACATGTTCCAGTATTCACCAGATCGAGAAACGAGCTCTTCCAGAGTTCTTTAACGGACAGAACAAGTCCAAATCTCCAGAGATGTGAGTAACAATTTCAGGTGTTTCTCAGGGTTCAGTGCTTGGGCCCCTGCTGTTTTCTTCACACATGATTGTACCCCTTCAGAGACATAATGAACACAATGTGTGTGTGTAGATACCTGGCATATCGTAACTTCATGATTGACTCGTACCGGCTGAACCCCCAGGAGTACCTCAGCTCCACCTCCTGCAGACGGAACCTGACAGGAGACGTCTGCGCCGTCATGAGGTGTGCTATGAAGTTTTAACTACCACTTACTGTGTGTGTGTTGTGTAACAGTGTTTATTGTAACTGTGTGTGTATTGTAACTGTGTGTAGGGTCCATGCGTTGTTGGAGCAGTGGGGGTTAGTGAACTACCAGGTGGATGCAGAAAGCAGACCTCTCCCTATGGGACCCCCTCCCACCCCTCACTTCAACACACTGGCTGATGCACCCTCAGGACTGGCCCCGCTGCAGCACAGACCACTACAGGTAACACACACACACTTATGTTTTTGGGCTCCTGATTGGCGCAGCGGTCTAAGGCACTGCATCTCCGTGCAAGAGGCGTCACTACAGTCCATGGTTCGAATCCAGGCTATATCACATCCGTGATTTGGAGTCCCATAGGGCAGCGCACAATTTGTTCTTTACTGACTTGCCTAGTTAAATAAAGGTAAAAAGAAAATAAATAAATATGTGTATATATAATCGAACACTAACAGTGAAATTGAGGTACAAATTGACAGCCTGTATGCTTGTTTTGATCCTCTCAAATCTTTCCCTCTCCATCCCTCTCTCTCTTCCTCTCCATCCCTCTCTCTCTTCCTCTCCATCCCTCTCTCTCTTCCTCTCCATCCCTCTCTCTCTTCCTCTCCATCCCTCTCTCTCTTCCTCTCCATCCCTCTCTCTCTTCCTCTCCATCCCTCTCTCTCTTCCTCTCCATCCCTCTCTCTCTTCCTCTCCATCCCTCTCTCTCTTCCTCTCCATCCCTCTCTCTTCCCCTCCATCCCTCTCTCTTCCTCTCCATCCCTCTCTCTCTTCCCTCCATCCCTCTCTCTTCCCTCCATCCCTCTCTCTCTTCCTCTCCATCCCTCTCTCTTCCTCTCCATCCCTCTCTTCCTCTCCATCCCTCTCTTCTTCCTCTCCATCCCTCTCTCTTCCTCTCCATCCCTCTCTCTCTTCCTCTCCATCCCTCTCTCTTCCTCTCCATCCCTCTCTCTCTTCCTCTCCATCCCCTCTCTTCCTCTCCATCCCTCTCTCTTCCTCTCCATCCCTCTCTCTTCCTCTCCATCCCTCTCTCTTCCTCTCCATCCCTCTCTCTCTTCCTCTCCATCCCTCTCTCTCTTCCTCTCCATCCCTCTCTCTCTTCCTCTCCATCCCTCTCTCTTCCTCTCCATCCCTCTCTTCTTCCTCTCCATCCCTCTCTCTCTTCCTCTCCATCCCTCTCTCTTCCTCTCCATCTCTCTCTCTTCCCTCCATCCTCTCTCTCTTCCTCTCCATCCCCTCTCTCTTCCTCTCCATCCCTCTCTCTCTTCCTCTCCATCCCTCTCTCTCTTCCTCTCCATCCCTCTCTCTCTTCCTCTCCATCCCTCTCTCTCTTCCTCTCCATCCCTCTCTCTCTTCCTCTCCATCCCTCTCTCTTCCTCTCCATCCCTCTCTCTCTTCCTCTCCATCCCTCTCTCTCTTCCTCTCCATCCCTCTCTCTCTTCCTCTCCATCCCTCTCTCTCTTCCTCTCCATCCCCTCTCTCTTCCTCTCCATCCCTCTCTCTCTTCCTCTCCATCCCTCTCTCTCTTCCTCTCCATCCCTCTCTCTCTTCCTCTCCATCCCTCTCTCTCTTCCTCTCCATCCCTCTCTCTCTTCCCCTCCATCCCTCTCTCTCTTCCTCTCCATCCCTCTCTTCCCTCCATCCCTCTCTCTCTTCCTCTCCATCCCCCTCTCCTCTCCATCCCTCTCTCTCTTCCTCTCATCCATCCTCTCTTCTCTCCATCCCTCTCTCTCTTCCTCTCCTCCCCATCTCTCTTCCTCTCCATCCCTCTCTCTCTTCCTCTCCATCCCTCTCTCTCTTCCTCTCCATCCCTCTCTCTCCATCTCTCTCTTCCCTCTCCATCTTCCTCTCCATCCCTCTCTCTTCTTCCTCTCCATCCTTCCTCTCCATCCCTCTCTCTTCCTCTCCATCCTCTCTCTCTTCCTCTCCATCCCTCTCTCTCTTCCTCTCCATCCCCTCTCTCTTCCTCTCCATCCCTCTCTCTCTCTCCATCCTCTCTTCCTCTCCATCCCCTCTCTCTCTTCCTCTCCATCCTCTCTCTCTCCATCCCTCTCTCTTCCTCTCCATCCCTCTCTCTCTTCCTCTCCATCCCTCTCTCTCTTCCTCTCCATCCCTCTCTCTCTTCCTCTCCATCCCTCTCTCTCTTCCTCTCCATCCCTCTCTCTTCCTCTCCATCCCTCTCTCTCTTCCTCTCCATCCCTCTCTCTTCCTCTCCATCCCTCTCTCTTCCTCTCCATCCCTCTCTCTCTTCCTCTCCATCCCTCTCTCTCTTCCTCTCCATCCCTCTCTCTCTTCCTCTCCATCCCTCTCTCTCTTCCTCTCCATCCCTCTCTCTCTTCCTCTCCATCCCTCTCTCTCTTCCTCTCCATCCCTCTCTCTTCCCCTCCATCCCTCTCTCTCTTCCCCTCCATCCCTCTCTCTCTTCCCCTCCATCCCTCTCTCTCTTCCCCTCCATCCCTCTCTCTCTTCCCTCCATCCCTCTCTCTCTTCCCCTCCATCCCTCTCTCTCTTCCCCTCCATCCCTCTCTCTCTTCCCCTCCATCCCCTCTCTCTCTCCCCTCCATCCCTCTCTCTCTTCCTCTCCATCCCTCTCTCTCTTCCTCTCCATCCCTCTCTCTCTTCCTCTCCATCCTCTCTCTCTTCCTCTCCATCCCTCTCTCTCTTCCTCTCCATCCCTCTCTCTCTTCCTCTCCATCCCTCTCTCTCTTCCTCTCCATCCTCTCTCTCTTCCTCTCCATCCCTCTCTCTCTTCCTCTCCATCCCTCTCTCTCTTCCTCTCCATCCCTCTCTCTCTTCCTCTCCATCCCTCTCTCTCTTCCTCTCCATCCCCTCTCTCTTCCCCTCCATCCCCCTCTCTCTTCCCCTCCATCCCCTCTCTCTTCCCCTCCATCCCTCTCTCTCTTCCCCTCCATCCCTCTCTCTCTTCCCCTCCATCCCTCTCTCTCTTCCTCTCCATCCCTCTCTCTCTTCCCTCCATCCCTCTCTCTCTTCCCCTCCATCCCTCTCTCTCTTCCATCCATCCCTCTCTCTTCCCCTCCATCCCTCTCTCTCCATCCCTCACTCTCTCCCTGTCCAGGTGTCGTCCTCCCAGCAGATGTTGTTCTTCCCTGAGAGAAGTGTAGAGAAGCCCTCAGACTCTCAGAACTTTGGCCTCAGAACAGACCTGTATGCCAGGAAACACCCCAAGAGTAAAGGAGCCAGTTCAGGGAGGGATTGGACAGAACAGGAGACCCTCCTACTGTTGGAGGTGAGCCAATCATCTCTGTTTATCTTCCCTCTACTCAGTGATGTAGTCAAGTCACTGGTCGGAGTCATCACTGGTCGAGTCTCGAAAATTGTGACTTGATTCCGGATCAAGTCTGACTCCTGGACTTGAGTACTACAACACTGTCATATCAGAAAGATATTTTCCTCTTTCAGACACTACCTATTCTGGTCCCAGAATCCATTTTTCAACAATTAGACTGTCTAATTTTAATGTTTCTTTGGCAATGTAAAAAAACGAGGGTGAGGTACAAAACACTCCAACTGCCAAGGAATCAGGTGACCTAGGGTTACCAAACTTTACGTGGTGCTACTGGGTTACACGATCGCAACTAATGATTACTTGGATTCAACATTCATCTAGATGGCTCGAAAATAGTACAAATCTATGGTGATCAATACGCAACAGTAGTAAGACCTTTTCTGGGAAAGAAGATCAACAGTAAGGACCTGTAGTCCAATCATCTGCTCCAGATTAGGAGGAAGTACCATGTAGTCTCCATCAGCCTATGGCTCATCACCCCTAACTGGTATTGTATATCTTACTGACTTCGCCCCATTATCACTAGATTCAGGTTTTCAAAGGTGATCATTACTTCATTTGTACCCCAAGTCTATACACCACCCATAGAAAAACACCTAATCAATACTCATAAAAGGACAACTGGTAGTGAACCAATAACACAGCTATAACAATCTATTGCTGTCATGACATAGAATAATACTATGCAAACTAAGTGCAAATGGGAATCTGAATATGAGAACATTGAAAATGATTATTATTACACACTCATTCATATGGAAAGCGTATCAATGGAATATCATTAGTAGGTACATTCTAACTCCAGACAGAATGGTGAAGACCAGAAACAACCAATGAATGCTGGAGAAAATGTGGGGAATTGTCGACCTACATCGTTTTTTGATTTTGTCATAGAATAATGAAATTCTGGAATGGTGTTTTCGTCTCTGTAAACAATGTATTTAAATGTTTCCTGGAAAAGAATCCAAAGCGTGCCATAGTTAGTTATCCATGAACGGTTTCAAAACCTATTAAATATACTCTTGTCTGCTTCAAAGAAATGTATTACAGCACATTGGTTAAATAAGGACATTCCTACTATGGAAGAATGGACTTGTAGAGTGAAAGAAATGTGTTTAATGGAGAAGATCACCCATAAAATTAAACTGCAAACATATATGTGAAAAAAGAACAGTTCCTGTAGACAACTCATTAGTCTCAAGCAACCAACCATATGATCATTTGATTGATTGGTTTTTAAATATTGTATTTGTTTAATTGTATAGTTATTTGGTTTGCTGTGTACTTGCCTGTATCTCAGAAGACCAGATCCTTAATGAGAACCATCATATTTACTTCACAAACAATAATTTTACTAGTTGACTGCACAGACACAGTACTGATTCGCCGCAATGGTTGGAAACGGTTAGGGGATGACTCAGGGTAGTTGAGGAGCTGGACAATAATGATGATGATGATGCTGATAATGTTGTTTCCACTACCTCTATTTTATTATTTATTTAACTAGGCAAGTCAGTTAAGAACAAATTTACAATGACGGCCTACCAGAAGGCCTCCTGCGGGGACGGGGGTCTGGGATTAAAATAAATAAATAAATACAATATAAATATAGGACAAAACACATCACGACAAGAGAGAAGACTACATAAAGAGAGACTTAAGACAACAACATAGCAAGGCAGCAACACAACATAACAGCAACTGATGAATTGCTGTACTGTAAACCTATGCTTGAAAACATTGTTTTGGTACTTATATTTGTATTAGTTATCTGGCCAATAACCTTCTTTTCTCCCTCATGCCTATCTCTCTTATTACCATCCTATTTCTCTTCTTCCCCTATCTCTCTTCTCTCTCTCCCCCTCCATCCCAGGCGTTAGAGGTCTATAGAGACGACTGGAACAAGGTGTCAGAACACGTGGGGTCTCGTACCCAGGACGAGTGCATCCTCCACTTCCTGCGCCTGCCAATAGAAGACCCGTATCTGGAGGACTCCGCCTCCTCTCTTGGCCCATTGGCCTACCAGCCCGTTCCTTTCAGCCAATCAGAGAATCCGGTGATGAGCACCGTGGCGTTCTTGGCGTCCGTGGTTGATCCCAGAGTTGCCTCCGCCGCCGCCAAGGCTGCTTTGGGTACGTGTGTGTGTGTGTGTGTGTGTGTGTGTGTGTGTGAGAGAGAGAGAGAGCAAGTGTTTGTGTTAACCCGGTCTCTGTCTCTCTGTAGAGGAGTTTTGTCGTGTGCGTGAGGAAGCTGACAAGGTTCTGGAGTTCCCTGCACTCAATGAGGCTGAGAAGGCAGGTAGGAGTCTGAAACACGGCAGATATACAGTACCAGTCAAACGTTTGGACACACCAACTCATTGAAGGGTTTTTCTTAATTTGACTATTTTCTACATTGAAGACATCAAAACTATGAAATAACCCACATGGAATCATGTAGTAACCACAAAAGTGTATTTTATATTTGAGATTCTTCAAAGTAGCCACCCTTTGCCTTGATGACAGCTTTGCACACTCTTGGCATTCTCTCTACCAGCTTCACCTGGAACACTTTTCCAACAAGTCTTCAAGGACTTCCCACATATGCTGAGCACTTGTTGGCTGTTTTTCCTTCACTCTGCGGTCCAACTCATCCCAAACCATCTCAATTGGGTTGAGGTTGAGTGATTGTGGAGGCCAGGTCATCTGATGCATCACTCTCCTTGGTCAAATAGCCCTTACACAGCCTGGAGGTGTGTTGGGTCATTGTCCTGTTGAAAAACAAATGATATTCCCACTAAGAGCAAACCAGATGGGATGGCATGTCACTGCAGAATGCTGTGGTAGCCATGCTGGTTAAGTGTGCCTTGAATTCTAAATAGATCACTGACAGTGTCACCAGCAAAGCACTCCCACACCATCACACCTCCATGTTTTACGGTGGGAACCACACATGCAGAGATCATCCGTTCGCCTACTCTGCGTCTCACAAAGTCCGGCAGTGGGAACCAAAAATCTCAAATTTGGACTCATCAGACCAAATGACAGATTTCCACCAGGTCTAATGTCCATTGCTCGTGTTTTTTGGCCCAAGCAAGTCTCTTCTTATTGGTGTCCTTCAGTAGTGGTTTCCTTGCAGCAATTTGACCATGAAGGCCTGATTCACACAGTATCCTCTGTACAGTTGATGTTGATGTATCTGTTACTTGAACTCATTTATTTGGGCTGCAATTTCTGAGGCTGGTAACTCTAATGCACATATCCTCTGCAGCAGAGGTAACTCTGGGTCTTCCTTTCCTGTGGTGGTCCTCATGAGAGCCAGTTTCATCATAGCTGTTGATGGTTTTTGCGACTGCACACGTTTTCCGGATTGACTGACCTTCATGTTTTAATGTAATGATGGACTGTTGTTTCTCTTTGCTTATTTGAGCGGTTCTTGCTATAATATGAACTTGGTCTTTAACCAAATAGGGCTGCCTTCTGTATACCCCCTACCTTGTCACAAAACAACTGATTGGCTCAAACACATTAAGAAGGAAAGAAATTCCACAAATTAACTTTTAACAAGGCACACCTGTCAATTGAAATGCATTCTGGGGTGACTACCTCATGAAGCTGGTTGAGAGAATGCCAAGAGTTTGCAAAGGGTGGCTACTTTGAAGAATATCAACTATATTTTGATTTGTTTAAACATTTTTGGTTACTACATGATTCCTTCTAATGTGTTATTTCGTAGTATTGATATCTTCACTAGTATTGTGCAATGTAGAAAATAGTACAAATAAAGAAAAAACCCTGGAATGATTAGGTGTCTCCAAACTTTTGACTGGTACTGTATATATTACACACACTCCTCAACCCTCAAACACTGCAGTAGAGAATCCTTTCATCACACTTTCTCTCTAGGCCGTCATTGTAAATGAGAATTTGTTCTTAACTGACTTGCCTAGTTAAATAAACTCTATCCCTCCCTCTCCTTCCCTGTAGATGTGATGGATGGTGAGAAGATGGAGACTGACTCTGGCTCCCAGCAGTTTCTGCAGGTGAGACTAGAAGTGACCTGTGGGGTCAGAGGAAGTGAGACAGGAATTTACACTCTGGTGTTTCTGAGAATCTGATTGTCAGTGGGTGATGATTGTGTGTGTGTTCCAGGCGGATAGACAGACGGTTCTAGAGCCCAGTGGAGGAGAGAGATTAGTGGAGGGAGAACAAGTTAAGAGAGAGAATGCTGAAATGACAGTCACAGAGGAGAGAGACTGCGATAGCGGAGGGAACCGCGAGTCAGGTGTGTGTGTCTAATTTATATTTTTACAGACAAGATGGTGTGTAATGATGTAAGTTCTAGATGATCTCCTTCTCCGTTTTAGACCGAGGGGAGAAGGAGGAGATTGCGGGACGATGGAGGGAAGTAGAGCAGGATGAAGGGAGGAGACTAGCAGAGCTGGAGTTGGTAGATGGGACCGTTACCACGGCAGCAGCTGCTGCTCTAGGCGCTGCTGCTACTAAGGCCAAGGTAAGCCCCGCCCACAACCCTCAAACCACCCTATCGCTGCTCACTTAACCCACCCATCAGCCAATCTCTGTCAACTGCCCATTAATGAGGATAGGGGAGACGCTAGCGTCTCAACTGGCCAATTTCCAGGGGAAATGCAGAGTGCCAGATTCAAATAAAATGCTATAAAATTCAAACTTTCATTAAGTGACACATGTAAGATACTCAATTAAAGCTACACTCGTTGTGAATCCAGCCAACATGTCAGATTTTTAAAATGCTTTTCGGCGAAAGCATATGAAGCTATTATCTGATAGCCTGCAGCCATCCTCACCAGCAGTAAACAAAGGGGCTAGCGTAGCAGGCGCTACACAAAACGCTGAAATAAAATATAAATTCCCTTTGACGAGCTCCAATATGTCCCATAAACATCACAATTGGTCCTTTTGTACGATTAATTCCGTCCATATATATCGAAAATGTCCATTTATAAAGCGCGTTTGATCCATAAAAAAACAGCTTTGAAAAAAGCAACATCACTACAAAATATTTCAAAAGTTGCCTATAAACTTTGCCAAAATATTTCAAACTACTTTTGTAATACAACGTTAGGTGTTTTTAAATGTTAATAATTGATCAAATTGTAGACGGGGCAATCTGTATTCAATACATGAGCTAAAAGAAAAAAGCTCTGCTCTTCACGTCTTGTGCAACTCACAAATGTGTCCCCTGTTCCGAGTTGGCCTACTTCCTGTTAAGACAAAGAAATAACCTCAGCCATATTCCTAACACTGGTGACATTGTGTGGAAGTGTAACAGTATAACTTTAGACCGTCCCCTCGCCCATACCCAGGCGTGAACCAGGGACCCTCTGCACACATCAACAACAGTCACCCACGAAGCATCGTTACCCATCGCTCCACAAAAGCCGCGGCCCTTGCAGAGCAAGGGGAACAACTACTTCAAGGTCTCAGAGCAAGTGACGTCACCGATTGAAACGCTAATTAACGCGCGCCACCGCTAACTAAGCTAGCCGTTTCACATCCGTTACAGAAGTGGTAGGAACTGAAAGTTCCTATTACATTTCCAATGGCAAAGACAATATAGGGAAGAGAGATGGGAGGGGGGGGGAAAGAAGAAGAAAAAAATTCTGAACCG
Source organism: Oncorhynchus nerka (assembly GCF_034236695.1). Classification (NCBI taxonomy): domain Eukaryota; kingdom Metazoa; phylum Chordata; class Actinopteri; order Salmoniformes; family Salmonidae; genus Oncorhynchus; species Oncorhynchus nerka. The sequence continues at coordinate 77,565,354 of NC_088399.1, forward strand.
TTAGTCCTCTGGGTTTTGCCTGCTACATAAGTTCTGTTATGCTCATACTCATGATTCAAACCGTTTTTAGAAACTTCAGAGTGTTTTCTATCCAAATCTATGAATAATATGCATATCTTATATTCTTGGCATGAGTAGCAGGAAGTTGAAATTGGGCACGTATTTATCCAAAAGCGAAAATTCTGCCCCCTAGCTTTTTGTTTTATCCATTGTTTTACCAGGTAAGTTGACTGAGAACACGTTCTCATTTGAAGCAACAACCTGGGGAATAGTTACAGGGGAGGGGGGGGTGAATGAGACAATTGTTAACTGGGGATTATTAGGTGACCGTGATGGTTTGAGGGTCAGATTGGGAATTTAGCCAGGACACCGGCTTTAAGAGGTTAACAAGTGATATCAATAAGGGATGATTGCTTTCACCTGGATTTACCTGGTCAGTCTGTGATGGAAATAAATGTTTTGTATTTTGTGTACAGCAAATAGATACAGTAATTCTTTCTCTTGCCCTCTCTCTCTAGCACCTAGCAGCAGTAGAGGAGAGGAAGATCAAGTCTCTGGTGGCTCTGCTGGTGGAGACTCAGATGAAGAAGCTGGAGATCAAACTGAGACACTTTGAGGAGCTGGAGACCATCATGGACCGAGAGAAAGAGGCTGTGAGTATACAGATCTACATCTAGCCAATTGGGCTCTAGTTTGGGGGAGCTACTAAACATGACTTTGGGTATTTCATAATGGTTCCTTATAAATGTAACATGCATCTGTGTCCCTCTTTCCCTGCTCCTCTGTCACTGTGAGTGTAGTTGGAGCAACAGCGTCAGCAGCTGTTGTCAGAGCGACAGAGTTTCCACTCTGAGCAGCTGAAACATGCAGAGATGAAGATTCTACAGCAGAGAGAGCAGCAAGCACCATACACTCCACAACAACACACAGGTCTGTACTCGCACGTACACACACATGTTGTGTGTGCGAATGTCATAGTAAATATGTAACATCCATCTCTCACCTCTCCTTTAGGCCAGTCCATGCCCAGCCAGATGATGCCTACTGGGGGAAACTCTCTCACCATGGCCCCCCGACACCCTGGAGCTCCAAACGGCATGTGTGAGTACCCTCACCCCACTGCCCCTTACCTCTAGAAAATGTTCACAAAAAATGACTTGGCATTCCGGCCAGATTTCAATATTGGTTTCATCAGACCAGAGAATCTTGTTTCTCATGGTCTGAGAGTCCTTTAGGTGCCTTTTGGCAAACTCCAAGCGGGCTGTTATGTGACTTTTACTGAGGAGTTGCTACCGTAAGGCCACTCTACTATCAAGGCCTGATTGGTGGAGTGCTGCAGAGATTGTTGTCCTTCTGGAATGTTCTGCCATCTCCACAGAGGAACTCTGGAGCTCTGTCAGTGACCAAGGCCCTTCTCCCCCGATTGCTCAGCTTGGCCGTGTGGCCAGCTCTAGGAAGAGTCATGGTGGTTTCAAACTTCTTCCAGTTAAGAATGATGGAGGTCACTGTGTGTTCTTGGGGACATTCAATGCTGCACAAATGTTTTGGTACCCTTCCCCAGATATTTATCTCGACACAATCCTGTCTCGGAGCTCTATGGACAATTCCTTCAACCTCATGGCTTTGACATGCACTGTTAACTGTCAGGATGTTATATAGACAGCTGTGTGCCTTTCCAAATCCTGTCCAAACAATTCAATATACCACAGGTGAACTTCAATCCATTTGTAAAAACATCTCAGGGATGGTCAATGGAAACAGAATGCACCGGAGCTCAATTTCGAGTCTCAGAGCAAAGGTTCGGAATACTCAAATCAAATCAAAGTTTATTTGTTACGTGTGCCGAATACAACAGTGAAATGCTTACTTACAGGCTCTAACCAATGGTGTGGGAAAAAAGGTGTGTGTGTGGGTAAGTAAAGAAATAAAACAACAGTAAAAAGACATTTGAAAAAAGAGTAGAAAAGCTATATACAGACACCTGTTAGTTAGGCTTATTGAGGTAGTATGTACATGTAGGTATCTTTTAAAGTGACTATGCATATATGATGAACAGAGAGTAGCAGAAGCGTAAAAAGAGGGGTTGGCAGGTGGTGGGACACAATGCAGATAGCCAGGTTAGCCAATGTGCGGGAGCACTGGTTGGGCCGGCCAATTTAGGTAGTATGTACATGAATGTATAGTTAAAGTGACTGTGCATATATGATGAACAGAGAGTAACAGCAGCATAAAATAGGGATTGGGGGGGGCACACAATGCAAATAGTCCGGGTAGCCATTTGATGACCTGTTCAGGAGTCTTATGGCTTGGAGGTAAAAACTGTTGAGAAGCCTTTTTGTACTAGACTTGGCACTCCGGTACCGCTTGCCATGCGGTAGTAGAGAGAACAGTCTATGACTGGGGTGGCTGGGGTCTTTGACAATTTCTAGGACCTTCCTCTGACACCACCTGGTGTAGAGGTCCTGGATGGCAGGCAGCTTTGCTTCAGTGATGTACTGGGCCGTACGCACTACCCTCTGGAGTGCCTTGTGGTTGGAGGCCGAGCAATTGCCATACCAGGCAGTGATGCAACCGATGCTCTCAATGTTGTAGCTGTAGAACCTTTTGAGGATCTCAGGACCTATGCCAAATCTTTTTAGTTTCCTGAGAGGGGAGTGGCTTTGTCGTGCCCTCTTCACGACTGTCTTGGTGTGTTTGGACTTATTTACATAAGGTATTTCTGTGTTTTATTTGTTAAAGAAATTGCTACAATTTCTAAACCTGTTTTTGCTTTATCATTATGGGATATTGTTTGAAGAAAATGAGTTTTAATCGATTTTAGAATAAAGGCTGTAACGCAACACAATGTGGAAAGGGGACGGGGTCTGGATACTTTCCGAATGCTCTGTATGTTGACTTAGTAATGCAGACGGAAGTTGACGATTGAAGTTTGGGGAGGTGTATCTGCCACAGCCAACAGTTGGTCATTGTTGTTTTCCAACAGGAAGCCCCAAATCAACATATAGCTGCCATTGTTTTATTAAAGTTTCTCATTAATAAGATCAAAATAAACTTGTCTCTACCACCTGTATCACACACTCACGAACTGAAAACATTTATACAATTCATTGGTTAGAAAGGTTTCAAATATCACATTCATTTGTATCCACTGTCTTTTAAATCTCAGCAAAGTTGGTTCCTGTTTCAGTCATGGCTTTGGTCACGTTCGCGTGGTCAATCAAAAACACCTTTAATTGACTAGCGCCTTCCACAATGCAAGCAATGGCCTTTGAGCACATGGATTTTACGAAGTTCATGCAGTTGATATGTAGGTGCAAGTCGGATTTTTTTTTATCCCTATAATGCCACCCACTTTTTAAAAGGCGGTGACCAACGCTGGTAACTAACTGCATGAAACTGATCCGCTGGAACGTGCCCGCTCATGTAGTTTCTTCTTCTCTTCTGTCAGACCCACCACCACAGCCTGATGGGATAGCTCCGACCCAGCCTGGTCCTCCAAGCACAGCCATACACAGCCGGGGAGCAGAAACATGAGACCACACCTTGACCCCAGTCACCTTATGAATACACACAGTACATATTTTGGATCCACAGTAAGAAACAGTCAAGGAATCTAATCTTCACATTGGACAGGTCCTCATTTTGATGTCATTTAACCATTGTTACACACACTTGCTGTATGCTTTATTGACCAGTGCTGAAGAGTATACGCAAATCATTGTGTTTTATATGAAACTATCGATCTGTGTACGTGTCCTTTTTTACTGTGTGTGAGTTCAATGATGTTGGACGTGATACTCTATTTTACAGGACATTGACATCACACAGATACAGTACTGGATACTGACTGAAGTATGAAAGAAATATTGCACCATACTCTAACTAGCTGAAACAGTACTAGTGGCTAGTTTGGGAGAATATCAGTCATCTTGTGTATGAGGGTGAGTTTTAGAGAAAGTATTATAGGTTGGTTTCTTTCATTGACTGTAGAGTTTGATAGGACCAGAACCACAGTATAGCAGCCCTACGGGACCAGCGCTGCACCTCACCCTCATGATGGTCTTTCATAAAAACTCATTGTCATATCCCTTTTTCTTTCATCGATCCCTCCCACCCACCCAGACATGTAGTTTGAAAACCATTAAAGTCAAACGGAGGATGAGGGATGAATACATTTAATTGCCACACATTACAATTATAATTGTAAGTCACTCTGGATTAGTGCCTTGCTCAAGAGCATATAGACAATTTCCCTTTACAACTCATTGTAAAAACCCATGTAATGAGCAGTAAAGCAGTAAAGAGAGACAGTACGTCGTCGAGTTAATCAACCTCTGGCTGCTCTCCAGTCGTTAGTCATGTTGCTGAGGTTTAAGCCGCCTTCTGTTTCCCTGTTGAATTATAAAACAGTACCAGCCCAATCAGTAGGGTTTTCTATTGCATCAGTGTGATTCAAAGCAAAGGGATTCTTGAATGTATAGGTCAATATGGACAGCATTCATTTTCTCCTTGTTTTGATCAGGACCAAAAAGTGTAGGACAAATCACACACAACCATCGGACAAAAAAATACATCTTCAACTTTTTACAAAATGCATTGTATTGGTCATTGTATACATTTTAAACCTAGCCTTACTCACCATAAAGCGATTTGGCAAGGTAGTATGTTGCAATTACTACAACAACGATAATTCCAATAACGATGAGAGTTTTAGTTGATACTGCCAGCAGACCGATTTTAAAGCCCCAGATAGCCAATCCCTGACTGTTGAAATTAAGGGAAATGTCCATTAATAATTTAATGACAAGCTCACCATTTGACATTTTCACAGGTTCACAGTGATGAGGGAAATGGTGACAAAGACAATTACACTACTCACAGAACAAAAACCCTCGTTTGAGAGTCAGTATGTCTTTTGTAGATATGTGCTCAGTTCAGACTCCACACAGGTGGTGAATCACTCCACAGAACACTTTCACTTGTTTAACCTAATGATGATAGCCTGGGAGTGGCAGTGTTGCTTAGACTCAAGTGGCCTCGGTTATGAAATAGGCGAAAATCAGACATGCATGGACGCACTGCACCCTAGTGATCATTTAGCGTTCAATTATCTTGTCTCCTCTCCCTTCATTTTAGTTAGCTGGCAATATGATCATTTTAATGATGCGTCGATACAGCGCCGACATTCCATTGATTAGAGCAACACAGAGCCATATAGTTTGTCCTAAATATAAGGCTCTGTTGCTTTTATCAATGAAATGTTACACCTAATCTAATATGTCCAGTCGTTTCAACAAATTAAATGTTTGAATTAGACTCTCATCACATGCATAACTTGAAATGAGTACAAAAAACATTTATAACTGCCGTTACACGATGCCGTTTGTACGTCATTTGAGTTGCTTCGTGAAGCACCCCCTCCCGCCAAAAAGCTAGTGGTGACAATCAGCGTTTGGGTCAATTCCCATTTCACCTTCCCCCAATGATTCTTTATGATACAAATTAGGAATTTTAATTCTTAGTTCTTGAATTGACTGAAGTGAAATAATATTGATCCGAACCCTGGTGACAAGTACAGTATAACACATATTTGCTACTCACATAAGCAAAGCCATCTTGTCTGAGATAATGAATATGTCCCTTCAAGAGCCCAAAGGTGTGTGTTCTGCGTTAATGATCGCTCTGGAAAACACCTACATCGCGACGACATTCACACGGAAACGCCTTAATGCGGCGTTCTAACAACTTGGAACTCTAAAAAAAAAAGATCACGTCTGTGATCTTCGAGTCGGAAAATCATTGCTCTAAACTCAGAGCTCTGCGAGTTTCCAGTACTTTTGAACGCTCGGAAGTCTGAGATTTCAGAATCAGTCACTTTCGGTTGTGATGTCACAACTGACTTATAGGAAACTAGGCCCATTTCTTTGAAATGTTTTGTTCACACACACACCATATGTATGTATAAAGCCCGTTTTACATCAGCAGGTCTCAAAAAGTGCTATACAGAACCCAGACTAAAACCCCAAAGAGCAAGCAATGCAGATGTAGAAGCATGGTGGCTAGGATAACTCCCTTGAAAGGCAGGAACCTAGGAATAAACCCAGAGAGAAACTGGCCTCTGAGGGGTGGTCAGTCCTTTTCTAGCTCTGCTGGGTGGAGATTGTAAAAGCAATCGGTTTAGAGTGTTTGGCCTAAACACTGGCTCTGTGTTGCTCTAATCCAGTAGCTCTTCATCTTGATCCTGGGAACTGAAAGGGGTGCAACCCCCCCCTCCAATTCACACTTTATTAATATAATCAGCTGTGTACTGCTGGGACAATAACTCAAATGTGCACCTCTTTGTGTCCCCAAGACCTGGATTAAGAAATATTACACTAATCAATGAAATATTCGACCTAATATATACGATTTACAGTGATTTACAGAAAGAACACATCTGAATTTAGCATATCTCGGGATTAGTACAACCAGGGCAGTGACCAGTTAACAAAGCTGAAGCTCAATTACTGCATTTCTATACAATTATACTTTTTTTAAATGCTATTTTGAGAACAGCTAAAACAAGCAAAAATGACCCCAGCTAGTATCACTTAGAGGCTGTACGTTCATTCACCTCAGTCAATCTATAAGCACAAAGCTTATTAGCTACAATTGTAATGTCATACAATTATGAGAAATGATTCACGCTGCACGTAAAATCAGTGACAAAACCAAAACTTTACATTTTTACAACTGTATTGTTTGCCTTTTAATGTATGCCTAAGCCTTATGGGGAATATCGACCACGTGTGGAAACATATCTACCTTTTATTCAGTTCCTAACTTTTTGGTAAGTTTAGTACCGATTTTCTCAGGGGATCCCACATGGAAACCAATGTACAAATCGCTCTCTCTCTCGCTCTCTCTCTCTCTCTCTCTGCTTGCTTCCTCTCTCTCTCTCTCTCTCTTTCTCTGCTTGCTTCCTCTCTCTCTCTCTCTCTCTCTCTGCTTGCTTCCTCTCTCTCTCTCTCTCTCTCTGCTGGCTTCCTCTCTCTCTGTGCTCGCTTCCTCTCTCTCTGTGTGCTCTGGTTCATTGCACCCTGCCTCAGCCTCACCACTGAGCACCACATCACTATCTGTCTTAGTTGCCTACTCTCTATAAAGCAACGTTAGTTATAATGAGAAGTTAGTAGTATGGCATGTGCAAAGCTGTCATCAAGGCAAAGGGTGGCTACTTTGAAGAATCTCAAATATATTGATTTGTTTAACACTTTTTTGGTTAATAAAAAAAAAACTTTCAGAGTGCACTGTATGTATTGATATTGTCCTTGTTATAAAGTATCTTCTCTCCACACAGAGATGTAACCTGGTGACTATACATTGGGAGAGTATAGTTGTGTACTTTCACTTTTCACTTTTGCAACACCCAATGGTGCTCATTTACAGGATTATGATTATTTTATAGTACCACACACACACACACACATAATTTTATCTTATCACTCTCTGTCCTCTGTGTGTATCTGTCTTATTAGATAAAATACTTATAGCCTACAACAGGCATATATTGTTATATATTAACATATTGAAAAATGGCCCATTTGATAATCAGGCCTATGTAATGTATTTAGAATCAGGTCTATTTATTTAAAGAAACTATGCTTGTCCCTCAAACAGTACAGACGGTTCTTCGTGCTGTCTGACATAAGACAATGCAACTTGGGTTCAATCAATAAATAAAGCTAAAAACCTTTTATAGGCCTAAATGTAGAAGCTGCATGGATTCAAAAACATGTTCTTACTGAATTTCCTCAAGTGGTAAAACAAATGTACAGTTCTAGTAGTTGGTAAGGAAGTGTGACTACTCTGCCTACATGGTGCGTTCTGTTGAAAATGACGCATGGCTGACTTTTACTGTGTATTTTCATGCATACAGTTGAAGTCAGAAGTTTACATACAGCTTAGCCTAACTACAGCTTAGCCTAACTCCATTTAAACTCAGTTTTTCACAATTCCTGACATTTACTCCTAGTAACAATTCCATGTCTTAGGTCAGTTAGGATCACCACTTCATTTTAAGAATGTGAAATGTCAGAATAATAGTAGAGAGAATGATTTATTTCAGCTTTTATTTATTTCATCACACTCCCAATGGGTCATAAGTTTACATACACTCAATTAGTATTTCGTAGAATTGCCTTTAAATTGTTTAACTTGAGTAAAAAGTTTTGGGTAGCCTTCCACAAGCTTCCCACAATAAGTTGGGTGAATTTTGGCCCATTCCTCCTGACAGAGCTTGTGTAGCTGAGTCAGGTTTGTAGGCCTCCTTGCTCCCACATGCTTTTTCAGTTCTGCCCACACATTTTCTATAGGGTTGATGTCAGGGCTTTGTGATGGCCACTCCAATACCTTGACTTTGTTGTCCTTAAGCCATTTTGTCACTACTTTGGAAGTATGCTTGGGGTCATTGTCCATTTTGGAAGACCCATTTGCGACCAAGCTTTAACTTCCTGACTGATGTCTTGAGATGTTGCTTCAATATATCCACATCATTTTCCTTTCCTCATGATACCATCTATTTTGTGAAGTGCATCAGTCCCTCCTACAGCAAAACACCCCCACAATGTGATGCTGCCACCCCGTGCTTCACGGTTGGGATGGTGTTCTTCGGCTTGCAAGACTTCCCTTTTCCTCCAAACATAACAATGGTCATTATGGCCAAACAGTTCTATTTTTGTTTCATCAGACCAGAGGACATTTATCCTAAAAGTACGATCTTTGTCCCCAAAGGTGCAGTTGCAAACCGTAGTCTGGCTTTTTTATGACGGTTTTGGAGCAGTGGCTTCTTCCTTGCTGAGCAGCCTTTCAGGTTATGTCGATATAGGACTCATTTTTCTGTGGATATATATACTTTTGTGAAGATGCTGGAGGAAACAGGTACAAGGTCTTTTGCTGCTGTTCTGGGATTGATTTGCACTTTTCACACCAAAGTACGTTAATCTCTAGGAGATAGAACACGTCTCCTTTCTGAGCGGTATGAGGGCTGCTTGGTCCCATGGTGTTTATACTTGCGTACTATTGTTTGTACAGATGAACGTGGTACCTTCAGGAATTTGGAAATTGCTCAGGCATTTTGAAATGAACCAGACTTGTGGAGGTCTACATTTCTTTTGATTTCCCATGATTTCAAGCAAAGAGGCACTGAGTTTGAAGGTAGGCCTTGAAATACACTAAGAAATACATAAGGCACAGTCAACTTAGTGTATATAAACTTCTGACCCAATAGATTTTTGATGCAGTGAATTATAAGTGAAATAATCTGTCTGTAAACAATTGTTGGAAAAATTACTTGTCATGCACAGAGTAGATGTCCTAACCGACTTGCCAGAACTATAGTTTGTTAACAATCAATTTGTGGAGTGGTTGAAAAACGAGTTTTAATGACTCCAACCTAAGTGTATGTAAACTTCTGACTTCAACTGTATATCATATCAAATGTATTCATAAATCCCTTCTTACATCAGCTGATATCTCAAAGTGCTGTACAGAAACCCAGCCTAAAACCCAAAACAGCAAGCAATGCAGGTGTAGAAGCACGGCGGCTAGGAAAAACTCCCTAGAAAGGCCAGAACCTAGGAAGAAACCTAGAGAGGAACCAGGCTATGAGGGGTGGCCAGTCCTCTTCTGGCTGTGCCGGGTGGAGATTATAACAGAACATGGCCAAGATGTTCATAGATGACCAGCAGGGTCAAATAATAATAATCACAGTGGTTGTCAAGGGTGCAACAGGTCAGCCCATCAGGAGTATATGTCAGTATATTCAGAGTATCTCTACCGCTCCTGCTGTCTCTAGAAAGTTGAAAACAACAGGTCTGGGACAGGTAGCACGTCCGGTGAACAGTTCAGGGTTCCATAGCCGCAGGCAGAACAGTTGAAACTGGAGCAGCAGCACGGCCAGGTGGACTGGGGACAGCAAGGAGTCATCAGGCCAGGTAGTCCTGAGGCATGGTCCTGGGGCTCAGGTCCTCAGAGAGAGAGAGAATTAGAGAGAGCATACTTACATTCACACAGGACACCGGATAAGACAGGAGAAATACTCCAGCTATGACAGACTGAGCCCCCCGACACATAAACTACTGCAGCATAAATACTGGAGGTTGAGATAGGAGGGGTCAGGAGACACTGTGGCCCCGTCCGACGATACACCCGGACAGGGCCAAACAGGCAGGATATAACCCCACCCACTTTGCCAAAGCACAGCCCCCACACCACTAGAGGGATATCTTCAACCACCAACTTACCATCTTGAGACAAGGATGAGTATAGCCCACGAAGATCTCCCCCACGGCACAACCCAAGGGGGGGTGCCAACCCGGACAGGAAGATCACGTAATTTCTAATGTAACTCAAGCCATTGCTTATAGGGAAAACATGAGTAGGATATTATATTGTGGCAAACACAATATTACAGTTGGAACAGAATGAAACAAAACACTTGTGAACTGGTTTAAAACTTCACATTTTTGCAGCAATTACCTAGAAAGGCTAGTGCCTACCGTACCCAACAAATGACAGCAGGTGGCTAATGGTATTTATTTTACAACAGGCCTACTTAGAACCTTAAACTAAATACGGATAACACATTTAAAAAGACAGATCGGACTTAATTTAGCCAGTGACAATTTCTCAACTGATGTAACAAAACACGTTTGGCTTATTTAAAGAACTGGTTTAGATGAATAAATAGGCTTACAATAATAACAATGATATACAATAAGGATAAAACAAATAATTATAAATATGAAAAAAATACACAATAAAGTTCCAAAATTGCATCCTACCTGAATAGCTACTTGCACAGTAGCCTGCATTTGGCCAAGCCAACGTTCTTCTCATCTTTGTCCAACACAATATTAAAACTTGTCCATTCAGGGGACATTCCCCTTGTGGACTTTTCACTATAGGCATGTACTCTAACTTTCGTTTTACTTCAGTGCAAAAGACCTACATCCTCGCAATAAACAGTATCCCAAGGCTCCTCTCTAGCTCTCTTTCTCTCTTCAGCAGCAGGTGCATGCGTGTAAGGCAGAGGGTAATGAGTGAGAGAATGGTGCTGAAGCTGAAATCGGGATGTATGATAGGCAGCCCTGGACAATTTGGCCGGCTACGATTTAAGTTGTCTTTTAATTGATTTAAGCGGCCAAAAGCCTGCATTTTCCAGCTAGTGGAAACCACCCATGTGTGGGTTTCAAATCTTATTTTATTTGTCACATTCGCCGAATACTGTGAAATGCTTACTTACAAGCCCTTAACCAACAATGCAGTTTTAAGAAAAATAAGAGTTAAGGAAAAAAACATTTACTAAAGAAACTACATTTTAATAAAATAAAAGAGCAACAATAAAACAACAATAACGAGACTATATACAGGCGGTACCGGTACCGAGTTAGTTGGGTTAATTGAGGTAATATGTACATGTAGGTAGGGGTAAATTGACTATGCATAGATATTAAACAGCGAGTAGCAGCAGCATAAAAAGGGGGGGGGGGGGGGGGGGGTCAATGCAAATAGAATGATGGAGGTCACTGTGTTCTTGGGGACATACAATGCTGCACAAATGTTTTGGTACCCTTCCCCAGATATTTATCTCGACACAATCCTGTCTCGGAGCTCTATGGACAATTCCTTCAACCTCATGGCTTTGACATGCACTGTTAACTGTCAGGATGTTATATAGACAGCTGTGTGCCTTTCCAAATCCTGTCCAAACAATTCAATATACCACAGGTGAACTTCAATCCATTTGTAAAAACATCTCAGGGATGGTCAATGGAAACAGAATGCACCGGAGCTCAATTTCGAGTCTCAGAGCAAAGGTTCGGAATACTCAAATCAAATCAAAGTTTATTTGTTACGTGTGCCGAATACAACAGTGAAATGCTTACTTACAGGCTCTAACCAATGGTGTGGGAAAAAAGGTGTGTGTGTGGGTAAGTAAAGAAATAAAACAACAGTAAAAAGACATTTGAAAAAAGAGTAGAAAAGCTATATACAGACACCTGTTAGTTAGGCTTATTGAGGTAGTATGTACATGTAGATATCGTTAAAGTGACTATGCATATATGATGAACAGAGAGTAGCAGTAGTGTAAAAGAGGGGTTGGCGGGTGGTGGGTGGTGGGACACAATGCAGATAGCCAGGTTAGCCAATGTGCTGGATCACTGGTTGGGCCGGCCAATTTAGGTAGTATGTACATGAATGTATAGTTAAAGTGACTGTGCATATATGATGAACAGAGAGTAACAGCAGCATAAAATAGGGATTGGGGGGGGCACACAATGCAAATAGTCCGGGTAGCCGTTTGATTACCTGTTCAGGAGTCTTATGGCTTGGAGGTAAAAACTGTTGAGAAGCCTTTTTGTCCTAGACTTGGCACTCCGGTACCGCTTGCCATGCGGTAGTAGAGAGAACAGTCTATGACTGGGGTGGCTGGGGTCTTTGACAATTTCTAGGACCTTCCTCTGACACCACCTGGTGTAGAGGTCCTGGATGGCAGGCAGCTTTGCTCCAGTGATGTACTGGGCTGTACGCACTACCCTCTGAAGTGCCTTGTGGTTGGAGGCCAAGCAATTGCCGTACCAGGCAGTGATGCAACCAATGCTCTCAATGTTGCAGCTGTAGAACCTTTTGAGGATCTCAGGACCTATGCCACATCTTTTTAGTTTCCTGAGGGGGGAGTGGCTTTGTCGTGCCCTCTTCACGACTGTCTTGGTGTGGTTGGACTTATTTACATAAGGTATTTCTGTGTTTTATTTGTAAAAAGAATTGCTACAATTTCTAAAAACCTGTTTTTGCTTTGTCATTATGGGATATTGTTTGATGAAGAAAATGAGTTTTAATCGATTTTAGAATAAAGGCTGTAACGCAACACAATGTGGAAAGGGGACGGGGTCTGGATACTTTCCGAATGCTCTGTATGTTGACGGAAGTTGACGATTGAAGTTTGGGGAGGTGTATCTGCCACAGCCAAAAGTTGGTCATTGTTGTTTTCCAACAGGAAGCCCCAAATCAACATATAGCTGCCATTGTTTTATTAAAGTTTCTTATTAATAAGATCAAAATAAACTTGTCTCTACCACCTGTATCACACACTCATGAACTGAAAACATTTATACAATTCATTGGTTAGAAAGGTTTCAAATATCACATTCATTTGTATCCACTGTCTTTTAAATCTCAGCAAAGTTGGTTCCTGTTTCAGTCATGGCTTTGGTAACGTTCTCGTGGTCAATCAAAAACACCTTTAATTGACTATAGCGCCTTCCACAATGCAAGCAATGGCCTTTGAGCACATGGATTTTACGAAGTTCATGCAGTTGATATGTAAGGTGCAAGTCGGATTTTTTTTTATCCCTATAATGCCACCCACTTTTTAAAAGGCGGTGACCAACGCTGGTAACTAACTGCATGAAACTGATCCGCTGGAACGTGCCCGCTCATGTAGTTTCTTCTTCTCTTCTGTCAGACCCACCACCACAGCCTGATGGGATAGCTCCGACCCAGCCTGGTCCTCCAAGCACAGCCATACACAGCCGGGGAGCAGAAACATGAGACCACACCTTGACCCCAGTCACCTTATGAATACACACAGTACATATTTTGGATCCACAGTAAGAAACAGTCAAGGAATCTAATCTTCACATTGGACAGGTCCTCATTTTGATGTCATTTAACCATTGTTACACACACTTGCTGTATGCTTTATTGACCAGTGCTGAAGAGTATACGCAAATCATTGTGTTTTATATGAAACTATCGATCTGTGTACGTGTCCTTTTTTACTGTGTGTGTGTTCAGAGTTCAATGATGTTGGACGTGATACTCTATTTTACAGGACATTGACATCACAGATCCAGTACTGGATACTGACCAACAAGTATAAAATAATTACAGCACCATACTCTAGCTGAAACATTGGAACTTAATGGTACTAGTGGCTAATTTGGGAGAATATCAGTCGTCATCTTGAGTTTGATGGTGAGTGTTTTAGAGGAAAAGTATTATAGGTTGTTTAGACAGATTATTTCACTCTATCACAATTCCAGTGGGTCAGAAGTTTACATACACTAAGTTGACAGTGCCTTTAAACAGCTTGGAAAATTCCAGAAAATTACGTCATAGCTTTAGAAGCTTCTGATAGGCTAACTGACATAATTTGAGTCAATTGTAGGTGTGGATGTATTTCAAGGCCTACCTTCAAACTCAGTGCCTCTGTGCTTGACATCATGCGAAAATCAGAAGAAATTAGCCAAGACCCCAGAAAAAAAATTGTAGACCTCCACAAATCTTGTTCATCCTTGGGAGCAATTTCCAAATGCCTGAAGGTACCACGTTCATCTGTCCAAGTAGTAGTACGCAAGTATAAACCCCATGGGACCACGCAGCCGTCATACCGCTCAGGAAGGAGACGCCTTCTGTCTGCTAGAGATTAACGTACTTTGGTGCAAGAAGTGCAAATCAATCCCAGAACAATAGCAAAAGACCTTGTGAAGATGCTGGAGGAATAGCCTACAAAAGTATCTATATTCACAGTAAAACGAGTCCTATATCGACATAACCTGAAAGGTCGCTCAGCAAGGAAGAAGCCACTGCTCCAAAACAGCCATTAAAAAAGGTAGACTACAGTTTGCAACTGCACATGGGGACAAAACGCTAATGTCCAAAAAGTAAACTTTGGAACAATATTTCTAACATTTGAATGTGAGAAATGGTCAGTGGGCAGATGTAGAAAACTGTCATATTGGTTTTCATTTTGTGATACTATTAAAAACTGTATCAACCAAATACTTTAACTTACGAATGATACCCCCTTTATCTGTCAAGTTGTCTATGTGATATGAAAATGGATGAAACTATTTTTGTTAAGATAAGAATGTCATTTTAGGAGTCATAAGAGAACTTCTAATCATGCCCCGAATGAGGTCAGTGTCAGTGTGATGGACTGCCCTTTCCAACTAGAGTGCTTAAAAGGACTAGCTAAGAATGAACATATTAGACCAGAAAAACATGGAGCGTTAGCTGTTGGAAATGGAAATGGTTGAAACTCTGAACCTCGAAACGATGTGAAGAAATAAACTCACCTTCCTTTAGACCAGAGAGACTAAGAGCTGGAGCCCATGTCCACAACTAAGGACATTGTGACCTCTGGTGGACAATCAGAGCCTTACGCCCATAAGAGAGCCCACCGAAACAACCTTCCGAGGGGGCTTGGTTCTAACCGAGATAGACGAACGAAGGCATTCAACATGTAAATACATCCATTATTTTCTTACCCCAAAACAGGTGGTGGTTCATGTGCAAGATATATGATTGTGAAACGAGTTATAGAATGTATCCACGATAAATGTCCCCTTTTCCTCTGTTTTCCACTTCTCCATCTAAGATGTAACAAGCCATCATATCTTGTCAGTCAACTAGGGACCCTTGTCTCATGTAAGTGTGTATTCTGGAATGATTTAGTAAATAAACCAATTTGTGTAGTACTGAATAATGAGCAAGGTTGGGATTCTTGCAGATCCAAGAAGGTCACAACTGTTCAGAATGAGAATTGATATGCGGTGACATATTGATAACAAATCTTCTAGAGTTTCATTCGGGAGATGGTAACTCGTTAAACAACTTCTTCCATGGTGCCCCAATTCCTGATGAGTTAATTGTTACATGGTTCATTTAGACGGGAAACAATTAAACACAGTTAGTGGATTAAATAAATAGTCATCAGATTAAATGAAAGTCAAGTCATGACAACTGGTAGAGATGGAAAGTGAAGCACTGCAGGGATAGAAGTCATCACTGTCAGAGGGGGTGAGCCACCACTGGAGTGTCAAAGGCAAATGTAGTAACCAGGTCGTTGGAGCATGGGGGGGGCTGCTTTCCTTCACCACAGAGGAAGCCAAGTACATGCATTGTCCAGAGGAAGGAAGAGGGAGTGGAGCAGCAAGCAGAGGCAGTGCGGGATGGATCAGGGGCCACTTGAATCAGGGCAGACAGAATACAGGCAGGGTGGGATGGATCAGGGGCCACTTGAATCAGGGCAGACAGAATACAGGCAGGGTGGGATGAACAACCGGAGGTTGCAGTGATAGACACCCCGTGGTCAAGGAGACACCATAGAGCTATCGTGAGCACCCCAGTATGTGCTGACATTTCACTGTAGGAGCCTGGAGGCAGTGACAGCTGAAAACAGGCAATGGCAGTTGTAGATTTTTGCCCCACCAAAATGAATGTCCAGACCAATAACGATGGAGTGGTAGTTAACCAACTCCTAAGCCGAGCCGAGCAGATGTCTCTAGTACAAGAAGGCCAAGGACGGGGGGACCTGATGTGGGGAAAGGTCAGCAGAGAGAGAGTGAGCCGCTGCTGGAGCAGCGATCACAGGGTTAAATGGGGAGAGGTTCTCACTGGCATGAAGAAGGAGTGTGCGAAGAGAGGAAGAGACTGGATGCAAATTGAAGTGGAGGGGGTTGGGTGGAGGAAGCCAGGCGGCCGTTGAGAGGGAATGGTGAGGCTGAGCATTAAACTGGAACATTTAGGCAATCAGCTCACTGAACAGAAGTCACAGCTGTGGGGAACAGTAGCAGCAGGCACATATAGCTGGCTGGGCAGTCGTTGCTGGCAGAGAAGGTGAGGCACTGCAGGGGTGGCGGTGACAGAACCAGTGGGACCAGAGGCGAAAATGGAGTTTGTCGCTGGTGGAGAGGGAGGGTAGTCATTGGCAGAGAGAGGGGGTGAGCCGCTAACATAGCAGGGACAGCGGATTAGTAGGCAGGGAGGGGAGGAGACGCTGCAGTAGAGGCAGCCGAACCTTAAGGAAGGAGCATGGTCGAAACTGGCAGATAGAGGGTGAGCCACTGGACTGAGATGGGGCCATTGGAACCTGGAGCTGGGGGATGGGAGATGGAGGCTTTGAAGAGCAGGCAAGGAAGCCGGGAGGCCAGAGCAAGACCAGAGCAAAAGAGGTCAAAACTGGTAGAGAAGTGGGTGACCCACTGCCAGTGCAGCAGTCACAGGGCCTGTGGGACCTGAGGGTGGAGAGGAATCGGAGGCTGTGAAGACAGGTCAGAGAGACCCGAGGGAAAGAGGTTGGCACTGACAGATAGAGGGTGACCTATCTGTGTTTAAACCCTTTACAATGAAGATTGTGAAGTTATTTGGATTTTTATGAATTATCTTTGAAAGACAGGGTCCTGAAAAAGGGATGTTTCTTTTTTTGCTGAGTTTATTAGAGAGCGGGGGGGTGATAATGATATCACCCAAATGGTTTCCTTCTAAACAGCCACAAGCGTTGCAGTTATACATGGTGAACACACAGGTCATGCATGGCCCATGTTATTTTTCAGGACCCTGTCTTTCAAATATAATTTGTAAAAATCCAAATAACTTCACAGATCTTCATTGTAAAGAGTTTAAACACTGTTTCCCATGATTGTTCAATGAACCATAAACAATTAATGAACATGCACCTGTGGAACGGTCGTTAAGACACTAACAGCTTACAGACGGTAGGCAATTAAGGTCACAGTTATGAAAACTTAGGACACTAGAAGCATTTCTACTGACACTGAAAAACACCAAAAGAGAGATGCCCAGGGTCCCTGCTCATCTGTGTGAACGTGCCTTAGGCATGTTGAAAGGAGGCATGAGGACTGCAGATGTGGCCAGGGCAATAAATTGCCATGTCCGTACTGTGAGACGCCTAAGACAGCACTACAGGGAGACAGGACAGACAGCTGATCATCCTCGCAGTGGCAGACCACGTGTAACAACACCTGCACAGGATCAGTACATCCGAACATCACACCTGCGGGACAGGTACAGGATTGCAACAACAACTGCCTGAGTTACACCAGGAACGCACAATCCCTCCATCAGTGCTCAGACTGTCTGCAATAGGCTGAGAGAGGCTGGATTGAGGGCTTGTAGGCCTGTTGTAAGGCAGGTCCTCACCAGACATCACCGGCAACAACGTCGCCTATGGGCACATACCCACCGTCGCTGGACCAGACAGGACTGGCAAAAAGTGCTCTTCACTGACGAGTTGCGGTTTTGTCTCACCAGGGGTGATGGTCGGATTCGCGTTTATCGTTGATGTGGTACCCCTCCTGCAGGCTCATCCTGACATGACCCTCCTGCATGACAGTGCCACCAGCCATACTGCTTGTTCTGTGCGTGATTTCCTGCAAGACAGGAATACATTTACATTTAAGTCATTTAGCAGACGCTCTTATCCAGAGCGACTTACAAATTGGTGCATTCACCTTATGACATCCAGTGGAACAGTAGTGCATCTAAATCTTTTAAGGGGAGGGGGTGAGAGGGATTACTTTATCCTATCCTAGGTATTCCTTAAAGAGGTGGGGTTTCAGGTGTCTCCGGAAGGTGGTGATTGACTCCGCTGTCCTGGCGTCGTGAGGGAGTTTGTTCCGACATTGGGGGGCCAGAGCAGCGAACAGTTTTGACTGGGCTGAGCGGGAACTGTACTTCCTCAGTGGTAGGGAGGCGAGCAGGCCAGAGGTGGATGAACGCAGTGCCCTTGTTTGGGTGTAGGGCCTGATCAGAGCCTGGAGGTACTGAGGTGCCGTTCCCCTCACAGCTCCGTAGGCAAGCACCATGGTCTTGTAGCGGATGCGAGCTTCAACTGGAAGCCAGTGGAGAGAGCGGAGGAGCGGGGTGACGTAAGAGAACTTGGGAAGGTTGAACACCAGACGGGCTGCGGCGTTCTGGATGAGTTGTAGGGGTTTAATGGCACAGGCAGGGAGCCCAGCCAACAGCGAGTTGCAGTAATCCAGACGGGAGATGACGAGTGCCTGGATTAGGACCTGCGCCGCTTCCTGTGTGAGGCAGGGTCGTACTCTGCGGATGTTGTAGAGCATGAACCTACAGGAACGGGCCACCGCCTTGATGTTAGTTGAGAACGACAGGGTGTTGTCCAGGATCACGCCAAGGTTCTTAGCGCTCTGGGAGGAGGACACAATGGAGTTGTCAACCGTGATGGCGAGATCATGGAACGGGCAGTCCTTCCCCGGGAGGAAGAGCAGCTCCGTCTTGCCGAGGTTCAGCTTGAGGTGGTGATCCGTCATCCACACTGATATGTCTGCCAGACATGCAGAGATGCGACTCGCCACCTGATCATCAGAAGGGGGAAAGGAGAAGATTAATTGTGTGTCGTCTGCATAGCAATGATAGGAGAGACCATGTGAGGTTATGACAGAGCCAAGTGACTTGGTGTATAGCGAGAATAGGAGAGGGCCTAGAACAGAGCCCTGGGGGACACCAGTGGTGAGAGCACGTGGTGTGGAGACGGATTCTCGCCACGCCACCTGGTAGGAGCGACCTGTCAGGTAGGACGCAATCCAAGCGTGGGCCGCGCCGGAGATGCCCAACTCGGAGAGGGTGGAGAGGAGGATATGATGGTTCACAGTATCGAAGGCAGCCGATAGGTCTAGAAGGATGAGAGCAGAGGAGAGAGAGTTAGCTTTAGCAGTGCGGAGCGCCTCCGTGATACAGAGAAGAGCAGTCTCAGTTGAATGACTAGTCTTGAAACCTGACTGATTTGGATCAAGAAGGTCATTCTGAGAGAGATAGCGGGAGAGCTGGCCAAGGACGGCACGTTCAAGAGTTTTGGAGAGAAAAGAAAGAAGGGATACTGGTCTGTAGTTGTTGACATCGGAGGGATCGAGTGTAGGTTTTTTTCAGAAGGGGTGCAACTCTCGCTCTCTTGAAGACGGAAGGGACGTAGCCAGCGGTCAGGGATGAGTTGATGAGCGAGGTGAGGTAAGGGAGAAGGTCTCTGGAAATGGTCTGGAGAAGAGAGGAGGGGATAGGGTCAAGCGGGCAGGTTGTTGGGCGGCCGGCCGTCACAAGACGCGAGATTTCATCTGGAGAGAGGGGGAGAAAGAGGTCAGAGCACAGGGTAGGGCAGTGTGAGCAGAACCAGCGGTGTCGTTTGACTTAGCAAACGAGGATCGGATGTCGTCGACCTTCTTTTCAAAATGGTTGACGAAGTCATCTGCAGAGAGGGAGGGGGAGGAGGATTCAGGAGGGAGGAGAAGGTTGCAAAGAGCTTCCTAGGGTTAGAGGCAGATGCTTGGAATTTAGAGTGGTAGAAAGTGGCTTTAGCAGCAGAGAGAGAGAAGAGGAAAATGTAGAGAGGAGGGAGTGAAAGGATGTCAGGTCCGCAGGGAGGCGGAGTTTTCCTCCATTTCCGCTCGGCTGCCCGGAGCCCTGTTCTGTGAGCTCGCAATGAGTCGTTGAGCCACGGAGCGGGAGGGGAGGACCGAGCCGGCCTGGAGGATAGGGGACATAGAGAGTCAAAGGATGCAGAAAGAGAGGAGAGGAGGGTTGAGGAGGCAGAATCAGGAGATAGGTTGGAGAAGGTTTGAGCAGAGGGAAGAGATGATAGGATGGAAGAGGAGAGAGTAGCGGGGAAAGAGAGCGAAGGTTGGGACGGCGCGATACCATCCAGTAGGGGCAGTGTGGGAAGTGTTGGATGAGAGCGAGAGGGAGAAGGATACAAGGTAGTGGTCGGAGACTTGGGGGGAGTTGCAATGAGGTTAGTGGAAGAACAGCATCTAGTAAAGATGAGGTCGAGCGTATTTCCTGCCTTGTGAGTAGGGGGGAAGGTGAGAGGGTGAGGTCAAAGAGGAGAGGAGTGGAAAGAAGGAGGCAGAGAGGAATGAGTCAAAGGTAGACGTGGGGAGGTTAAAGTCGCCCAGAACTGTGAGAGGTGAGCCGTCCTCAGGAAAGGAGCTTATCAAGGCATCAAGCTCATTGATGAACTCTCCGAGGGAACCTGGAGGGCGATAAATGATAAGGATGTTAAGCTTGAAAGGGCTGGTAACTGTGACAGCATGGAATTCAAAGGAGGCGATAGACAGATGGGTAAGGGGAGAAAGAGAGAATGACCACTTGGGAGAGATGAGGATCCCGGTGCCACCACCCCGCTGACCAGAAGCTCTCGGGGTGTGCGAGAACATGTGAGCAGACGAAGAGAGAGCAGTAGGAGTAGCAGTGTTGTCTGTGGTGATCCATGTTTCCGTCAGTGCCAAGAAGTCGAGGGACTGGAGGGAGGCATAGGCTGAGATGAACTCTGCCTTGTTGGCCGCAGATCGGCAGTTCCAGAGGCTACCGGAGACCTGGAACTCCACGTGGGTCGTGCGCGCTGGGACCACCAGATTAGGGTGGCCGCGGCCACGCGGTGTGGAGCGTTTGTATGGTCTGTGCAGAGAGGAGAGAACAGGGATAGACAGACACATAGTTGACAGGCTACACAAGAGGCTACGCTAATGCAAAGGAGATTGGAATGACAAGTGGACTACACGTCTCGAGTGTTCAGAAAGTTAAGCTTACGTAGCAAGAATCTTATTGACTAAAATGATTAAAATGATACAGTACTGCTGAAGTAGGCTAGCTGGCAGAGGCTGCGTTGTTGACTATGTAGGCTAGCTGGCAGTGTCTGCGTTGTTGACACTACACTAATCAAGTCGTTCCGTTGAGTGTAATGGTTTCTACTGTGCTACTGTGCTGCTATTCTGGGCTAGCTGGCTAGCTAGCAGTGTTGATTTACGTTACGTTGCGTTAAAAGAACGACAATAGCTGGCTAGCTAACCTAGGAAATCGCTCAAGACTACACAATTATCTTTGATACAAAGACGGCTATGTAGCTAGCTATGTAGCTAGCTACGATCAAACAAATCAAGCCGTTGTACTGTAATGAAATGAAAAATGTGATACTACCTGTGGAGCGAAGCGAAATGCGACCGGATTGTTGAGTGCGGAAGTTCTGTTACGTTAAGGACGACGAATAGCTGGCTAGCTAACCTCGGTAAATTAAGATAATCACTCTAAAACTACACACTCTCATTTGTCACCTTATGACATCCAGTGGAACAGCCACTTTACAATAGACAGCAAAGACAACTATGTAGCTAGCTAACACTACACTAATCAAGTCGTTCAGTTGAGTGTAAGTTGTGCTGCTAATCGGTAGACGGTGGACTAGCTAACGGTAGACGTTAGCTAGCTGCAGGGCGGTGTAGACTGCGTTAGGACGACGAAATACGATAATTACGCAATTATCTATGATACAAAGACGGCTATGTAGCTAGCTAAGAAGAAAAATTGCTAAGATTAGACAAATCAAACCGTTGTACTATAATGAAATGTAATGAAATGTAATACTACCTGCGGACCGAGTGCAGATGCGACCGCTCGCTCCAACCCGGAAGTTGGGGAATGTCAGTGTTCTGCCATGGCCAGCGAAGAGCTCGGATCTCAATCCCATTGAGCACATCTGGGACCTGTTGGATCGGAGGGTGAGGGCTAGGGCCATTACCCCAAGAAATGTTAGAGAACTTGCAGGTGCCTTGGTGGAAGAGTGGGGTAACATCTCACAGCAAGAACTGGAAAATCTGGTGCAGTCCATGAGGAGATGCACTGCAGTATTTAATGCAGCTGGTGGCCAAACCAGATACTGACTGTTACTGTTGATTTTTGAACCCCCTTTGTTCAGGGACACATTGTTCCATTTCTGTTAGTCACATGTCTGTGGAACTTCTTCATTTTATGTCTCAGTTGTTGAATCTTGTTATGTTCATACAAATATGGTCACATGTTAAGTTTGCTGAAAATAAACGCAGTTGACAGTGAGAGGGCGTTTCTTTTTTAGCTGAGTTCATATAATTTGCTTAGGTGGAGCTGTCAAGAAAGTATGAGGATGCTTTGCACTCTTTATTAGATGTTCTGGGAATGTTTTGTTTTTTCTTCCTCATACTCTCGTCTCTTTGTTCAGGCTTGTTTGGTAGAGAATGCTGGCCTATTGGGGAGCTGTAAGTGCAGGGAGAAGCTAGGTCCAGAGCTAGTTTGGGGGCATGAGTCTGAGGCATAATCTGAGGATTGGAAGCCAAATTGGTGTTTGGGGATGTCATCATGCGGTAAAATGGGTGGAGGTGGCTGTGGTCCTGGCCGGATGGGCAGCCATAGTCAATTGACCAGCGGGAGAAGTAGTTTAGTGGAGGAACTTGTGAAACATCACAGCTGAAAAATATAGAACCAGTCAAAAGTTGACACCTAAACATTCAAGGGTTTTTATTTTGTACCTTTTTCTATGTTGTAGAATAGTGAAGACATCAAAGCAATGAAATAGCACATTGAATCAAGTAGTAACCCAAAAACATTATATTCTTCAAAATAGCCACCCATTGCCTTGACAGCTTCGCACACTCTTGGCATTCTCTCAACCAGCTTCATGGGGTAGTCACCTGGAATGCATTTAAATTAACAGGTGTGTCTTGTTCAAAGTTAATTTGTGGAATTTCTTTCCTTAATGCATTTGAGCCAATCAGTTGTGTTGTGATAAGGTATGGATGGTAAACAGAAGAGAGCCCTATTTGGTAAAAGACCAAAGTCCATATTCTGGCAAGAACAGTTCAAATAAGCAAAGAAATGACAGTCCATCATTCCTTTGAGACATGGTCAGTCAAGCCAGAAAATTAAGAACTTGTGCAGTTGCAAAAACTATCAAGTGCTATGATGAAACTGCCTCTCATGAGGACCACCACAGGAAAGGAAGACAGAGTTATCTCTGCTGCAGAGGATAAGTTCATTAGAGTTAACTGCACCTCATATTGCAGCCCTAATAAATGCTTCAGAGTTAAGGTAACAGACACATCAACTGTTCAGAGGATACTGAGTCAGGCCTTGATGGTCAAATTGTTGCAAAGAAACCACTACTAAAGGACACCAATAATAAGAAGAGACTTGATTGGGCCAAGAAACACAAGCAATGGACATCAGAACGGTGGAGATCTGTCCTTTGGTCTGATCAGTCCAAATGTGCCATTTTTGGTTCCAACCCCCATGTCTTTTTGAGACGCAGAATAGGTGAACGGATGATCTCCGCATGGGCAGTTCCCACAATGAAGCATGGAGGTGTGGGGCTGCTTTGATGTTGACACAATTTTTTTTGTTTGAAGTCAAGGCACACTTAACCAGCATGTAAGGGCTATTTGACAAAGGAGAGTGATGGAGTGCTGCATCAGATGACCTGGCCCTCACAATCCCCTGACCTCAACCCAATTGAGATGGTTTGGGATGAGTTGGACCGCAGAGTGAAGGAAAAGCTGCCAACAAGTGCTCAGCATATGTGGGAACTCCTTTAAGACTGGTGAAGCTGGTTGAGAGAATGCCAAGAGTGTGCAAAGCTATCAAGGCAAAGGCTACTTTGAAGAATCTAAAATAAACATAAATCAAATATAACACTTTTGGTTACTAAAATGATCTTAAACAAATGGAACTTGATCAGTGGAGGCTGCTGAGGAGAGGATGGCTCATGGCTGGAACAGAGCAAATGGAATGGCATCAAACACGTAGAAACCATGTGGAAACCATGTGTTTGATGTGTTTGATACCATTCCACTGATTCCGGTCCAGCCATTACCACAAGCCTGTCCCCCCCAATTAAGGCGACACCGACCTCCTGTGATATTGATATCACTCAAATGTTTTCCTTCTAAACAGCCACAAGCTTTGCAGTTATACATGGTGAACATTCAGGTCATGACTCCTGTTATGCCTGATCTGCTGCAACAACAAGATAACTATATGTCTGCTTAGGTGGAGCTGTCAAGAAAGTATGAGGATGTTTTGCACTCTTTATTAGATGTCTTCTGGAAATGGTTTGTGTGCATGTTTTGGTTTTTATTCGTCATACTCTCATCTCTTTGTTCAGGCTTGTTTGGTAGTTTCTGTCCAACTCTGTCATGTGAGGATATACAAACTAACAATAGATCACTGAGGACAAAAGCAGAAACATTCTTTACCTGTGATCACGTAGTCGTAAAGGCACACACCACAATTTATGTTCAACACGTTTTTCAATTAAACAAATTATGCATCAACAAGAAGTTTTAATTACCAAATGGAAACAAATAACATACAAGATATATATTTAGTCCCAAGGTCTTTCACAGGTACAGGGGAAAAAAAGATTAAATATGAACAGTGGTAATTCAGATAACAGTAGCTATAGCAAACTAGAGAAATGCATTGTCTTTTTTTCAGTAACTGTTTTTATCTAACAGTCTACTTTCAGATAATGTTTAACTTTTTTTCCCTTGTTTTTGTTGCAATGGCCATTTACCATATTTCAGAATATCAGATAAGTGATAGACAGTACATTTAATGTAATTCTTCTTTTCCTGAACCCTTTTTGGTTCCAGGTCGAACTCTTTTGGGTTCCATGTAGAACTCTCTTTGTAAAAGGTTCTACGTGAAACCAACTGGATTTTACAGTAGCTACACTGAGAATGCTTGGACCATCTTGCCTGAGTATTTCCTTTTAAATGAATATGTCTATAAAGGTTTCAAATACAGGTGCTCTCTTGTCCAGTGTCAGGTCAGGTGCCCTCTATCTCTGTTCTATTTAAATGTGTTTATTTAACCTATATTTAACTAGGCAAGTCAGTTAAGAACAAATTCTTACTTACAATGACGGCCTGCAGAGGTGAAAGTCAAAGTGAATCGTACACCTAATCTGATGGGTAGCTCCTCCCTAGTGTCACGACGTTGCCCTCTTTGGGTACAGCGAGCACCATCCCCCCCCCCTCTCTCTCCTACACCCAGGCTGCTGTTATCTCAGGTCGTAAGTTCCTGGAGGAGATTCTTCCTCATGGCCAGACAGTATAGAAAGAGAGTGTGTTTTTATAGGGAGAACAAAGGAATTTCTTCCACAACATAGAACTTGAGGACTGAACAATGTACATGTTTTGGAGAAGGTGTACACCGTCGGGGAAGAATCCAGCTATGACCGGTCCAATTCGTTTAATGTTTGTGAAACTCATGAGAGACAATACAGCCACATTATCATAACCCTATTTATACGAGAGTCTCAGTTATGAGGCTTGCATCTAATTGTTGTGTAAAATGAATGAGTAAAGATGAAACTATTTGTGAACTTGTGTAATGTGATTTTAAACTGTTTAATGAAAGGGAACCCAATTCCCTTTAAAGTGAACTAAGTCATTGGCCCTCCCCATGAGTACAGACATTGATCTGGTGTCATGGGACAGCCTTTTTCTGCCCTTCTGAATATAACCCCCACCATGGGAATTTATCTGGAGACCATGCTTCTCTCAATTACGAGAGGGCTAAGGTTTGAGTAGAGACCAGCTTACCTCGATAACCACGAGAGGGCTAAGGCTAAAGAAGACTGACAACCGCTGAAACATCTATTCTATAACAACATTGCTGAATGTTACTCTGAACTAGCCATTCTAACCACCGCAGAGAGCGAGAGGGCGGACAACCAATCCAAAAGTAACAAACTTTCCAACAGAGATCACGACGACACACTGAGCGTAAATATATATATTGATTGCAATTATTCCCGAATGAGTGAGCATTCATGTGCAAAAGATTAGCATTTCAATTGTTATGATAATCAACTTTGTAGTGTCTTTTATCTCGGTCGACCCCCACTTCCCTTTTGTCCACCAATCCGCGATACCGGTTTATCCCACTAGGGAAACTCCACTATCATTTCCTTGTAACTATATCTGTTTGTTTGTTTATACATTTCTGTGATTATTTAGTTAGTAAATAAATGATTTAAGACAATTGATGTATGGATGACTCATAGTAAAGACTGTTCGTGCAGATAACCAACAATTTACGACGTTTGGAATGAGACTAACGTGAGGTAAAGAATAATTCATTCATTAGAAGACTAATTGATCAGATATTAAAATATCTGAAATTTATATTAGGAAAATTCTAACTTTGTAATCTGAATATTTTCCTTGGTTCCCCCGACTACCTAGTTAATCACAGTTACATGATTAGTTAGTTTAATCACGTAATAATTACAGAGAATTTATTTGATAAAAATAAGTCTTCAGTTGAATGATGCCAAAGACACGACACTAGTTCTAGTTTGACCAAGTAATACATTGTGATGTAACTAGAAGAGGCTGAGTTCACGTCAATGAACCAGATATAATGTATTACCCTTGTTTTGTGCTTCCATACACTCAAGCTGTTCAATTCATGTTTTTCATTTATCATTTGTAGAAATAAGTAAAAGACTTGCCTATTTATGTATCAAACTAAATTATATGTATTAATCCATACTTCTTTTATGTTCAATTCCATGATTTGTATCTAAGTAGACATTGTGTTTACACCCCTAAATAGTTGTTTGGGAAATGTAGCTGTATTTAGTCAAAGGAATCATAATTATCACATGTGAAAATGCAACTGCATATTTATTTTTTTAACGCAATTCCATGTTCTCAACACAACAACACCTTGAAACACACAAACTATGATTATCTAGCGTTGTGGAGTTCTGCTGTGATGTCTGAATCCTCCAGCAGGGGGCGGGGTCACATCATGCGTTCTTCTGGTTACCCTTTTCTTCTATAACAACAGAAGCAGTACTATTTCAGACTGGGCAGAGCCATCGAGAGCGAGAGTCCAACCCCTATTTTTGCCATAATCACACGTACACAAAAATAGAAGACGGATGACTTACTCTCATGACCAGTTTTGTAGACGTAATAGTAGCCAACTGTGACAGCAGCTATTACCCCCAGACCCAACAGAGCAGGCGTGGAGACTGTTGCTGCTCCCATTGTAAGGGCATATTGACCAACACTGAACGTTAACCAGTGCCTGGGGAGAAAGAGAACAGTTGTTTTAACTTGAAATGAAACAGTGTTGAAAAGATTTATTTCAATCACATTGGTGCAATTTTTGCAAGCATGTGGTAGGGGAGAGTGGGGTAAGTTGAGCGAAAGAGGTAAGTTGAGCCACACTTGTTTCTAGGAAACTATATACAAATTGAATTCATTTGACCAAATATTTAAGAAGAGGTCATCGTTTCATGGAGTCTGTGAAGGAAGAAGCCTCTGGAAACAGTGGAAAGCAAGTTAGGTCCAAAAAACGGATGTTCACAAAGACAAATGAATTGATTGCGTTAGAGGTTTCATGATGCTTGTATCTAAACTAAAGTATATCATTTTAAGATTGTTCTGTACATCATTTGGGGACTCCATAAGCATAAATACAAGGTCCTAAACCTAGCATGAAAGTGCATCCTTGTAGCTGTGTGGGCTAATATACTCAAAATGTTTGCCTTTGAGGTAAATTGAGCCAATGGTTGTGACTCAATGGCAAGTTGAGCAAATTGAATAGTTTTCTTCCCAGGTGTAATGCAAGACATTAGCGCTGGGATATGTTTAACGTGTTTAATAAAGTACAACGTGTTTGTTAGGTGTTAAAAGATGCTTAAAATGATTAAAAGACAACAAAGCGATGTGTGATTGTGTTGAATTGTGTTTGGGGAATAATAAAGATAGACATGGTTTTAAAAAGGTAGTGGTCATATTTCATTCAGTACAGACATCTGTAGGCGGTTAAAGAGGTAAAAGGTTAGAGGAAAACAGAGTCTTCTGAAAACCTAACCATGGGTTGCAAATTCCAGGCAGCAAAATGTGAAGGCTGCGCAAGGAGTATGTAGACCTTCCCTAGCCACTGTAAAATTATATATTTTTACATCATAAATGTATCAATTGAGAACAATTTGGGTTGAAAGGTCAAACCAAATCATATATGGATATGGCTGTAAATACTGCAGCATCCTTCTCCATCAGCCAGTGTGCTTCAAAAGGCCAAGGCAAATTGGAAAGTGCTACCATTTGAAATGATTGTGTACAATGCACAATGTACATAACCAAGCTACACTATTATATTTTTACTGGTAGCTTAGTGGTTAAGAGTATCGGGCCAGTAACTTAAAGGTTGCTGGTTCAAATCTCCAAGCCAAATAGGTGAAAAATCTGTCAATGTGCCCTTCAGCAAGGCACTTGACCCTAATAGCTCCAGCATCAATAATGGTTTATCTCTGGCTGTTACAGCACTCTCTGAGGAGTATAAGCAAAAAAAAAAAAATTCACATGTGTATAAAACACACTTGTACATGTGTGAAATAGGATAAATGTAAGCAACCACCTTATTATCTGATGTATTGATGACTAAACAAAATGTTTTCATGGTTTTTCATGAGGAACTTGGATTTTGCATGAATGATTCAGGGGTGAAAGATGTGTTCAACTCCAATGAATGCACAATCAAAGGTTCTGAACTTCAGAAAGGGGCATCACAAGTGTTATCAGTTAAGACTTTTGTACTAAGAGTTTTGAAAAAAATACCACTCTGGCTACATATCTGACTGTTCACTACTAGGCAAGACCTACCTGTGAATAAAGCTACATCAATAAAGCTACACATTTCTGTTACCTTTTAGTAGAAAACTGCAACTCAGAGTAGAAGAAGCAAGCAAGTAGCAGAAAGAAGGTATACTCACGCTGTTAAAACCATAGTTGACTTAAAGATTGTAGATCAAATGCAACTAGTTCGTTGGACTTTTGGTTAGACTCCCCTGATGAGTAGGCTAGAGATGACTGGGGATCAAATCGTTTGACTTCAAATTGACAAAAGTTGTTTACGGAGTATACAATTGAGAAAAGGTCATAGTTTTACTTTCATTTCTCTCGAACTTCACTCTCCTCCCCTTCCTAAGTTACAGGTCTCTCTCTCCCTTCTGACTTTCTCCTCATATGGGTTTGGAGAAGGAGACGAGGAGACAGGAGAGATGACTCGAGGAGTATACAATTGAGAAAGGGTCATAGTTTTACTTTCATTTCTCTCGAACTTCAGTCTCCTCCCCTTCCTAAGTTATAGGTCTCTCTCCCTTCTGACTTTCTCCTCATATGGGTTTGGAGAAGGTGACGAGGAGACAGGAGAGATGACTCGAGGAGTATACAATTGAGAAAGGGTCATAGTTTGACTTTCATTTCTCTCGAACCTCAGTCTCCTCCCCTTCCTAACCTCCCTCCACCCCTCCCTCTTTTAGACCCAGCCTACACTGCTACTCCTTGATGGAGAAACAATGAAAAGAAAGTTTGGAATATCAGTTGAATACTAATATAAATTGCATCCTTCATTCGCTCTTTGATGGCTATCATTTTCTGACTAGTTTTAAAGGAAAGCAATAATAGTTCATTTCTTCCTTTCATCTTTGATGGAAGGAGTTGTCTGTAGGCTAGTTGCAGTGGCGACCTGTCATTCAGGGCTTTCCTGTTTTGCATGTTATTTTGGCATTAATACGTGTCACATATAGGGTTTGCAAACAATGTAAAAAATATATTACCTATCCTTGATGTAATAAAGCTGCATACAAACATGGTCTCTTTTTTGTTTTTTTGAGCAAGGCAGCTCCAAAATGCAGGTGTTTCAGCCTAGTTCAGTGAATTCTGTGGTGGTGGGGCAAGTCAGCAGAAAATACGGAGCGTTGTGTTCTGTCACTCATGGGGACACTACGTCACTGCCAAGTCTAAGGGTAGAGTTAGAAAATTCTAGCCCCTTGGGTGCTGCCACAGAGTTACATTAGATGTGCCCATCCAAGAAGGATCAAGGTCATTGGCCACAGATAAAATGACTTCAAATAATGTTATATGTACAGTATCTTTGATTGGACTGATCATGTCAACATCATACTTTCAAAATCTGGTTAAATAAAGGTGAAATAAAAATAAATACATTTAAAAAAAGTGTCAATACAAGACTAAGATCGAATCGTACTACACCGGCTCTGACGCTCGTCGGATGTGGCAGGGCTTGCAAACCATTACAGACTCCAAACGGAAGCACAGCCGAGAGCTGCCCAGTGACACGAGCTTACCAGACGAGCTAAACTACTTCTATGCTCACTTCGAGGCAAATAACACGAAAACATGCATGTGAGCTCCAGCTGTTCCGGAAGACTGTGATCACGCTCTCCTCAGCCGATGTGAGTAAGAACTTTAAACAAGTCAACATTCACAAGGCCGCAAGACCAGATGGATTACCAGGACGTGTACTGCGAGCATGCACTGACCAACTGGCAAGTGTCTTCACTGATATTTTCAACCTCTCCCTGTCCGAGTCTGTAATACCAACATGTTTTAAGCAGACCACCATAGTGCCTGTGCCCAAGAACACAAAGGTAACCTGAATAAATACTGTAACTATCGACCCGTAGCACTCACGTATGTAGCCATGAAGTGCT
Organism: Oncorhynchus nerka; assembly: GCF_034236695.1. Taxonomy (NCBI): domain Eukaryota; kingdom Metazoa; phylum Chordata; class Actinopteri; order Salmoniformes; family Salmonidae; genus Oncorhynchus; species Oncorhynchus nerka. Next base: position 77,596,498 of record NC_088399.1, read on the forward strand.
TTGAAAGTCTGGTCATGGCTCACATCAACACCATCATCCCAGAAACCCTAGACCCACTCCAATTTGCTTACCACCCCAAAAGATCCACAGATGATGCAATCTCTATTGCACTCCGCACTGCCCTTTTCCACCTGGACAAAAGGAACACCTATGTGTGAATGCTATTCATTGACTACAGCTCAGTGTTCAACACCATAGTGCCCTCAAAACTCATCAATAAGCTAAGGACCCTGGTACTAAACACCTCCCTCTGCAACTGGATCCTGGACTTCCTGATGGGCCGCCCCCAGGTGGTAAGGGTAGGTAACAACACATCCGCCAATCTGATCCTCAACACGGGGGCCCCTCAAGGGTGAGTGCTCAGTCCCCCTTACACCCATGACTGCACAGCCAGGCACGACTCCAACACCATCATTAAATTTGCCGATGACACAACAGTGGTAGGCCTGATCACTGACAACGACGAGACAGCATATAGGGAAGAGGTCAGAAACCTGGCCGTGTGGTGCCAGAACAACAACCTCTCCCTCAACGGGATCAAGACAAAGGAGATGATTGTCGACTACTGGAAAAAGATGACCGAGCACGCCCCCATTCTCATCGACCGGGCTGCAGTGGAGCAGGTTGAGAGCTTCAAGTTCCTTGGTGTCCATCACCAACAAACTAACATGGTCCAAGCACACCAAGACAGTCGTGAAGAGGGCACTAACCGGTGCCCCTGCACATTGACTCTGTATTGGTACCCCCTTGTATATAGTCTCGCTATTATTATTTTACTGCTGCTCTTTAATTACTTAATTATTTTTTAAACTGCATTGTTGGTTAAGGGCTTGTAAGTAAGCATTTCACTGTAAGGTTACCTGTTTCATTCAGCGCATGTGACTAATAACATTTGATTTGATTTGATGTTCTGAATTCTGTCACCGTACATTTCAAAAGCGCTAAACCAATAGTTATATTGACTACGTACATCCTAGCTCGCTCATTGATGTCTTAATAAAAATTACAGATAGCCTCTTATCCGTTTGTCGTCCCCTTATGCCACAGTTTGTACATCGCAATTGTCAGTAGAAACCACATTTGTTTAACTAGGTCAGCCATATCAGCTATGCTTTTTTTAAAGGCAGTGAATGAGGCTGAATGAACAGTTTCGCTGCCAGACAAGGCTTCCCTGATAGCCAGGTGTGTGGTAAGGTGTTGGGACAGCTTTATGTAGGCCCTAACAGTTTGTGGGCACCGTTTGTCACCGTTATAGTAAAATGAATGTTATGTTGTGTATTGGCATTTATTTTTTCCAAAAATGATGCAGAAAAATTAATCCATGCTTTTGTTACTTCTAGGTTAGACTACTGCAATGCTCTACTTTCTGGCTACCCGGATAAAGCACTAAATAAACTTCAGTTAGTGCTAAATACGGCTGCTAGAATCCTGACTAGAACCAAAAAATGTGATCATATAACTCCAGTGCTAGCCTCCCTACACTGGCTTCTTGTCAAGGCAAGGGCTGATTTCAAGGTTTTACTGCTAACCTACAAAGCATTACATGGGCTTGCTCCTACCTATCTTTCCGATTGGTCCTGCCGTACATACCTACACGTACGCTACGGTCACAAGACAAAGGCCTCCTAACTGTCCCTAGAATTTCTAAGCAAACAGCTGGAGGCAGGGCTTTTTCCTACAGAGCTCCATTTTTATGGAATGGTCTGCCTACCCATGTCAGAGACGCAAACTCGGTCTCAACCTTTAAGTCTTTGCAGGTTTTCCTACTTACAAAGCATGTAGAGGTCTGTAATTTTCATCATAGGTACACTTCAACTGTGAGAGACGGAATCTAAAAAAAAAAAAAATCCAGAAAATCACATTGTATGATTTTTAAGTAATTAATTTGCACTTTATTGCATGACACAAGTATTAGATACATCAGAAAAGCAGAACTTAATATTTGGTACAGAAACCTTTGTTTTCAATTACAGAGATCATACGTTTCCTGTAGTTCTTGACCAGGTATGCACACACTGCAGCAGGGATTTTGGCCCACTCCTCCATACAGACCTTCTCCAGATCTTTCTGGTTTCGGGGCTGTCACTGGGCAATAGGGACTTTCAGCTCCCTCCAAAGATTTCCTATTGGGTTCAGGTCTGGAGACTGGCTAGGCCACTCCAGGACCTTGAGATGCTTCTTACGGAGCCACTCCTTAGTTGCCCTGGCTGTGTTTCGGGTCATTGTCATGCTGGAAGACCCAGCCACGACCCATCTTCAATGCTCTTACTGAGGGAAGGAGGTTGTTGGCCAAGATCTCGCGATACATGGCCCCATCCATCCTCCCCTTAATACGGTGCAGTCGTCCTGTCCCCTTTGCAGAAAAGCATCCCCAAAGAATGATGTTTCCACCTCCATGCTTTACGGTTGGGATGGTGTTCTTGGGGTTGTACTCATCCTTCTTCTTCCTCCAAACACGGCGAGTGGAGTTTAGACCAAAAAGCTCTATTTTTGTCTCATCAGACCACATGACCTTCTCCCATTCCTCCTCTGGATCATCCAGATGGTCATTGGCAAACTTCAGACGGGCCTGGACATGCGCTGGCTTGAGCAGGGGGACCTTGCGTGCGCTGCAGGATTTTAATCTATGACGGCGTAATGTGTTACTAATGGTTTTCTTTGAGACTGTGGTCCCAGCCCTCTTCAGGTCCTTGACCAGGTCCTGCCGTGTAGTTCTGGGCTGATCCCTCACCTTCCTCATGATCATTGATGCCCCACGAGGTGAGATCTTGCATGGAGCCCCAGACCGAGGGTGATTGACCGTCATCTTGAACTTCTTCCATTTTCTAATAATTGCGCCAACAGTTGTTGCCTTCTCACCAAGCTGCTTGCCTATTGTCCTGCTTGCCTATTGTCCTGTCTTGTGCAGGTCTACAATTTTTTTCCCTGATGTCCTTACACAGCTCTCTGGTCTTGGCCATTGTGGAGAGGTTGGAGTCTGTTTGATTGAGTGTGTGGACAGGTGTCTTTTATACAGGTAACGAGTTCAAACAGGTGCAGTTAATACAGATAATTAGTGGAGAACAGGGGGCTTCTTAAAGAAAAACTAACAGGTCTGTGAGAGCCGGAATTCTTACTCGTTGGTAGGTGATCAAATACTTATGTCATGCAATAAAATGCTAATTATTTACTTAAAAATCATACAATGTGATTTTCTGGATTTTTGAAGTTGAAGTGTGCCTATGCTAACAATTACAGACCTCTACATGCTTTGTAAGTAGGAAAACCTGCAAAATCGGCAGTGTATCAAATACTTGTTCATGACATTTAAACGTGTTAACCCTCGCAAGGCTGCAGGCCCAGACGGCATCCCCAGCCGCGCCCTCAGAGCATGCGCAGACCAGCTGGCCGGTGTGTTTACGGACATATTCAATCAATCCCTATACCAGTCTGCTGTTCCCACATGCTTCAAGAGGGCCACCATTGTTCCTGTTCCCAAGAAAGCTAAGGTAACTGAGCTAAACGACTACCGCCCCGTAGCACTCACTTCCGTCATCATGAAGTGCTTTGAGAGACTAGTCAAGGACCATATCACCTCCACCCTACCTGAGACCCTAGACCCACTCCAATTTGCTTACCGCCCAAATAGGTCCACAGACGATGCAATCTCAACCACACTGCACACTGCCTTAACCCACCTGGACAAGAGGAATACCTATGTGAGAATGCTGTTCATCGACTACAGCTCGGCATTCAACACCATAGTACCCTCCAAGCTCGTCATCAAGCTCGAGACCCTGGGTCTCGACCCGCCCCTGTGCAACTGGGTACTGGACTTCCTGACGGGCCGCCCCCAGGTGGTGAGTGTAGGCAACAACATCTCCTCCCCGCTGATCCTCAACACGGGGCCCCACAAGGGTGCGTTCTGAGCCCTCTCCTGTACTCCCTGTTCACACGACTGCGTGGCCACGCACGCCTCCAACTCAATCATCAAGTTTGCGGACGACACAACAGTGGTAGGCTTGATTACCAACAACGACGAGACGGCCTACAGGGAGGAGGTGAGGGCCCTCGGAGTGTGGTGTCAGGAAAATAACCTCACACTCAACGTCAACAAAACTAAGGAGATGATTGTGGACTTCAGGAAACAGCAGAGGGAACACCCCCTATCCACATCGATGGAACAGTAGTGGAGAGGGTAGCAAGTTTTAAGTTCCTCGGCATACACATCACAGACAAACTGAATTGGTCCACTCACACTGACAGCGTCGTGAAGAAGGCGCAGCAGCGCCTCTTCAACCTCAGGAGGCTGAAGAAATTCGGCTTGTCACCAAAAGCACTCACAAACTTCTACAGATGCACAATCGAGAGCATCCTGGCGGGCTGTATCACCGCCTGGTACGGCAACTGCTCCGCCCTCAACCGTAAGGCTCTCCAGAGGGTAGTGAGGTCTGCACAACGCATCACCGGGGGCAAACTACCTGCCCTCCAGGACACCTACACCACCCGATGTTACAGGAAGGCCATAAAGATCATCAAGGACATCAATCACCCGAACCATTGCCTGTTCACCCCGCTATCATCCAGAAGGCGAGGTCAGTACAGGTGCATCAAAGCTGGGACCGAGAGACTGAAAAACAGCTTCTATCTCAAGGCCATCAGACTGTTAAACAGCCACCACTAACATTGAGTGGCTGCTGCCAACACACTGTCATTGACACTGACCCAACTCCAGCCACTTTAATAATGGGAAATGATGTAAATATATCACTAGCCACTTTAAACAATGCTACCTTATATAATGTTACTTACCCTACATTATTCATCTCATATGCATACGTATATACTGTACTCTACATCATCGACTGCATCCTTATGTAATACATGTATCACTAGCCACTTTAACTATGCCACTTTGTTTACTTTGTCTACATACTCATCTCATATGTATATACTGTACTCGATACCATCTACTGTATGCTGCTCTGTACCATCACTCATTCATATATCCTTATGTACATATTCCTTATCCCCTTACACTGTGTATAAGACAGTAGTTTTGGAATTGTTAGTTAGATTACTTGTTGGTTATCACTGCATTGTCGGAACTAGAAGCACAAGCATTTCGCTACACTCGCATTAACATCTGCTAACCATGTGTATGTGACAAATAAAATTTGATTTGATTTGTTCTCCCCACTGTACTGGGCTATACAACCCAAGTGTTTTGTGTTTTTGGTATATGAAAATAATCATATCAAGGCCTCCCGAGTGACGCAGTGGCCTAAGCTGTGCCACTATCAATCCTGGGTCGAGTCCAGGCTCTTTCACAGCCGGCCGCGAACGGGAGACCCATGGGGCAGCACACAATTGGCCCAGTATCGTCTGGCTTTGGCCTGCAGAGATGTTCTTGTACCATTGCGCACTAGCGACTCCTTTGGTGGGCCGGGCACTATGCACGCTGACACAGTCACCAGGTGTACGGTGTTTCCTCTGACACAGTGGTGCGGTAGGGAGGAAGGGGAAGGAAGGGGAAGGATGGGGAAGGATGGGGAAGGATGGGGAATGAAGGGGAAGGAAGGGGAAGGATGGGGAAGGAAGGGGAAGGAAGGGGAAGGATGGGGAAGGAAGGGGAAGGATGGGGAAGGAAGGGGAAGAGATGGGGAAGGAAGGAGAGAGATTTGGAGGGGTAAGGGATGGGTAAGGAAGGGGAGAGATTTAGAGGGGGTAAGGGATGGGTAAGGGAAGGGGAGAGATTTGGAGGGGGTAAGGGATGGGAAGGAAGGAGAGAGATTTGGAGGGGGTAAGGGATGGGGAAGGAAGGAGAGAGATTTGGAGGGGGTAAGGGATGGGGAAGGAAGGAGAGAGATTTGGAGGGGGTAAGGGATGGGTAAGGGAAGGGAGAGATTTGGAGGGGGTAAGGGATGGGGAGAGATTTGGAGGGGGTAAGGGATGGGGAAGGAAGGAGAGAGATTTGGAGGGGTAAGGGATGGGTAAGGGAAGGGGAGAGATTTGGAGGGGTAAGGGATGGGAAGGAAGGAGAGGGGGAGGGAGGGAGGGTAAAAGATGAGGAAGGAGAGGGGAAGGGAAGAAGGGTAAGAGATGGTAAAGGAAGGAGAGAGGTAAGGAGGAAGTGTAAGGCTGAGGTTAGAGGGGAAGTAACCCAGACCTCCAAAATCTCTAAGAGGGTTAGAGTCCCCCCATTTCAACCCCCGTAACACACACACCCACAGATTACAGAAAAAATAAAATGGGGAGAAGAAAAAGATGGAGAAAATGGGGAGTGGTGAGAGAGAGCTTTACAAACACAGCATCACATACAGGGTTTCACACAGCTTCAAACACGCAGCTTCACACACACAGTATCACACAGCATCTTAGTCACAAAGGTCTCAAACCGGGGGATTACAATCAGAATCCAGTCAGCACTGTCTCTCTGTGTGTCTCTCTGTGTGTGTCTATGTCATGTGGGTGTGTGCTTAGAAAGTGAAGGACCTCTCTTCTATTCAGAGTGATGGGAGCCGCTAACAGAAAGAAACCAAAAGGAACAGACTAAACCAACAGATGGAGGAACAGACTAAACCAACAGACAAAGGAACAGACGGAGGAACAGACTAAACCAACAGATGGAGGAACAGACTAAACCAACAGAGGGAGGAACAGACTAAACCTGCAGAGGGGGGAACAGACTAAACCAACAGAGGGAGGAACAGACTAAACCAACAGAGGGAGGAACAGACTAAACCAACAGACAAAGGAACAGACTAAACCAAATGAGGGAGGAACAGACTAAACCAACAGAGGGAGGAACAGACTAAACCAACAGACAAAGGAACAGACTAAACCAACAGAGGGAGGAACAGACTAAACCAACAGAGGGAAGAACAGACTAAACCAACAGAGGGAGGAACAGACTAAACCAACAGACGGAGGAACAGACTAAACCAACAGAGGGAGGAACAGACTAAACCAACAGAGGGAGGAACAGACTAAACCAACAGATGGAGAAACAGACTAAACCAACAGAGGGGGGAACAGACTAAACCAATAGATGGAGGAACAGACTAAACCAATAGACAAAGGAACAGACTAAACCCACAGATGGAGGAACGGACTAAACCTGCAGAAAGGGGAACAGACTAAACCAACAGAGGGAGGAACGGACTAAACCCTCAAAGGGGGGAACGGACTAAACCAACAGATGGAGGAACAGACTAAAGAGCAGAGGGAAGAACAGACTAAACCAACAGAGGGAGGAACAGACTAAACCAACAGAGGGAGGAACAGACTAAACCAACAGAGGGAGGAACAGACTAAACAAACAGAGGGAGGAACAGACTAAACAAACAGAGGGAGGAACAGACTAAACCAACAGAGGGAGGAACAGACTAAACAAACAGAGGGAGGAACAGACTAAACCAACAGAGGGAGGAACAGACTAAACCAACAGAGGGAGGAACAGACTAAACCAACAGATGGAGGAACAGACTAAACCAATAGACAAAGGAACAGACGGAGGAACAGACTAAACCAACAGAGGGAGGAACAGACTAAACCAACAGAGGGAAGAACAGACTAAACCAACAGAGGGAGGAACAGACTAAACCAACAGACGGAGGAACAGACTAAACCAACAGAGGGAGGAACAGACTAAACCAACAGAGGGAGGAACAGACTAAACCAACAGATGGAGAAACAGACTAAACCAACAGAGGGGGGAACAGACTAAACCAATAGATGGAGGAACAGACTAAACCAATAGACAAAGGAACAGACTAAACCCACAGATGGAGGAACGGACTAAACCTGCAGAAAGGGGAACAGACTAAACCAACAGAGGGAGGAACGGACTAAACCCTCAAAGGGGGGAACGGACTAAACCAACAGATGGAGGAACAGACTAAAGAGCAGAGGGAAGAACAGACTAAACCAACAGAGGGAGGAACAGACTAAACCAACAGAGGGAGGAACAGACTAAACCAACAGAGGGAGGAACAGACTAAACGTAACAGAGGGAGGAACAGACTAAACAAACAGAGGGAGGAACAGACTAAACCAAAAGAGGGAGGAACAGACTAAACAAACAGAGGGAGGAACAGACTAAACCAACAGAGGGAGGAACAGACTAAACCAACAGAGGGAGGAACAGACTAAACCAACAGATGGAGGAACAGACTAAACCAATAGACAAAGGAACAGACGGAGGAACAGACTAAACCAACAGAGGGAGGAACAGACTAAACCAACAGAGGGGGGAACACACTAAACCAGCAGAGGGAGGAACGGACTAAACCCTCAAAGGGGGGAACGGACTAAACCAACAGATGGAGGAACAGACTAAACCAACAGAGGGTGGAACAGACTAAACCAGCAGAGGGAGGAACGGACTAAACCAACAGATAGAGGAACAGACTAAACCAACAGAGGGAGGAACAGACTAAACCAACAGACAAAGGAACAGACTAAACCAAAAGAGGGAGGAACAGACTAAACCAACAGAGGGGGCAACAGACTAAACCAACAGATGGAGGAACAGACTAAACCAACAGACAAAGGAACAGACTAAACCAAAAGAGGGAGGAACAGACTAAACCCTCAGATGGGGGAACGGACTAAACCAACAGATGGAAAAACAGACTAAACCAACAGATGGAGGAACAGACTAAACCAACAGAGGGAGGAACAGACTAAACCAACAGATAGAGGAACAGACTAAACCAACAGAGGAGGGAACACACTAAACCAACAGAGGGATGAACAGACTAAACCAGCAGAGGGAGGAACGGACTAAACCAGCAGAGGGAGGAACGGACTAAACCAACAGAGGGGACAACAGACTAAACCAACAGATGGAGGAACAGACGGAGGAACAGACTAAACCAACAGAGGGAGGAACAGACTAAACCAGCAGAGGGAGGAACGGACTAAACCCTCAGATGGGGGAACGGACTAAACCAACAGATGGAAAAACAGACTAAACCAACAGATGGAGGAACAGACTAAACCAACAGAGGGAGGAACAGACTAAACCAACAGATAGAGGAACAGACTAAACCAACAGACAAATGAACAGACGGAGGAACAGACAAAACCAACAGATGGAGGAACAGACAAAACCCGCAGAGGGGGGAACAGACTAAACCAACAGACAAAGGAACAGACTAAACCAACAGAGGGAGGAACGGACTAAACCAACAGATGGAGGAACAGGCTAAACAAACAGATGGAGGAACAGACTAAACCAATAGATGGAGGAACAGACTAAACCAACAGATGGAGGAACAGACTAAACCAACAGGGGGATGAACAGACTAAACCAGCAGAGGGAGGAACAGACTAAACCAGCAGAGGGAGGAACAGACTAAACCAGCAGAGGGAGGAACAGACTAAACCAACAGATGGAGGAACAGACTAAACCAACAGACAAAGGAACAGACGGAGGAACAGACTAAACCAACAGAGGGGGGGAACAGACTAAACCAACAGATGGAGGAACAGACTAAACCAACAGAGGGTGGAACAGACTAAACCAGCAGAGGGAGGAACGGACTAAACCAACAGATAGAGGAACAGACTAAACCAATAGATGGAGGAACAGACTAAACCAGCAGAGGGAGGAATGGACTAAACCAGCAGAGGGAGGAACGGACTAAATCAACAGAGGGAAGAACGGACTAAATCAACAGAGGGGGGAACAGACTAAACCAACAGAGGGAGGAACAGACTAAACCAACAGAGGGAGGAACAGACTAAACAAACAGAGGGAGGAACAGACTAAACAAACAGAGGGAGGAACAGACTAAACCAACAGAGGGAGGAACAGACTAAACAAACAGAGGGAGGAACAGACTAAACCAACAGAGGGAGGAACAGACTAAACCAACAGAGGGAGGAACAGACTAAACCAACAGAGGGAGGAACAGACTAAACCAACAGAGGGAGGAACAGACTAAACAAACAGAGGGAGGAACAGACTAAACAAACAGAGGGAGGAACAGACTAAACCAACAGAGGGAGGAACAGACTAAACAAACAGAGGGAGGAACAGACTAAACCAACAGAGGGAGGAACAGACTAAACCAACAGAGGGAGGAACAGACTAAACCAACAGATGGAGGAACAGACTAAACCAATAGACAAAGGAACAGACGGAGGAACAGACTAAACCAACAGAGGGAGGAACAGACTAAACCAACAGAGGGGGGAACACACTAAACCAGCAGAGGGAGGAACGGACTAAACCCTCAAAGGGGGGAACGGACTAAACCAACAGATGGAGGAACAGACTAAACCAACAGAGGGTGGAACAGACTAAACCAGCAGAGGGTGGAACGGACTAAACCAACAGATAGAGGAACAAACTAAACCAACAGAGGGAGGAACAGACTAAACCAACAGACAAAGGAACAGACTAAACCAACAGAGGGGGCAACAGACTAAACCAACAGATGGAGGAACAGACTAAACCAACAGACAAAGGAACAGACTAAACCAAAAGAGGGAGGAACAGACTAAACCCTCAGATGGGGGAACGGACTAAACCAACAGATGGAAAAACAGACTAAACCAACAGATGGAGGAACAGACTAAACCAACAGAGGGAGGAACAGACTAAACCAACAGATAGAGGAACAGACTAAACCAACAGAGGAGGGAACAGACTAAACCAACAGATGGAGGAACAGACTAAACCAGCAGAGGGGAGGAACGGACTAAACCAGCAGAGGGAGGAACGGACTAAACCAACAGAGGGGACAACAGACTAAACCAACAGATGGAGGAACAGACGGAGGAACAGACTAAACCAACAGAGGGAGGAACAGACTAAACCAGCAGAGGGAGGAACGGACTAAACCAACAGATGGAGGAACAGGACTAAACCAACAGATGGAAACAGACTAAACCAACAGATGGAGGAACAGACTAAACCAACAGATGGAGGAACAGACTAAACCAACAGATGGAGGAACAGACTAAACCAACAGACAAAGAACAGACTAAACCAACAGAGGAGGAACAGACTAAACCAACAGAGGGAGGAACAGACTAAACCAACAGAGGGAGGAAGAGACTAAACACAGAGGGAGGAACAGACTAAACCAACAGAGGGAGGAACAGACTAAACCAACAAAGGGGGAACAGACTAAACCAACAGATGGAGGAACAGACTAAACCAACAGAGGGAGGAACAGACTAAACCAACAGACAGACTAAACCAACAGAGGGAGGAACAGACTAAACCAACAGAGGGAGGAACAGACTAAACCAACAGAGGGAGGAACAGACTAAACCAACAGATGGGGGAACAGACTAAACCAACAGATGGAAAAACAGACTAAACCAACAGAGGGAGGAACAGACTAAACCAACAGATGGAGGAACAGACTAAACCAACAGAGGGGGGAACAGACTAAACCAACAGAGGGAGGAACAGACTAAACCAGCAGAGGGAGGAACAGACTAAACCCTCAGATGGGGGAACGGACTAAACCAACAGATGGAAAAACAAACTAAACCAACAGAGGGAGGAACAGACTAAACCAACAGAGGGAGGAACGGACTAAACCAACAGATGGAGGAACAGACTAAACCAACAACAAAGAACAGATGGAGGAACAGACTAAACCAACAGATGGAGGAACAGACTAAACCAGCAGAGGGGGAACAGACTAAACCAGCAGATGGAGGAACAGACTAAACCAACAGAGGGAGGAACAGACTAAACCAACAGATGGAGGACTAAACAGATGGAGGAACAGACTAAACCAACAGAGGGAGGAACAGACTAAACCAGCAGAGGGAGGAACGGACTAAACCAACAGATGGAGGAACAGGACTAAACCAACAGATGGAGGAACAGACTAAACCAACAGATGGAGGAACACAGAGGGAGGAACAGACTAAACCAACAGATGGAGGAACAGACTAAACCAACAGACAAAGGGAACAGATGGAGGAACAGACTAAACCAACAGAGGGAGGAACAGACTAAACCAACAGAGGGAGGAACAGACTAAACCAACAGATGGAGGAACAGACTAAACCAACAGAAAAAGGAACAGATGGAGGAACAGACTAAACTAACAGAGGGGGGAACAGAATAAACCAACAGAGGGAGGAACAGACTAAACCAGCAGACAAAGGAACAGACTAAACCAACAGAGGGGGCAACAGACTAAACCAACAGATGGAGGAACAGACTAAACCAACAGACAAAAAACAGACTAAACCAACAGAGGGAGGAACAGACTAAACCAACAGACGGAGGAACAGACTAAACCAACAGAGGGAGGAACAGACTAAACCAACAGAGGGAGGAACAGACTAAACCAGCAGAGGGAGGAACAGACTAAACCCTCAGATGGGGGAACGGACTAAACCAACAGATGGAAAAACAGACTAAACCAACAGAGGGGGGAACACACTAAACCAACAGAGGGAGGAACAGACTAAACTAACAGACAAAGGAACAGACTAAACCAACAGACAAATGAACAGACGGAGGAACAGACTAAACCAACAGATGGAGGAACAGACAAAAACCAACAGAGGGGGAACAGACTAAACCAGCAGATGGAGGAACAGACTAAACCAACAGAGGGAGGAACGGACTAAACCAACAGAGGGAGGAACAGACTAAAAACCTAAACCAACAGAGGGAGGAACAGACTAAACCAACAGAGGGGAGGAACAGACTAAACCAACAGATGGAGGAACAGGCTAAACCAACAGATGGAGGAACAGACTAAACCAATAGATGGAGGAACAGACTAAACCAGATGTAGGAACAGACTAAACCAACAGATGGAGGAACAGACTAAACCAACAGATGGAGGAACAGACTAAACCAACAGAGGGAGGAACAGACTAAACCAACAGAGGGAGGAACAGACTAAACCAACAGAGGGGGCAACAGACTAAACCAACAGATGGAGGAACAGACTAAACCAACAGACAAAGGAACAGACGGAGGAACAGACTAAACCAACAGAGGGGGGAACAGACTAAACCAACAGAGGGGGAACAGACTAAACCAACAGAGGGAGGAACAGACTAAACCAGCAGAGGGAGGAACGGACTAAACCCTCAGATGGGGAACAGACTAAACCAACAGATGGAAAACAGACTAAACCAACAGAGGGAGGAACAGACTAAACCAACAGATGGAGGAACAGACTAAACCAACAGACAAAGGGAGGAACAGACTAAACCAACAGAGGGAGGAACAGACTAAACCAGCAGAGGGAGGAACAGACTAAACCCTCAGATGGGGAACGGACTAAACCAACAGATGGAAAAACAGACTAAACCAACAGAGGGGGGAACACACTAAACCAACAGAGGGAGGAACAGACTAAACTAACAGACAAAGGAACAGACTAAACCAACAGACAAATGAACAGACGGAGGAACAGACAAAACCAACAGATGGAGGAACAGACAAAACCCGCAGAGGGAGGAACAGACTAAACCAGCAGAGCAAGGAACAGACTAAATCAAAGAGGGAGGAACGGACTAAACCAACAGAGGGAGGAACAGACTAAACCAACAGATGGAGGAACAGGCTAAACCAACAGAGGGAGGAACAGACTAAACCAACAGAGGGAGGAACGGACTAAACCAACAGATGGAGGAACAGACTAAACCAACAGATGGAGGAACAGACTAAACCAACAGATGGAGGAACAGACTAAACCAACAGATGTAGGAACAGACTAAACCAACAGATGGAGGAACAGACTAAAACAACAGACAAAGGAACAGACTAAACCAACAGACTAAACCAACAGGAGGAACAGACTAAACCAACAGATGGAGGAACAGACAAAACCCGCAGAGGGGGGAACAGACTAAACCAGCAGACAAAGGAACAGACTAAACCAACAGACAAAGGAACAGACTAAACCAACAGAGGGGGCAACAGACTAAACCAACAGAGGGAGGAACGGACTAAACCAACAGATGGAGGAACAGGCTAAACCAACAGATGGAGGAACAGACTAAACCAACAGAGGGAGGAACAGACTAAACCAACAGATGGAGGAACAGACTAAACCAACAGACAAAGGAACAGACTAAACCAACAGATGGAGGAACAGACTAAACCAACAGAGGGGGAACAGACTAAACCAACAGATGGAGGAACAGACTAAAAACAGACAACAGACGGAGGAACAGACTAAACTAACAGAGGGGGAACAGACTAAACCAACAGGGGGGAACAGACTAAACCAACAGAGGGAGGAACAGACTAAACCAGCAGAGGGAGGAACGGACTAAACCAACAGATGGGGGAACGGACTAAACCAACAGATGGAAAAACAGACTAAACCAACAGAGGGAGGAACAGACTAAACCAACAGATGGAGGAACAGACTAAACCAACAGACAAAGGAACAGAGGGGGGAACAGACTAAACCAACAGAGGGAGGAACAGACTAAACCAGCAGAGGGAGGAACAGACTAAACCCTCAGATGGGGGAACGGACTAAACCAACAGATGGAAAAACAAACTAAACCAACAGAGGGAGGAACACACTAAACCAACAGAGGGAGGAACAGACTAAACTAACAGACAAAGGAACAGACTAAAAACAGACAAAGAGACGGAGGAACAGACAAAACCAACAGATGGAGGAACAGACAAAACCCGCAGAGGGGAGGAACAGACTAAACCAGCAGACAAAGGAACAGACTAAATCAAAAGAGGGAGGAACAGACTAAACCAACAGAGGGAGGAACGGACTAAACCAACAGATGGAGGAACAGGCTAAACCAACAGAGGGAGGAACAGACTAAACCAACAGAGGGAGGAACGGACTAAACCAACAGATGGAGGAACAGGCTAAACCAACAGATGGAGGAACAGACTAAACCAATAGATGGAGGAACAGACTAAACCAACAGATGGAGGAACAGACTAAACCAACAGATGGAGGAACAGACTAAACCAACAGATGGAGGAACAGACTAAACCAACAGAGGGAGGAACAGACTAAACCAACAGAGGGAGGAACAGACTAAACCAACAGAGGGAGAACAGACTAAACCAACAGATGGGAGGAACAGACTAAACCAACAGACAAAGGAACAGACTAAACCAACAGACGGAGGAACAGACTAAACCAACAGATGGAGGAACAGACTAAACCAACAGATGGAGGAACAGACTAAACCAACAACAGACGGAGGAACAGACTAAACCAACAGAGGGGGAACAGACTAAACCAACAGAGGGGGAACAGACTAAACCAGCAGAGGGAGGAACAGACTAAACCAACAGATGGAGGAACAGACTAAACCAACAGATGGAGGAACAGACTAAACCAACAGAAGGAACAGGGGGAACAGACTAAACCAACAGAGGGAGGAACAGACTAAACCAGCAGAGGGAGGAACAGACTAAACCCTCAGATAAACCCTCAGGGGAACAGACTAAACCAACAGATGGAAAAACAGACTAAACCAACAGAGGGAGGAACAGACTAAACCAACAGAGGGAGGAACAGACTAAACCAACAGATGGAGGAACAGACTAAACCAACAGACAAACAGACGGAGGAACAGACAAAACCAACAGATGGAGGAACAGACTAAACCAACAGAGGGAGGAACAGACTAAACCCAGACAAAGGAACAGACTAAATCAAAAGAGGGAGGAACGGACTAAACCAACAGAGGGAGGAACGGACTAAACCAACAGATGGAGGAACAGGCTAAACCAACAGAGGGAGGAACAGACTAAACCAACAGAGGGAGGAACGGACTAAACCAACAGATGGAGGAACAGGCTAAACCAACAGATGGAGGAACAGACTAAACCAATAGATGGAGGAACAGACTAAACATACAGATGGAACAAACAGACTAAACCAACAGACAAAGGAACAGATGGAGGAACAGACTAAACTAACAGAGGGGGGAACAGAATAAACCAACAGAGGGAGGAACAGACTAAACCAGCAGAGGGAGGAACAGACTAAACCCTCAGACAGAGGACTAAACCAACAGATGGAAAAACAGACTAAACCAACAGAGGGAGGAACAGACTAAACCAACAGAGGGAGGAACAGACTAAAACAGAGGGAGGAACACTAAACCAACAGAGGAGGAACAGACTAAACCAACAGAGGGAGGAACAGACTAAACCAACAGATGGAGGAACAGACTAAACCAACAGAGGGAGGAACAGACTAAACCAACAGAGGGAGGAACAGACTAAACCAACAGAGGGAGGAACAGACTAAACCAACAGACAAATGGACAGGGAGGAACAGACTAAACCAACAGATGGAGGAACAGACAAAACCAACGCAGAGGGAGGAACGGACTAAACCAACAGATGGAGGAACAGGCTAAACCAACAGATGGAGGAACAGACTAAACCAACAGATGGAGGAACAGACTAAACCAACAGATGGAGGAACAGACTAAACCAACAGATGGAGGAACAGACTAAACCAACAGAGGGAGGAACAGACTAAACCAACAGAGGAGGAACAGACTAAACCCAGAGGAGGAACAGAGAGGGAACAGACTAAACCAACAGAGGGAGGAACAGACTAAACCAACAGACAAAGGAACAGACTAAACCAACAACAAAGGAACAGACTAAACCAACAGAGGGGGCAACAGACTAAACCAACAGATGGAGGAACAGACTAAACCAACAGACAAAGGAACAGACGGAGGAACAGACTAAACCAACAGAGGGGGAACAGACTAAACCAACAGAGGGGGAACAGACTAAACCAACAGAGGGAGGAACAGACTAAACCAGCAGAGGGAGGAACGGACTAAACCCTCAGATGGGGAACGGACTAAACCAACAGATGGAAAAACAGACTAAACCAACAGAGGGAGGAACAGACTAAACCAACAGATGGAGGAACAGACTAAACCAACAGACAAAGGAACAGAGGGGGAACAGACTAAACCAACAGAGGAGGAACAGACTAAACCAGCAGAGGGAGGAACAGACTAAACCCTCAGATGGGGGAACGGACTAAACCAACAGATGGAAAAACAGACTAAACCAACAGAGGGGGGAACACACTAAACCAACAGAGGGAGGAACAGACTAAACTAACAGACAAAGGAACAGACTAAACCAACAGACAAATGAACAGACGGAGGAACAGACAAAACCAACAGATGGAGGAACAGACAAAACCCGCAGAGGGGGGAACAGACTAAACCAGCAGACAAAGGAACAGACTAAATCAAAGAGGGAGGAACGGACTAAACCAACAGAGGGAGGAACGGACTAAACCAACAGATGGAGGAACAGGCTAAACCAACAGAGGGAGGAACAGACTAAACCAACAGAGGGAGGAACGGACTAAACCAACAGATGGAGGAACAGGCTAAACCAACAGATGGAGGAACAGACTAAACCAATAGATGGAGGAACAGACTAAACCACAGATGTAGGAACAGACTAAACCAACAGATGGAGGAACAGACTAAAACAACAGACAAAGGAACAGACTAAACCAACAGAGGGAGGAACAGACTAAACCAACAGAGGGAGGAACAGACTAAACCAACAGAGGGAGGAACAGACTAAACCAACAGACGGAGGAACAGACTAAACCAACAGACAAAGGAACAGACTAAACCAACAGAACAGACTAAACCAACAGAGGGGGAACAGACTAAACCAACAGATGGAGGAACAGACTAAACCAACAGATGGAGGAACAGACTAAACCAACAGATGGAGGAACAGACTAAACCAACAGATGGAGGAACAGACTAACCAACAACAGACAAACCAAAACAGACTAAACCAACAGAGGGAGGAACAGACTAAACCAACAGAGGGGGAACAGACTAAACCAACAGATGGAGGAACAGACTAAACCAACAGACGGAGGAACAGACTAAACCAACAGAGGGGGAACAGACTAAACCAACAGAGGGGGAACAGACTAAACCAACAGAGGGAGGAACAGACTAAACCAGCAGAGGGAGGAACGGACTAAACCCCAGATGGGGGAACGGACTAAACCAACAGATGGAAAAACAGACTAAACCAACAGATGGAGGAACAGACTAAACCAACAGATGGAGGAACAGACTAAACCAACAGACAAAGGGAGGGGGAACAGACTAAACCAACAGAGGGAGGAACAGACTAAACCAACAGAGGGAGGAACAGACTAAACCAACAGATGGGGGAACAGACTAAACCAACAGATGGAAAAACAGACTAAACCAACAGAGGGGGAACACACTAAACCACAGAGGGAGGAACAGACTAAACCACAGAGGGAGGAACAGACTAAACCCTCAGATGGGGGAACGGACTAAACCAACAGATGGAAAAACAGACTAAACCAACAGAGGGGGAACAGACTAAACCAACAGAGGGAGGAACAGACTAAACTAACAGGAGGAACAGACTAAACCAACAGACAAATGGAGGAACAGACAAAACCAACAGATGGAGGAACAGACAAAACCAACAGAGGGGGAACAGACTAAACCAGCAGACAAAGGAACAGACTAAATCAAAAGAGGGAGGAACGGACTAAACCAACAGAGGAGGAACGGACTAAACCAACAGATGGAGGAACAGGCTAAACCAACAGAGGGAGGAACAGACTAAACCAACAGAGGGAGGAACGGACTAAACCAACAGATGGAGGAACAGGCTAAACCAACAGATGGAGGAACAGACTAAACCAACAGATGGAGGAACAGACTAAACCAATAGATGTAGGAACAGACTAAACCAACAGATGGAGGAACAGACTAAAACAACAGACAAAGGAACAGACTAAACCAACAGAGGGAGGAACAGACTAAACCAACAGAGGGAGGAACAGACTAAACCAACAGAGGGAGGAACAGACTAAACCAACAGAGGGAGGAAGAGACTAAACCAACAGACAAAGGAACAGACTAAACCAACAGGAGGAACAGACTAAACCAACAGAGGGGGCAACAGACTAAACCAACAGATGGAGGAACAGACTAAAAACAGACAAAGGAACAGACGGAGGAACAGACTAAACCAACAGAGGGGGAACAGACTAAACCAACAGAGGGAGGAACAGACTAAACCAACAGAGGGAGGAACAGACTAAACCAACAGAGAGAGACTAAACCAACAGAGGGAGGAACAGACTAAACCAGCAGACAAAGGAACAGACTAAACCAACAGAGGGGGCAACAGACTAAACCAACAGATGGAGGAACAGACTAAACCAACAGACAAAGGAACAGACGGAGGAACAGACTAAACTAACAGAGGGGGGAACAGACTAAACCAACAGAGGGGGGAACAGACTAAACCAACAGAGGGAGGAACAGACTAAACCAGCAGAGGGAGGAACAGACTAAACCCTCAGATGGGGGAACGGACTAAACCAACAGATGGAAAAACAGACTAAACCAACAGAGGGAGGAACAGACTAAACCAACAGATGGAGGAACAGACTAAACCAACAGACAAAGGAACAGAGGGGGGAACAGACTAAACCAACAGAGGGAGGAACAGACTAAACCAGCAGAGGGAGGAACAGACTAAACCCCAGACAGAACGGACTAAACCAACAGATGGAAAAACAGACTAAACCAACAGAGGGAGGAACAGACTAAACCAACAGAGGGAGGAACAGACTAAACCAACAGACAAAGGAACAGACTAAACCAACAGACAAATGAACAGACGGAGGAACAGACAAAACCAACAGATGGAGGAACAGACAAAACCCGCAGAGGGGGAACAGACTAAACCAGCAGATGGAGGAACAGACTAAATCAAAGAGGGAGGAAACTAAACCAACAGAGGGAGGAACGGACTAAACCAACAGATGGAGGAACAGGCTAAACCAACAGAGGGAGGAACAGACTAAACCAACAGAGGGAGGAACGGACTAAACCAACAGATGGAGGAACAGACTAAACCAACAGATGGAGGAACAGACTAAACCAACAGATGGAGGAACAGACTAAACCAATAGATGTAGGAACAGACTAAACCAACAGATGGAGGAACAGACTAAAACAACAGACAAAGGAACAGACTAAACCAACAGAGGGAGGAACAGACTACACCAACAGAGGGAGGAACAGACTAAACCAACAGAGGGAGGAAGAGACTAAACCAACAGACAAAGGAACAGACTAAACCAACAGACAAAGGAACAGACGGAGGAACAGACTAAACTAACAGAGGGGGGAACAGACTAAACCAACAGAGGGGGGAACAGACTAAACCAACAGAGGGAGGAACAGACTAAACCAGCAGAGGGAGGAACGGACTAAACCCTCAGATGGGGGAACGGACTAAACCAACAGATGGAAAAACAGACTAAACCAACAGAGGGAGGAACAGACTAAACCAACAGATGGAGGAACAGACTAAACCAACAGACAAAGGAACAGAGGGGGGAACAGACTAAACCAACAGAGGGAGGAACAGACTAAACCAGCAGAGGGAGGAACAGACTAAACCCTCAGATGGGGGAACGGACTAAACCAACAGATGGAAAAACAGACTAAACCAACAGAGGGGGGAACACACTAAACCAACAGAGGGAGGAACAGACTAAACCAACAGAAGGAACAGACTAAACCAACAGACAAATGAACAGACGGAGGAACAGACAAAACCAACAGATGGAGGAACAGACAAAACCCGCAGAGGGGGGAACAGACTAAACCAGCAGACAAAGGAACAGACTAAATCAAAAGAGGGAGGAACAGACTAAACCAACAGAGGGAGGAACGGACTAAACCAACAGATGGAGGAACAGACTAAACCAGCAGAGGGAGGAACAGACTAAACCAGCAGAGGGAGGAACAGACTAAACCAACAGATGGAGGAACAGGCTAAACCAACAGATGGAGGAACAGACTAAACCAACAGATGGAGGAACAGACTAAACCAATAGATGGAGGAACAGACTAAACCAACAGATGGAGGAACAGACTAAAACAACAGACAAAGGAACAGACTAAACCAACAGAGGGAGGAACAGACTAAACCAACAGAGGGAGGAAGAGACTAAACCAACAGACAAAGGAACAGACTAAACCAACAGACAAAGGAACAGACGGAGGAACAGACTAAACTAACAGAGGGGGGAACAGACTAAACCAACAGAGGGGGGAACAGACTAAACCAACAGAGGGAGGAACAGACTAAACCAGCAGAGGGAGGAACGGACTAAACCCTCAGACGGGGAACGGACTAAACCAACAGATGGAAAAACAGACTAAACCAACAGAGGGAGGAACAGACTAAACCAACAGATGGAGGAACAGACTAAACCAACAGACAAAGGAACAGAGGGGGGAACAGACTAAACCAACAGAGGGAGGAACAGACTAAACCAGCAGAGGGAGGAACAGACTAAACCCTCAGATGGGGGAACGGACTAAACCAACAGATGGAAAAACAGACTAAACCAACAGAGGGGGGAACACACTAAACCAACAGAGGGAGGAACAGACTAAACTAACAGACAAAGGAACAGACTAAACCAACAGACAAATGAACAGACGGAGGAACAGACAAAACCAACAGATGGAGGAACAGACAAAACCCGCAGAGGGAGGAACAGACTAAACCAGCAGAGGGAGGAACAGACTAAACCCTCAGATGGGGGAACGGACTAAACCAACAGAGGGAGGAACGGACTAAACCAACAGATGGAGGAACAGGCTAAACCAACAGATGGAAAAACAAACTAAACCAACAGAGGGAGGAACGGACTAAACCAACAGATGGAGGAACAGGCTAAACCAACAGATGGAGGAACAGACTAAACCAATAGATGGAGGAACAGACTAAACCAACAGATGGAGGAACAGACTAAACCAACAGATGGAGGAACAGACTAAACCAACAGACAAAGGAACAGACTAAACCAACAGAGGGAGGAACAGACTAAACCAACAGAGGGAGGAACAGACTAAACCAACAGAGGGAAGAACAGACTAAACCAACAGAGGGAGGAAGAGACTAAACCAACAGACAAAGGAACAGACTAAACCAACAGACAAAGGAACAGACTAAACCAACAGAGGGGGCAACAGACTAAACCAACAGATGGAGGAACAGACTAAACCAACAGACAAAGGAACAGACGGAGGAACAGACTAAACTAACAGAGGGGGGAACAGACTAAACCAACAGAGGGAGGAACAGACTAAACCAACAGAGGGAAGAACAGACTAAACCAACAGAGGGAGGAACAGACTAAACCAACAGAGGGAGGAACAGACTAAACCAGCAGACAAAGGAACAGACTAAACCAACAGAGGGGGCAACAGACTAAACCAACAGATGGAGGAACAGACTAAACCAACAGACAAAGGAACAGACGGAGGAACAGACTAAACTAACAGGGGGGAACAGACTAAACCAACAGAGGGGGGAACAGACTAAACCAACAGAGGGAGGAACAGACTAAACCAGCAGAGGGAGGAACGGACTAAACCCTCAGATGGGGGAACGGACTAAACCAACAGATGGAAAAACAGACTAAACCAACAGAGGGAGGAACAGACTAAACCAACAGATGGAGGAACAGACTAAACCAACAGACAAAGGAACAGAGGGGGGAACAGACTAAACCAACAGAGGGAGGAACAGACTAAACCAGCAGAGGGAGGAACAGACTAAACCCTCAGATGGGGGAACGGACTAAACCAACAGATGGAAAAACAGACTAAACCAACAGAGGGGGGAACACACTAAACCAACAGAGGGAGGAACAGACTAAACTAACAGACAAAGGAACAGACTAAACCAACAGACAAATGAACAGACGGAGGAACAGACAAAACCAACAGATGGAGGAACAGACAAAACCCGCAGAGGGGGGAACAGACTAAACCAGCAGACAAAGGAACAGACTAAATCAAAAGAGGGAGGAACGGACTAAACCAACAGAGGGAGGAACGGACTAAACCAACAGATGGAGGAACAGGCTAAACCAACAGAGGGAGGAACAGACTAAACCAACAGAGGGAGGAACGGACTAAACCAACAGATGGAGGAACAGGCTAAACCAACAGATGGAGGAACAGACTAAACCAATAGATGGAGGAACAGACTAAACCAATAGATGTAGGAACAGACTAAACCAACAGATGGAGGAACAGACTAAAACAACAGACAAAGGAACAGACTAAACCAACAGAGGGAGGAACAGACTACACCAACAGAGGGAGGAACAGACTACACCAACAGAGGGAGGAACAGACTAAACCAACAGAGGGAGGAAGAGACTAAACCAACAGACAAAGGAACAGACTAAACCAACAGACAAAGGAACAGACGGAGGAACAGACTAAACTAACAGAGGGGGGAACAGACTAAACCAACAGAGGGGGGAACAGACTAAACCAACAGAGGGAGGAACAGACTAAACCAACAGAGGGAGGAACAGACTAAACCAACAGAGGGGGAACAGACTAAACCAACAGAGATGGAACGGACTAAAACAGACTAAACCAACAGATGGAAAAACAGACTAAACCAACAGATGGAGGAACAGACTAAACCAACAGACAAAGGAACAGAGGGGGGAACAGACTAAACCAACAGAGGGAGGAACAGACTAAACCAGCAGAGGGAGGAACAGACTAAACCCTCAGATGGGGGAACGGACTAAACCAACAGATGGAAAAACAGACTAAACCAACAGAGGGGGGAACACACTAAACCAACAGAGGGAGGAACAGACTAAACTAACAGACAAAGGAACAGACTAAACCAACAGACAAATGAACAGACGGAGGAACAGACAAAACCAACAGATGGAGGAACAGACAAAACCCGCAGAGGGGGGAACAGACTAAACCAGCAGACAAAGGAACAGACTAAATCAAAAGAGGGAGGAACGGACTAAACCAACAGAGGGAGGAACGGACTAAACCAACAGATGGAGGAACAGGCTAAACCAACAGAGGGAGGAACAGACTAAACCAACAGAGGGAGGAACGGACTAAACCAACAGATGGAGGAACAGGCTAAACCAACAGATGGAGGAACAGACTAAACCAATAGATGGAGGAACAGACTAAACATACAGATGGAACAAACAGACTAAACCAACAGACAAAGGAACAGATGGAGGAACAGACTAAAAACCAGAATAAACCAACAGAGGGAGGAACAGACTAAACCAGCAGAGGGAGGAACGGACTAAACCCTCAGATGGGGGAACGGACTAAACCAACAGATGGAAAAACAGACTAAACCAACAGAGGGAGGAACAGACTAAACCAACAGAGGGAGGAACGGACTAAACCAACAGATGGAGGAACAGGCTAAACCTTTAGAACAGACTAAACCAACAGATGGAAAAACAGACTAAACCAACAGAGGGAGGAACAGACTAAACCAACAGAGGGAGGAACAGACTAAACCAACAGAGGGGAACAGACAAAACCAACAGGAGGAACAGACAAAACCAACAGATGGAGGAACAGACAAGACTAAACGGACTAAACCAACAGATGGAGGAACAGGCTAAACCAACAGATGGAGGAACAGACTAAACCAACAGATGGAGGAACAGACTAAACCAACAGATGGAGGAACAGACTAAACCAACAGACAAAGGAACAGAGGGAGGAACAGACTAAACCAACAGAGGGAGGAACAGACTACACCAACAGAGGGAGGAACAGACTAAACCAACAGGGGGAGGAAGAGACTAAACCAACAGACAAAGGAACAGACTAAACCAACAGACAAAGGAACAGACTAAACCAACAGAGGGGGCAACAGACTAAACCAACAGATGGAGGAACAGACTAAACCAACAGACAAAGGAAC
Organism: Oncorhynchus nerka; assembly: GCF_034236695.1. Classification (NCBI taxonomy): domain Eukaryota; kingdom Metazoa; phylum Chordata; class Actinopteri; order Salmoniformes; family Salmonidae; genus Oncorhynchus; species Oncorhynchus nerka. Next base: position 77,621,282 of record NC_088399.1, read on the forward strand.
AGACGGAGGAACAGACTAAACTAACAGAGGGGGGAACAGACTAAACCAACAGAGGGGGGAACAGACTAAACCAACAGAGGGAGGAACAGACTAAACCAGCAGAGGGAGGAACGGACTAAACCCTCAGATGGGGGAACGGACTAAACCAACAGATGGAAAAACAGACTAAACCAACAGAGGGAGGAACAGACTAAACCAACAGATGGAGGAACAGACTAAACCAACAGACAAAGGAACAGAGGGGGGAACAGACTAAACCAACAGAGGGAGGAACAGACTAAACCAGCAGAGGGAGGAACAGACTAAACCCTCAGATGGGGGAACGGACTAAACCAACAGATGGAAAAACAGACTAAACCAACAGAGGGGGGAACACACTAAACCAACAGAGGGAGGAACAGACTAAACTAACAGACAAAGGAACAGACTAAACCAACAGACAAATGAACAGACGGAGGAACAGACAATACCAACAGATGGAGGAACAGACAAAACCCGCAGAGGGGGGAACAGACTAAACCAGCAGACAAAGGAACAGACTAAATCAAAACAGGGAGGAACGGACTAAACCAACAGAGGGAGGAACGGACTAAACCAACAGATGGAGGAACAGGCTAAACCAACAGAGGGAGGAACAGACTAAACCAACAGAGGGAGGAACGGACTAAACCAACAGATGGAGGAACAGGCTAAACCAACAGATGGAGGAACAGACTAAACCAATAGATGGAGGAACAGACTAAACCAATAGATGTAGGAACAGACTAAACCAACAGATGGAGGAACAGACTAAAACAACAGACAAAGAAACAGACTAAACCAACAGAGGGAGGAACAGACTACACCAACAGAGGGAGGAACAGACTAAACCAACAGAGGGAAGAACAGACTAAACCAACAGAGGGAGGAAGAGACTAAACCAACAGACAAAGGAACAGACTAAACCAACAGAGGGAGGAACAGACTAAACCAACAGAGGGGGCAACAGACTAAACCAACAGATGGAGGAACAGACTAAACCAATAGATGGAGGAACAGACTAAACCAATAGATGTAGGAACAGACTAAACCAACAGATGGAGGAACAGACTAAAACAACAGACAAAGAAACAGACTAAACCAACAGAGGGAGGAACAGACTACACCAACAGAGGGGGCAACAGACTAAACCAACAGATGGAGGAACAGACTAAACCAACAGAGGGAGGAACAGACTAAACCAGCAGACTAAACCCTCAGATGGGGAACGGACTAAACCAACAGATGGAAAAACAGACTAAACCAACAGAGGGAGGAACAGACTAAACCAACAGATGGAGGAACAGACTAAACCAACAGACAAAGGAACAGACGGAGGAACAGACTAAACTAACAGAGGGGGGAACAGACTAAACCAACAGAGGGGGGAACAGACTAAACCAACAGAGGGAGGAACAGACTAAACCAGCAGAGGGAGGAACGGACTAAACCCTCAGATGGGGGAACGGACTAAACCAACAGATGGAAAAACAGACTAAACCAACAGAGGGAGGAACAGACTAAACCAACAGATGGAGGAACAGACTAAACCAACAGACAAAGGAACAGAGGGGGGAACAGACTAAACCAACAGAGGGAGGAACAGACTAAACCAGCAGAGGGAGGAACAGACTAAACCCTCAGATGGGGGAACGGACTAAACCAACAGATGGAAAAACAGACTAAACCAACAGAGGGGGGAACACACTAAACCAACAGAGGGAGGAACAGACTAAACCAGCAGAGGGAGGAACAGACTAAACCCTCAGATGGGGGAACGGACTAAACCAACAGATGGAAAAACAGACTAAACCAACAGAGGGGGGAACACACTAAACCAACAGAGGGAGGAACAGACTAAACTAGCAGACAAAGGAACAGACTAAACCAACAGACAAATGAACAGACGGAGGAACAGACAAAACCAACAGATGGAGGAACAGACAAAACCCGCAGAGGGGGGAACAGACTAAACCAGCAGACAAAGGAACAGACTAAATCAAAAGAGGGAGGAACGGACTAAACCAACAGAGGGAAACGGACTAAACCAACAGATGGAGGAACAGACTAAACCAACAGAGGGAGGAACAGACTAAACCAACAGAGGGAGGAACAGACTAAACCAACAGATGGAGGAACAGACTAAACCAACAGATGGAGGAACAGACTAAACCAACAGATGGAGGAACAGACTAAACCAACAGACAAAGGAACAGATGGAGGAACAGACTAAACCAACAGAGGGGGAACATAATAAACCAACAGAGGGAGGAACAGACTAAACCAGCAGAGGGAGGAACGGACTAAACCCTCAGATGGGGAACAGACTAAACCAACAGATGGAAAAACAGACTAAACCAACAGAGGGAGGAACAGACTAAACCAACAGAGGGAGGAACAGACTAAACCAGCAGAGGGAGGAACAGACTAAACCCTTTAGACAGAACGGACTAAACCAACAGATGGAAAAACAGACTAAACCAACAGAGGGAGGAACAGACTAAACCAACAGATAGAGGAACAGACTAAACCAACAGAGGGGGAACACACTAAACCAACAGAGGGAGGAACAGACTAAACCAACAGACAAAGGAACAGACTAAACCAACAGACAAATGGACAGACGGAGGAACAGACAAAACCAACAGATGGAGGAACAGACAAACCAACAGAGGGGGAACAGACTAAACCAACAGATGGAGGAACAGGCTAAACCAACAGATGGAGGAACAGACTAAACCAATAGATGGAGGAACAGACTAAACCAACAGATGGAGGAACAGACTAAAACAACAGACAAAGGAACAGACTAAACCAACAGAGGGAGGAACAGACTACACCAACAGAGGGAGGAACAGACTAAACCAACAGAGGGAAGAACAGACTAAACCAACAAAGGGAGGAACAGACTAAACCAACAGACAAGGAACAGACTAAACCAACAGACCGAGGAACAGACGGAGGAACAGACTAAACCAACAGAGGGGGCAACAGACTAAACCAACAGATGGAGGAACAGACTAAACCAACAGACAAAGGAACAGACGGAGGAACAGACTAAACTAACAGAGGGGGGAACAGACTAAACCAACAGAGGGAGGAACAGACTAAACCAGCAGAGGGAGGAACGGACTAAACCCTCAGATGGGGGAACGGACTAAACCAACAGATGGAGGAACAGACTAAACCAACAGAGGGAGGAACAGACTAAACCAACAGAGGGAGGAACAGACTAAACCAACAGAGGGGGCAACAGACTAAACCAACAGATGGAGGAACAGACTAAACCAACAGACAAAGGAACAGACTAAACCAACAGACAAATGAACAGACGGAGGAACAGACTAAACCAATAGATGGAGGAACAGACTAAACCAGCAGATGGAGGAACAGACTAAACCAACAGAGTTAGGAACAGACTAAACCAACAGACAAAGGAACAGACTAAACCAGCAGAGGGTGGAACAGACTAAACCAGCAGAGGGAGGAACACACTAAACCAACAGATGGAGGAACAGACTAAACCAACAGAGGGAGGAACAGACTAAACCAACAGACAAAGGAACAGACTAAACCAACAGAGGGAGGAACAGACTAAACCAACAGATGGAGGAACAGACTAAAACCAACAGAATAAACCAGCAGAGGGAGGAACAGACTAAACCAGCAGATGGAGGAACAGACTAAACCAGCAGAGGGAGGAACAGACTAAACCAACAGATGGAGGAACAGACTAAACCAACAGAGGGGGGAACAGACTAAACCAACAGAGGGAGGAACAGACTAAACCAGCAGAGGGAGGAACGGACTAAACCCTCAGATGGGGGAACGGACTAAACCAACAGATGGAAAAACAGACTAAACCAACAGAGGGAGGAACAGACTAAACCAACAGATGGAGGAACAGACTAAACCAACAGACAAAGGAACAGAGGGGGGAACAGACTAAACCAACAGAGGGAGGAACAGACTAAACCAGCAGAGGGGGGAACACACTAAACCCTCAGAGGGGGGAACAGACTAAACCAACAGATGGAAAAACAGACTAAACCAACAGAGGGGGGAACACACTAAACCAACAGAGGGAGGAACAGACTAAACCAGCAGAGGGAGGAACAGACTAAACCCTCAGATGGGGGAACGGACTAAACCAACAGATGGAAAAACAGACTAAACCAACAGAGGGGGGAACACACTAAACCAACAGAGGGAGGAACAGACTAAACTAGCAGACAAAGGAACAGACTAAACCAACAGACAAATGAACAGACGGAGGAACAGACAAAACCAACAGATGGAGGAACAGACAAAACCCGCAGAGGGGGGAACAGACTAAACCAGCAGACAAAGGAACAGACTAAATCAAAAGAGGGAGGAACGGACTAAACCAACAGAGGGAGGAACGGACTAAACCAACAGATGGAGGAACAGGCTAAACCAACAGAGGGAGGAACAGACTAAACCAACAGAGGGAGGAACAGACTAAACCAACAGATGGAGGAACAGACTAAACCAACAGATGGAGGAACAGACTAAACCAACAGATGGAGGAACAGACTAAACCAACAGACAAAGGAACAGATGGAGGAACAGACTAAACTAACAGAGGGGGAACATAATAAACCAACAGAGGGAGGAACAGACTAAACCAGCAGAGGGAGGAACGGACTAAACAGATGGGGAACGGACTAAACCAACAGATGGAAAAACAGACTAAACCAACAGAGGGAGGAACAGACTAAACCAACAGAGGGAGGAACAGACTAAACCAGCAGAGGGAGGAACGGACTAAACCCTTTAGATGGGGGGAACGGACTAAACCAACAGATGGAAAAACAGACTAAACCAACTGATGGAGGAACAGACTAAACCAACAGATAGAGGAACAGACTAAACCAACAGAGGGGGGAACACACTAAACCAACAGAGGGAGGAACAGACTAAACCAACAGACAAAGGAACAGACTAAACCAACAGACAAATGGACAGACGGAGGAACAGACAAAACCAACAGATGGAGGAACAGACAAGACCCGCAGAGGGGGGAACGGACTAAACCAACAGATGGAGGAACAGGCTAAACCAACAGATGGAGGAACAGACTAAACCAATAGATGTAGGAACAGACTAAACCAACAGATGGAGGAACAGACTAAAACAACAGACAAAGGAACAGACTAAACCAACAGAGGGAGGAACAGACTACACCAACAGAGGGAGGAACAGACTAAACCAACAGAGGGAAGAACAGACTAAACCAACAAAGGAGGAACAGACTAAACCAACAGACAAGGGAACAGACTAAACCAACAGACGAAACAGACGGAGGAACAGACTAAACCAACAGAGGGGGCAACAGACTAAACCAACAGATGGAGGAACAGACTAAACCAACAGACAAAGGAACAGACGGAGGAACAGACTAAACTAACAGAGGGGGGAACAGACTAAACCAACAGAGGGAGGAACAGACTAAACCAGCAGAGGGAGGAACGGACTAAACCCTCAGATGGGGGAACGGACTAAACCAACAGATGGAAAAACAGACTAAACCAACAGAGGGAGGAACAGACTAAACCAACAGATGGAGGAACAGACTAAACCAACAGAGGGGTTAACAGACTAAACCAACAGAGGGAGGAACAGACTAAACAAACAGACAAAGGAACAGACTAAACCAACAGACAAATGAACAGACGGAGGAACAGACTAAACCAATAGATGGAGGAACAGACTAAACCAGCAGATGGAGGAACAGACTAATCCAACAGAGTTAGGAACAGACTAAACCAACAGACAAAGGAACAGACTAAACCAGCAGAGGGTGGAACAGACTAAACAGGCAGAGGGAGGAACACACTAAACCAACAGATAGAGGAACAGACTAAACCAACAGAGGGAGGAACAGACTAAACCAACAGACAAAGAAACAGACTAAACCAACAGAGGGAGGAACAGACTAAACCAACAGATGGAGGAACAGACTAAACCAACAGAGGGAGGAACAGACTAAACCAGCAGAGGGAGGAACGGACTAAACCCTCAGATGGGGGAACGGACTAAACCAACAGATAGAGGAACAGACTAAACCAACAGAGGGAGGAACAGACTAAACCAACAGATGGAGGAACAGACTAAACCAACAGAGGGGGCAACAGACTAAACCAACAGAGGGAGGAACAGACTAAACAAACAGACAAAGGAACAGACTAAACCAACAGACAAATGAACAGACGGAGGAACAGACTAAACCAATAGATGGAGGAACAGACTAAACCAGCAGATGGAGGAACAGACTAATCCAACAGAGTTAGGAACAGACTAAACCAACAGACAAAGGAACAGACTAAACCAGCAGAGGGTGGAACAGACTAAACCAGCAGAGGGAGGAACACACTAAACCAACAGATAGAGGAACAGACTAAACCAACAGAGGGAGGAACAGACTAAACCAACAGACAAAGAAACAGACTAAACCAACAGAGGGAGGAACAGACTAAACCAACAGATGGAGGAACAGACTAAACCAGCAGAGGGAAGAACAGAATAAACCAGCAGAGGGAGGAACAGACTAAACCAGCAGATGGAGGAACAGACTAAACCAGCAGAGGGAGGAACAGACTAAACCAACAGATGGAGGAACAGACTAAACCAACAGAGGGGGGAACAGACTAAACCAACAGAGGGAGGAACAGACTAAACCAGCAGAGGGAGGAACGGACTAAACCCTCAGATGGGGGAACGGACTAAACCAACAGATGGAAAAACAGACTAAACCAACAGAGGGAGGAACAGACTAAACCAACAGATGGAGGAACAGACTAAACCAACAGACAAAGGAACAGAGGGGGGAACAGACTAAACCAACAGAGGGAGGAACAGACTAAACCAGCAGAGGGAGGAACAGACTAAACCCTCAGATGGGGGAACGGACTAAACCAACAGATGGAAAAACAGACTAAACCAACAGAGGGGGGAACACACTAAACCAACAGAGGGAGGAACAGACTAAACCAGAGAGGGAGGAACAGACTAAACCCTCAGATGGGGGAACGGACTAAACCAACAGATGGAAAAACAGACTAAACCAACAGAGGGGGGAACACACTAAACCAACAGAGGGAGGAACAGACTAAACTAACAGACAAAGGAACAGACTAAACCAACAGACAAATGAACAGACGGAGGAACAGACAAAACCAACAGATGGAGGAACAGACAAAACCCGCAGAGGGGGGAACAGACTAAACCAGCAGACAAAGGAACAGACTAAATCAAAAGAGGGAGGAACGGACTAAACCAACAGAGGGAGGAACGGACTAAACCAACAGATGGAGGAACAGGCTAAACCAACAGAGGGAGGAACAGACTAAACCAACAGAGGGAGGAACGCACTAAACCAACAGATGGAGGAACAGACTAAACCAATAGATGGAGGAACAGACTAAACCAACAGATGGAGGAACAGACTAAACCAACAGACAAAGGAACAGATGGAGGAACAGACTAAACTAACAGAGGGGGGAACATAATAAACCAACAGAGGGAGGAACAGACTAAACCAGCAGAGGGAGGAACGGACTAAACCCTCAGATGGGGGAACGGACTAAACCAACAGATGGAAAAACAGACTAAACCAACAGAGGGAGGAACAGACTAAACCAACAGAGGGAGGAACAGACTAAACCAGCAGAGGGAGGAACGGACTAAACCCTTTAGATGGGGGAACGGACTAAACCAACAGATGGAAAAACAGACTAAACCAACAGAGGGAGGAACAGACTAAACCAACAGATAGAGGAACAGACTAAACCAACAGAGGGGGGAACACACTAAACCAACAGAGGGAGGAACAGACTAAACCAACAGACAAAGGAACAGACTAAACCAACAGACAAATGGACAGACGGAGGAACAGACAAAACCAACAGATGGAGGAACAGACAAGACCCGCAGAGGGGGGAACGGACTAAACCAACAGATGGAGGAACAGGCTAAACCAACAGATGGAGGAACAGACTAAACCAATAGATGTAGGAACAGACTAAACCAACAGATGGAGGAACAGACTAAAACAACAGACAAAGGAACAGACTAAACCAACAGAGGGAGGAACAGACTACACCAACAGAGGGAGGAACAGACTAAACCAACAGAGGGAAGAACAGACTAAACCAACAAAGGGAGGAACAGACTAAACCAACAGACAAGGGAACAGACTAAACCAACAGACCGAGGAACAGACGGAGGAACAGACTAAACCAACAGAGGGGGCAACAGACTAAACCAACAGATGGAGGAACAGACTAAACCAACAGACAAAGGAACAGACGGAGGAACAGACTAAACTAACAGAGGGGGGAACAGACTAAACCAACAGAGGGAGGAACAGACTAAACCAGCAGAGGGAGGAACGGACTAAACCCTCAGATGGGGGAACGGACTAAACCAACAGATAGAGGAACAGACTAAACCAACAGAGGGAGGAACAGACTAAACCAACAGATGGAGGAACAGACTAAACCAACAGAGGGGGCAACAGACTAAACCAACAGAGGGAGGAACAGACTAAACAAACAGACAAAGGAACAGACTAAACCAACAGACAAATGAACAGACGGAGGAACAGACTAAACCAATAGATGGAGGAACAGACTAAACCAGCAGATGGAGGAACAGACTAATCCAACAGAGTTAGGAACAGACTAAACCAACAGACAAAGGAACAGACTAAACCAGCAGAGGGTGGAACAGACTAAACAGGCAGAGGGAGGAACACACTAAACCAACAGATAGAGGAACAGACTAAACCAACAGAGGGAGGAACAGACTAAACCAACAGACAAAGAAACAGACTAAACCAACAGAGGGAGGAACAGACTAAACCAACAGATGGAGGAACAGACTAAACCAGCAGAGGGAAGAACAGAATAAACCAGCAGAGGGAGGAACAGACTAAACCAGCAGATGGAGGAACAGACTAAACCAGCAGAGGGAGGAACAGACTAAACCAACAGATGGAGGAACAGACTAAACCAGCAGAGGGAAGAACAGACTAAACCAGCAGAGGGAGGAACAGACTACATCAACAGAGGGGGGAACGGACTAAACCAACAGAGGGAGGAACAGACTAAATCAACAGAGGGAGGAACAGACTAAACCAACAGAGGGAGGAACAAACTAAACCAACAGAGGGAGGAACAGACTAAACCAACAGATGGAGAAACAGACTAAACCAACAGAGGGATGAACAGACTAAACCAACAGAGGGAGGAACAGACTAAACCAACAGAGGGAGGAACAGACTAAGCCAACAGAGGGAGGAAGAGACTAAACCAACAGACAAAGGAACAGACTAAACCAAAAGAGGGAGGAACAGACTAAAATAACAGAGGGAGGAACAGACTAAACCAACAAAGGGAGGAACAGACTAAACCAACAGACAAGGGAACAGACTAAACCAACAGACCGAGGAACAGACGGAGGAACAGACTAAACCAACAGAGGGGGCAACAGACTAAACCAACAGAGGGAGGAACAGACTAAACCAACAGATAGAGGAACAGACTAAACCAACAGAGGGGTGAACACACTAAACCAACAGAGGGAGGAACAGACTAAACCAACAGACAAAGGAACAGACTAAACCAACAGACGAATGAACAGACGGAGGAACAGACTAAACCAATAGATGGAGGAGCAGACTAAACCAGCAGATGGAGGAACAGACTAATCCAACAGAGTTAGGAACAGACTAAACCAACAGACAAAGGATGGGACTAAACCAACAGAGGGAGGAACAGACTAAGCCAACAGAGGGAGGAAGAGACTAAACCAACAGACAAAGGAACAGACTAAACCAACAGAGGGAGGAACAGACTAAACCAAAAGAGGGAGGAACAGACTAAACCAACAGAGGGAGGAACAGACTAAACCAACAAAGGGAGGAACAGGGTAAACCAACAGACAAGGGAACAGACTAAACCAACAGACAAATGAACAGATGGAGGAACAGACTAAACCAACAGAGGGGGCAACAGACTAAACCAACAGATGGAGGAACAGACTAAACCAACAGACAAAGGAACAGACGGAGGAACAGACTAAACTAACAGAGGGGGGAACAGACTAAACCAACAGATAGAGGAACACACTAAACCAACAGACGGAGGAACAGACTAAACCAATAGATGGAGGAACAGACAAAACCAACAGATGGAGGAACAGACAAAACCCGCAGAGGGGGGTACAGACTAAACCAACAGACAAAGGAACAGACTAAACCAACAAAGGGGGAACGGACTAAACCAACAGATGGAGGAACAGGCTAAACCAACAGATGGAGGAACAGACTAAACCAATAGATGGAGGAACAGACTAAACCAACAGATGGAGGAACAGACTAAACCAACAGACAAAGGAACAGACTAAACCAACAGAGGGAGGAATGGACTAAACCTGCAGAAGGGGGAACAGACTAAACCAACAGACAAAGAAACAGACTAAACCAACAGAGGGAGGAACAGACTAAACCAGCAGAGGGAGGAACAGACTAAACCCTCAGATGGGGGAACGGACTAAACCAACAGATGGAAAAACAGACTAAACCAACAGAGGGGGGAACACACTAAACCAACAGAGGGAGGAACAGACTAAACTAACAGACAAAGGAACAGACTAAACCAACAGACAAATGAACAGACGGAGGAACAGACAAAACCAACAGATGGAGGAACAGACAAAACCCGCAGAGGGGGGAACAGACTAAACCAGCAGACAAAGGAACAGACTAAATCAAAAGAGGGAGGAACGGACTAAACCAACAGAGGGAGGAACGGACTAAACCAACAGATGGAGGAACAGACTAAACCAACAGAGGGAGGAACAGACTAAACCAACAGAGGGAGGACTAAACCAACAGAGGGAGGAACGGACTAAACCAACAGATGGAGGAACAGGCTAAACCAACAGATGGAGGAACAGACTAAACCAATAGATGGAGGAACAGACTAAACCAATAGATGTAGGAACAGACTAAACCAACAGATGGAGGAACAGACTAAAACAACAGACAAAGGAACAGACTAAACCAACAGAGGGAGGAACAGACTAACCAACAGAGGGAGGAACAGACTAAACCAACAGAGGGAGGAACAGACTAAACCAACAGAGGGAGGAAGAGACTAAACCAACAGACAAAGGAACAGACTAAACCAACAGACAAAGGAACAGACTAAACCAACAGAGGGGGCAACAGACTAAACCAACAGATGGAGGAACAGACTAAACCAACAGACAAAGGAACAGACGGAGGAACAGACTAAACTAACAGAGGGGGGAACGGACTAAACCAACAGATGGGGGAACGGACTAAACCAACAGATGGAAAAACAGACTAAACCAACAGAGGGAGGAACAGACTAAACCAACAGATGGAGGAACAGACTAAACCAACAGACAAAGGGAGGGGGAACAGACTAAACCAACAGAGGAACAGGAGACTAAACCCTCAGATGGGGGAACAGACTAAACCAACAGATGGAAAAACAGACTAAACCAACAGAGGGGGAACAGACTAAACCAACAGAGGAGGAACAGACTAAACTAACAGACAAAGGAACAGACTAAACCAACAGACAAATGAACAGACGGAGGAACAGACTAAACCAATAGATGGAGGAACAGACAAAACCAACAGATGGAGGAACAGACAAAACCCGCAGAGGGGGACAGACTAAACCAACAGACAAAGGAACAGACTAAACCAACAAGAGGGGGAACGGACTAAACCAACAGATGGAGGAACAGGACTAAACCAACAGATGGAGGAACAGACTAAACCAACAGATGGAGGAACAGACTAAACCAACAGATGGAGGAACAGACTAAACCAACAGACAAAGGAACAGACTAAACCAACAGAGGAGGAAAGACTAAACCTGCAGAAGGGGGAACAGACTAAAAACCAACAGACTAAACCAACAGAGGGAGGAACAGACTAAACCAGCAGAGGGAGGAACAGACTAAACCCTCAGATGGGGGAACGGACTAAACCAACAGATGGAAAAACAGACTAAACCAACAGAGGGGGGAACACACTAAACCAACAGAGGGAGGAACAGACTAAACTAACAGACAAAGGAACAGACTAAACCAACAGACAAATGAACAGACGGAGGAACAGACAAAACCAACAGATGGAGGAACAGACAAAACCCGCAGAGGGGGGAACAGACTAAACCAGCAGACAAAGGAACAGACTAAATCAAAAGAGGGAGGAACGGACTAAACCAACAGAGGGAGGAACGGACTAAACCAACAGATGGAGGAACAGGCTAAACCAACAGAGGGAGGAACAGACTAAACCAACAGAGGGAGGAACGGACTAAACCAACAGATGGAGGAACAGGCTAAACCAACAGATGGAGGAACAGACTAAACCAATAGATGGAGGAACAGACTAAACCAATAGATGTAGGAACAGACTAAACCAACAGATGGAGGAACAGACTAAAACAACAGACAAAGGAACAGACTAAACCAACAGAGGGAGGAACAGACTACACCAACAGAGGGAGGAACAGACTAAACCAACAGAGGGAGGAACAGACTAAACCAACAGAGGGAGGAACAGACTAAACCAACAGACAAAGGAACAGACTAAACCAACAGACAAAGGAACAGACTAAACCAACAGAGGGGGCAACAGACTAAACCAACAGATGGAGGAACAGACTAAACCAACAGACAAAGGAACAGACGGAGGAACAGACTAAACTAACAGAGGGGGGAACAGACTAAACCAACAGAGGGGGGAACAGACTAAACCAACAGAGGGAGGAACAGACTAAACCAGCAGAGGGAGGAACGGACTAAACCCTCAGATGGGGGAACGGACTAAACCAACAGATGGAAAAACAGACTAAACCAACAGAGGGAGGAACAGACTAAACCAACAGATGGAGGAACAGACTAAACCAACAGACAAAGGAACAGAGGGGGGAACAGACTAAACCAACAGAGGGAGGAACAGACTAAACCAGCAGAGGGAGGAACAGACTAAACCCTCAGATGGGGGAACGGACTAAACCAACAGATGGAAAAACAGACTAAACCAACAGAGGGGGGAACACACTAAACCAACAGAGGGAGGAACAGACTAAACTAACAGACAAAGGAACAGACTAAACCAACAGACAAATGAACAGACGGAGGAACAGACAAAACCAACAGATGGAGGAACAGACAAAACCCGCAGAGGGGGGAACAGACTAAACCAGCAGACAAAGGAACAGACTAAATCAAAAGAGGGAGGAACGGACTAAACCAACAGAGGGAGGAACGGACTAAACCAACAGATGGAGGAACAGGCTAAACCAACAGAGGGAGGAACAGACTAAACCAACAGAGGGAGGAACGGACTAAACCAACAGATGGAGGAACAGGCTAAACCAACAGATGGAGGAACAGACTAAACCAATAGATGGAGGAACAGACTAAACCAATAGATGTAGGAACAGACTAAACCAACAGATGGAGGAACAGACTAAAACAACAGACAAAGGAACAGACTAAACCAACAGAGGGAGGAACAGACTACACCAACAGAGGGAGGAACAGACTAAACCAACAGAGGGAAGAACAGACTAAACCAACAGAGGGAGGAAGAGACTAAACCAACAGACAAAGGAACAGACTAAACCAACAGACAAAGGAACAGACTAAACCAACAGAGGGGGCAACAGACTAAACCAACAGATGGAGGAACAGACTAAACCAACAGACAAAGGAACAGACGGAGGAACAGACTAAACTAACAGAGGGGGGAACAGACTAAACCAACAGAGGGGGGAACAGACTAAACCAACAGAGGGAGGAACAGACTAAACCAGCAGAGGGAGGAACGGACTAAACCCTCAGATGGGGGAACGGACTAAACCAACAGATGGAAAAACAGACTAAACCAACAGAGGGAGGAACAGACTAAACCAACAGATGGAGGAACAGACTAAACCAACAGACAAAGGAACAGAGGGGGGAACAGACTAAACCAACAGAGGGAGGAACAGACTAAACCAGCAGAGGGAGGAACAGACTAAACCCTCAGATGGGGGAACGGACTAAACCAACAGATGGAAAAACAGACTAAACCAACAGAGGGGGGAACACACTAAACCAACAGAGGGAGGAACAGACTAAACTAGCAGACAAAGGAACAGACTAAACCAACAGACAAATGAACAGACGGAGGAACAGACTAAACCAACAGAGGGGGCAACAGACTAAACCAACAGATGGAGGAACAGACTAAACCAACAGAGGTTGGAACAGACTAAACCAACAGAGGGTGGAACAGACTAAACCAGCAGAGGGAGGAACACACTAAACCAACAGATAGAGGAACAGACTAAACCAACAGAGGGGGCAACAGACTAAACCAACAGATGGAGGAACAGACTAAACCAACAGACAAAGGAACAGACGGAGGAACAGACTAAACGAACAGAGGGGGGAACAGACTAAACCAACAGATAGAGGAACACACTAAACCAACAGAAGGAGGAACAGACTAAACCAACAGACAAAGGAACAGACTAAACCAACAGACAAATGAACAGAAGGAGGAACAGACTAAACCAATAGATGGAGGAACAGACAAAACCAACAGATGGAGGAACAGACAAAACAGAGAGACTAAACCAACAGACAAAGGAACAGACTAAACCAACAAAGGGGGAACAGACTAAACCAACAGATGGAGGAACAGGCTAAACCAACAGATGGAGGAACAGACTAAACCAATAGATGGAGGAACAGACTAAACCAACAGATGGAGGAACAGACTAAACCAACAGACAAAGGAACAGACTAAACCAACAGAGGGAGGAATGGACTAAACCTGCAGAAGGGGGAACAGACTAAACCAACAGACAAAGAAACAGACTAAACCAACAGTGGAGTAACAGACTAAACCAACAGATGGAGGAACAGACAAAACCAACAGATGGAGGAACAGACAAAACCAACAGATGGAGGAACAGACAAAACCAACAGATGGAGGAACAGACTAAACCAACAGATGGAGGAACAGACTAAACCAACAGAGGGGGGAACAGACTAAACCAACAGATGGAGGAAGAAACTAAACCAACAGCAGGAGGAACAGACTAAACCAACAGATGGAAAAACAGACTAAACCAACAAATGGAGGAACAGACTAAACCAACAGAGGTTGGAACAGACTAAACCAACAGAGGGTGGAACAGACTAAACCAGCAGAGGGAGGAACAGACTAAACCAACAGATGGAGGAACAGACTAAACCAACAGAGGGGGCAACAGACTAAACCAACAGATGGAGGAACAGACTAAACCAACAGAGGGGGAACAGACTAAACCAACAGATGGAGGAAGAAACTAAACCAAAGCAGGAGGAACAGACTAAACCAAAAGATGGAAAAACAGACTAAACCAACAGATGGAGGAACAGACTAAACCAACAGAGGTTGGAACAGACTAAACCAGCAGAGGGTGGAACAGACTAAACCAACAGACAAATGAACAGACGGAGGAACAGACTAAACCAATAGATGGAGGAACAGACTAAACCAGCAGATGGAGGAACAGACTAATCCAACAGAGTTAGGAACAGACTAAACCAACAGACAAAGGAACAGACTAAACCAGCAGAGGGTGGAACAGACTAAACCAGCAGAGGGAGGAACACACTAAACCAACAGATAGAGGAACAGACTAAACCAACAGAGGGAGGAACAGACTAAACCAACAGACAAAGAAACAGACTAAACCAACAGAGGGAGGAACAGACTAAACCAACAGATGGAAGAACAGACTAAACCAGCAGAGGGAGGAACAGAATAAACCAGCAGAGGGAGGAACAGACTAAACCAGCAGATGGAGGAACAGACTAAACCAGCAGAGGGAGGAACAGACTAAACCAACAGATGGAGGAACAGACTAAACCAGCAGAGGGAAGAACAGACTAAACCAGCAGAGGGAGGAACAGACTAAATCAACAGAGGGGGAACGGACTAAACCAACAGAGGGAGGAACAGACTAAACCAACAGAGGGAGGAACAGACTAAACCAACAGAGGGAGGAACAAACTAAACCAACAGAGGGAGGAACAGACTAAACCAACAGATGGAGAAACAGACTAAACCAACAGAGGGATGAACAGACTAAACCAACAGAGGGAGGAACAGACTAAACCAACAGAGGGAGGAACAGACTAAACCAACAGAGGGAGGAAGAGACTAAACCAACAGACAAAGGAACAGACTAAACTAAAAGAGGGAGGAACAGACTAAACTAACAGAGGGAGGAACAGACTAAACCAACAAAGGGAGGAACAGACTAAACCAACAGACAAGGGAACAGACTAAACCAACAGACCGAGGAACAGACGGAGGAACAGACTAAACCAACAGAGGGGGCAACAGACTAAACCAACAGAGGGAGGAACAGACTAAACCAACAGATAGAGGAACAGACTAAACCAACAGAGGGTGAACACACTAAACCAACAGAGGGAGGAACAGACTAAACCAACAGACAAAGGAACAGACTAAACCAACAGACAAATGAACAGACGGAGGAACAGACTAAACCAATAGATGGAGGAACAGACTAAACCAGCAGATGGAGGAACAGACTAATCCAACAAAGTTAGGAACAGACTAAACCAACAGACAAAGGAACAGACTAAACCAACAGACAAATGAACAGACGGAGGAACAGACTAAACCAATAGATGGAGGAACAGACTAAACCAGCAGATGGAGGAACAGACTAAACCAACAGAGTTAGGAACAGACTAAACCAACAGACAAAGGAACAGACTAAACCAACAGAGGGAGGAACAGACTAAGCCAACAGAGGGAGGAACAGACTAAACCAACAGACAAAGGAACAGACTAAACCAACAGAGGGAGGAACAGACTAAACCAAAAGAGGGAGGAACAGACTAAACCAACAGAGGGAGGAACAGACTAAACCAACAAAGGGAGGAACAGGTAAACCAACAGACAAGGGAACAGACTAAACCAACAGACAAATGAACAGATGGAGGAACAGACTAAACCAACAGAGGGGGCAACAGACTAAACCAACAGATGGAGGAACAGACTAAACCAACAGACAAAGGAACAGACGGAGGAACAGACTAAACTAACAGAGGGGGGAACAGACTAAACCAACAGATAGAGGAACACACTAAACCAACAGAGGGAGGAACAGACTAAACCAACAGACAAAGGAACAGACTAAACCAACAGACAAATGAACAGACGGAGGAACAGACTAAACCAATAGATGGAGGAACAGACAAAACCAACAGATGGAGGAACAGACAAAACCCGCAGAGGGGGGTACAGACTAAACCAACAGACAAAGGAACAGACTAAACCAACAAAGGGGGAACGGACTAAACCAACAGATGGAGGAACAGGCTAAACCAACAGATGGAGGAACAGACTAAACCAATAGATGGAGGAACAGACTAAACCAACAGATGGAGGAACAGACTAAACCAACAGACAAAGGAACAGACTAAACCAACAGAGGGAGGAATGGACTAAACCTGCAGAAGGGGGAACAGACTAAACCAACAGACAAAGAAACAGACTAAACCAACAGTGTGAGTAACAGACTAAACCAACAGATGGAGGAACAGACAAAACCAACAGATGGAGGAACAGACAAAACCAACAGATGGAGGAATGGACTAAACCTGCAGAAGGGGGAACAGACTAAACCAACAGACAAAGAAACAGACTAAACCAACAGTGTGAGTAACAGACTAAACCAACAGATGGAGGAACAGACTAAACCAACAGAGGGAGGAACAGACTAAACCAACAGATGGAGGAACAGACTAAACCAACAGAGGGGGAACAGACTAAACCAACAGATGGAGGAACAGACTAAACCAACAGAGGAGGAACAGACTAAACCAACAGATGGAAAAACAGACTAAACCAACAGATGGAGGAACAGACTAAACCAACAGAGGTTGGAACAGACTAAACCAACAGATGGAGGAACAGACTAAACCAACAGAGGGGGAACAGACTAAACCAACAGATGGAGGAAGAAACTAAACAACACAGGAGGAACAGACTAAACCAAAAGATGGAAAAACAGACTAAACCAACAGATGGAGGAACAGACTAAACCAACAGAGGTTGGAACAGACTAAACCAGCAGAGGGTGGAACAGACTAAACCAGCAGAGTGAGGAACACACTAAACCAACAGATAGAGGAACAGACTAAACCAACAGAGGGGGAACAGACTAAACCAACAGAGGGAGGAACAGACTAAACCAACAGACAAAGGAACAGACTAAACCAACAGATGGAGGAACAGACTAAACCAGCAGAGGGAGGAACAGACTAAACCAGCAGAGGAGGAACACACTAAACCAGCAGAGGGAGGAGGACTAAATCAACAGACTAAACCAACAGAGTGAGGAACAGACTAAACCAACAGAGGGAGGAACAGACTAAACAAACAGAGGGAGGAACAGACTAAACCAACAGATGGAGGAACAGACTAAACCAGCAGAGGGAAGAACAGATGGAGGAACAGAACGGACTAAACCAACAGACAAAGGAACAGACTAAACCAACAGAGGGAGGAACAGACTAAACCAACAGACAAAGGAACAGACTAAACCAACAGAGGGAGGAATGGACTAAACCTGCAGAAGGGGGAACAGACTAAACCAACAGACAAAGAAACAGACTAAACCAACAGTGTGAGTAACAGACTAAACCAACAGATGGAGGAACAGACAAAACCAACAGATGGAGGAACAGACAAAACCAACAGATGGAGGAACAGACAAAACCAACAGATGGAGGAACAGACTAAACCAACAGATGGAGGAACAGACTAAACCAACAGAGGGGGGAACAGACTAAACCAACAGATGGAGGAAGAAACTAAACCAACAGCAGGAGGAACAGACTAAACCAACAGATGGAAAAACAGACTAAACCAACAAATGGAGGAACAGACTAAACCAACAGAGGTTGGAACAGACTAAACCAACAGAGGGTGGAACAGACTAAACCAGCAGAGGGAGGAACACACTAAACCAACAGATAGAGGAACAGACTAAACCAACAGAGGGGGCAACAGACTAAACCAACAGATGGAGGAACAGACTAAACCAACAGAGGGGGGAACAGACTAAACCAACAGATGGAGGAAGAAACTAAACCAACAGCAGGAGGAACAGACTAAACCAAAAGATGGAAAAACAGACTAAACCAACAGATGGAGGAACAGACTAAACCAACAGAGGTTGGAACAGACTAAACCAGCAGAGGGTGGAACAGACTAAACCAACAGACAAATGAACAGACGGAGGAACAGACTAAACCAATAGATGGAGGAACAGACTAAACCAGCAGATGGAGGAACAGACTAAATCCAACAGAGTTAGGAACAGACTAAACCAACAGACAAAGGAACAGACTAAACCAGCAGAGGGTGGAACAGACTAAACCAGCAGAGGGAGGAACACACTAAACCAACAGATAGAGGAACAGACTAAACCAACAGAGGGAGGAACAGACTAAACCAACAGACAAAGAAACAGACTAAACCAACAGAGGGAGGAACAGACTAAACCAACAGATGGAAGAACAGACTAAACCAGCAGAGGGAAGAACAGAATAAACCAGCAGAGGGAGGAACAGACTAAACCAGCAGATGGAGGAACAGACTAAACCAGCAGAGGGAGGAACAGACTAAACCAACAGATGGAGGAACAGACTAAACCAGCAGAGGGAAGAACAGACTAAACCAGCAGAGGGAGGAACAGACTAAATCAACAGAGGGGGGAACGGACTAAACCAACAGAGGGAGGAACAGACTAAATCAACAGAGGGAGGAACAGACTAAACCAACAGAGGGAGGAACAAACTAAACCAACAGAGGGAGGAACAGACTAAACCAACAGATGGAGAAACAGACTAAACCAACAGAGGGATGAACAGACTAAACCAACAGAGGGAGGAACAGACTAAACCAACAGAGGGAGGAACAGACTAAACCAACAGAGGGAGGAAGAGACTAAACCAACAGACAAAGGAACAGACTAAACTAAAAGAGGGAGGAACAGACTAAACTAACAGAGGGAGGAACAGACTAAACCAACAAAGGGAGGAACAGACTAAACCAACAGACAAGGGAACAGACTAAACCAACAGACCGAGGAACAGACGGAGGAACAGACTAAACCAACAGAGGGGGCAACAGACTAAACCAACAGAGGGAGGAACAGACTAAACCAACAGATAGAGGAACAGACTAAACCAACAGAGGGGTGAACACACTAAACCAACAGAGGGAGGAACAGACTAAACCAACAGACAAAGGAACAGACTAAACCAACAGACAAATGAACAGACGGAGGAACAGACTAAACCAATAGATGGAGGAACAGACTAAACCAGCAGATGGAGGAACAGACTAATCCAACAGAGTTAGGAACAGACTAAACCAACAGACAAAGGAACAGACTAAACCAACAGACAAATGAACAGACGGAGGAACAGACTAAACCAATAGATGGAGGAACAGACTAAACCAGCAGATGGAGGAACAGACTAATCCAACAGAGTTAGGAACAGACTAAACCAACAGACAAAGGAACAGACTAAACCAACAGAGGGAGGAACAGACTAAGCCAACAGAGGGAGGAAGAGACTAAACCAACAGACAAAGGAACAGACTAAACCAACAGAGGGAGGAACAGACTAAACCAAAAGAGGGAGGAACAGACTAAACCAACAGAGGGAGGAACAGACTAAACCAACAAAGGGAGGAACAGGGTAAACCAACAGACAAGGGAACAGACTAAACCAACAGACAAATGAACAGATGGAGGAACAGACTAAACCAACAGAGGGGGCAACAGACTAAACCAACAGATGGAGGAACAGACTAAACCAACAGACAAAGGAACAGACGGAGGAACAGACTAAACTAACAGAGGGGGGAACAGACTAAACCAACAGATAGAGGAACACACTAAACCAACAGAGGGAGGAACAGACTAAACCAACAGACAAAGGAACAGACTAAACCAACAGACAAATGAACAGACGGAGGAACAGACTAAACCAATAGATGGAGGAACAGACAAAACCAACAGATGGAGGAACAGACAAAACCCGCAGAGGGGGGTACAGACTAAACCAACAGACAAAGGAACAGACTAAACCAACAAAGGGGGAACGGACTAAACCAACAGATGGAGGAACAGGCTAAACCAACAGATGGAGGAACAGACTAAACCAATAGATGGAGGAACAGACTAAACCAACAGATGGAGGAACAGACTAAACCAACAGACAAAGGAACAGACTAAACCAACAGAGGGAGGAATGGACTAAACCTGCAGAAGGGGGAACAGACTAAACCAACAGACAAAGAAACAGACTAAACCAACAGTGTGAGTAACAGACTAAACCAACAGATGGAGGAACAGACAAAACCAACAGATGGAGGAACAGACAAAACCAACAGATGGAGGAACAGACTAAACCAACAGACAAAGAAACAGACTAAACCAACAGTGTGAGTAACAGACTAAACCAACAGATGGAGGAACAGACTAAACCAACAGAGGGGACAACAGACTAAACCAACAGATGGAGGAACAGACTAAACCAACAGAGGGGGGAACAGACTAAACCAACAGATGGAGGAAGAAACTAAACCAACAGCAGGAGGAACAGACTAAACCAACAGATGGAAAAACAGACTAAACCAACAGATGGAGGAACAGACTAAACCAACAGAGGTTGGAACAGACTAAACCAACAGATGGAGGAACAGACTAAACCAACAGAGGGGGGAACAGACTAAACCAACAGATGGAGGAAGAAACTAAACCAACAGCAGGAGGAACAGACTAAACCAAAAGATGGAAAAACAGACTAAACCAACAGATGGAGGAACAGACTAAACCAACAGAGGTTGGAACAGACTAAACCAGCAGAGGGTGGAACAGACTAAACCAGCAGAGTGAGGAACACACTAAACCAACAGATAGAGGAACAGACTAAACCAACAGAGGGGGGAACACACTAAACCAACAGAGGGAGGAACAGACTAAACCAACAGACAAAGGAACAGACTAAACCAACAGATGGAGGAACAGACTAAACCAGCAGAGGGAGGAACAGACTAAACCAGCAGAGGGAGGAACACACTAAACCAGCAGAGGGAGGAACGGACTAAATCAACAGAGGGGGAAACGGACTAAACCAACAGAGTGAGGAACAGACTAAACCAACAGAGGGAGGAACAGACTAAACAAACAGAGGGAGGAACAGACTAAACCAACAGATGGAGGAACAGACTAAACCAGCAGAGGGAAGAACAGAATAAACCAGCAGAGGGGGGAACGGACTAAATCAACAGAGGGGGGAACGGACTAAACCAACAGACAAAGGAACAGACTAAACCAACAGAGGGAGGAACAGACTAAACCAACAGACAAAGGAACAGACTAAACCAACAGAGGGAGGAACAAACTAAACCAACAGAGGGAGGAACAGACTAAACCAACAGAGGGGGGAACAGACTAAACCAACAGACAAAGGAACAGACTAAACCAACAGAGGGAGGAACAGACTAAACCAGCAGAGGGAGGAACAGACTAAACCCTCAGATGGGGGAACGGACTAAACCAACAGATGGAAAAACAGACTAAACCAACAGAGGGGGGAACACACTAAACCAACAGAGGGAGGAACAGACTAAACCAGCAGAGGGAGGAACAGACTAAACCCTCAGATGGGGGAACGGACTAAACCAACAGATGGAAAAACAGACTAAACCAACAGAGGGGGGAACACACTAAACCAACAGAGGGAGGAACAGACTAAACTAGCAGACAAAGGAACAGACTAAACCAACAGACAAATGAACAGACGGAGGAACAGACAAAACCAACAGATGGAGGAACAGACAAAACCCGCAGAGGGGGGAACAGACTAAACCAGCAGACAAAGGAACAGACTAAATCAAAAGAGGGAGGAACGGACTAAACCAACAGAGGGAGGAACGGACTAAACCAACAGATGGAGGAACAGGCTAAACCAACAGAGGGAGGAACAGACTAAACCAACAGAGGGAGGAACGCACTAAACCAACAGATGGAGGAACAGACTAAACCAATAGATGGAGGAACAGACTAAACCAACAGATGGAGGAACAGACTAAACCAACAGACAAAGGAACAGATGGAGGAACAGACTAAACTAACAGAGGGGGGAACATAATAAACCAACAGAGGGAGGAACAGACTAAACCAGCAGAGGGAGGAACGGACTAAACCCTCAGATGGGGGAACGGACTAAACCAACAGATGGAAAAACAGACTAAACCAACAGAGGGAGGAACAGACTAAACCAACAGATAGAGGAACAGACTAAACCAACAGAGGGGGGAACACACTAAACCAACAGAGGGAGGAACAGACTAAACCAACAGACAAAGGAACAGACTAAACCAACAGACAAATGGACAGACGGAGGAACAGACAAAACCAACAGATGGAGGAACAGACAAGACCCGCAGAGGGGGGAACGGACTAAACCAACAGATGGAGGAACAGGCTAAACCAACAGATGGAGGAACAGACTAAACCAATAGATGTAGGAACAGACTAAATCAACAGATGGAGGAACAGACTAAAACAACAGACAAAGGAACAGACTAAACCAACAGAGGGAGGAACAGACTACACCAACAGAGGGAGGAACAGACTAAACCAACAGAGGGAAGAACAGCCTAAACCAACAAAGGGAGGAACAGACTAAACCAACAGACAAGGGAACAGACTAAACCAACAGACCGAGGAACAGACGGAGGAACAGACTAAACCAACAGAGGGGGCAACAGACTAAACCAACAGATGGAGGAACAGACTAAACCAACAGACAAAGGAACAGACGGAGGAACAGACTAAACTAACAGAGGGGGGAACAGACTAAACCAACAGAGGGAGGAACAGACTAAACCAGCAGAGGGAGGAACGGACTAAACCCTCAGATGGGGAACGGACTAAACCAACAGATGGAGGAACAGACTAAACCAACAGAGGGAGGAACAGACTAAACCAACAGATGGAGGAACAGACTAAACCAACAGAGGGGGCAACAGACTAAACCAACAGAGGGAGGAACAGACTAAACAAACAGACAAAGGAACAAACTAAACCAACAGACAAATGAACAGAAGGAGGAACAGACTAAACCAATAGATGGAGGAACAGACTAAACCAGCAGATGGAGGAACAGACTAATCCAACAGAGTTAGGAACAGACTAAACCAACAGACAAAGGAACAGACTAAACCAGCAGAGGGTGGAACAGACTAAACCAGCAGAGGGAGGAACACACTAAACCAACAGATAGAGGAACAGACTAAACCAACAGAGGGAGGAACAGACTAAACCAGCAGAGGGAGGAACGGACTAAACCCTCAGATGGGGGAACGGACTAAACCAACAGATGGAGGAACAGACTAAACCAACAGAGGGAGGAACAGACTAAACCAACAGATGGAGGAACAGACTAAACCAACAGAGGGGGCAACAGACTAAACCAACAGAGGGAGGAACAGACTAAACAAACAGACAAAGGAACAAACTAAACCAACAGACAAATGAACAGAGGAGGAACAGACTAAACCAATAGATGGAGGAACAGACTAAACCAGCAGATGGAGGAACAGACTAATCCAACAGAGTTAGGAACAGACTAAACCAACAGACAAAGGAACAGACTAAACCAGCAGAGGGTGGAACAGACTAAACCAGCAGAGGGAGGAACACACTAAACCAACAGATAGAGGAACAGACTAAACCAACAGAGGGAGGAACAGACTAAACCAACAGACAAAGAAACAGACTAAACCAACAGAGGGAGGAACAGACTAAACCAACAGATGGAGGAACAGACTAAACCAGCAGAGGGAAGAACAGAATAAACCAACAGACTAAACCAGCAGATGGAGGAACAGACTAAACCAGCAGAGGGAGGAACAGACTAAACCAACAGATGGAGGAACAGACTAAACCAGCAGAGGGAAGAACAGATTAAACCAGCAGAGGGAGGAACAGACTAAATCAACAGAGGGGGGAACGGACTAAACCAACAGAGGGAGGAACAGACTAAATCAACAGAGGGAGGAACAGACTAAACCAACTGAGGGAGGAACAAACTAAACCAACAGAGGGGAACAGACTAAACCAACAGATGGAGAAACAGACTAAACCAACAGAGGGATGAACAGACTAAACCAACAGAGGGAGGAACAGACTAAACCAACAGAGGGAGGAACAGACTAAACCAACAGAGGGAGGAAGAGACTAAACCAACAGACAAAGGAACAGACTAAACCAAAAGAGGGAGGAACAGACTAAACTAACAGAGGGAGGAACAGACTAAACCAACAAAGGGAGGAACAGACTAAACCAACAGACAAGGGAACAGACTAAACCAACAGACCGAGGAACAGACGGAGGAACAGACTAAACCAACAGAGGGAGCAACAGACTAAACCAACAGAGGGAGGAACAGACTAAACCAACAGATGGAGGAACAGACTAAACCAGCAGAGGGAAGAACAGAATAAACCAGCAGAGGGAGGAACAGACTAAACCAGCAGATGGAGGAACAGACTAAACCAGCAGAGGGAGGAACAGACTAAACCAACAGATGGAGGAACAGACTAAACCAGCAGAGGGAAGAACAGATTAAACCAGCAGAGGGAGGAACAGACTAAATCAACAGAGGGGGGAACGGACTAAACCAACAGAGGGAGGAACAGACTAAATCAACAGAGGGAGGAACAGACTAAACCAACTGAGGGAGGAACAAACTAAACCAACAGAGGGAGGAACAGACTAAACCAACAGATGGAGAAACAGACTAAACCAACAGAGGGATGAACAGACTAAACCAACAGAGGGAGGAACAGACTAAACCAACAGAGGGAGGAACAGACTAAACCAACAGAGGGAGGAAGAGACTAAACCAACAGACAAAGGAACAGACTAAACCAAAAGAGGGAGGAACAGACTAAACTAACAGAGGGAGGAACAGACTAAACCAACAAAGGAGGAACAGACTAAACCAACAGACAAGGGAACAGACTAAACCAACAGACCGAGGAACAGACGGAGGAACAGACTAAACCAACAGAGGGAGCAACAGACTAAACCAACAGAGGGAGGAACAGACTAAACCAACAGATAGAGGAACAGACTAAACCAACAGAGGGGTGAACACACTAAACCAACAGAGGGAGGAACAGACTAAACCAACAGACAAAGGAACAGACTAAACCAACAGACAAATGAACAGACGGAGGAACAGACTAAACCAATAGATGGAGGAACAGACTAAACCAGCAGATGGAGGAACAGACTAATCCAACAGAGTTAGGAACAGACTAAACCAACAGACAAAGGAACAGACTAAACCAACAGAGGGAGGAACAGACTAAGCCAACAGAGGGAGGAAGAGACTAAACCAACAGACAAAGGAACAGACTAAACCAACAGAGGGAGGAACAGACTAAACCAAAAGAGGGAGGAACAGACTAAACCAACAGAGGGAGGAACAGACTAAACCAACAAAGGGAGGAACAGGGTAAACCAACAGACAAGGGAACAGACTAAACCAACAGACAAATGAACAGATGGAGGAACAGACTAAACCAACAGAGGGGGCAACAGACTAAACCAACAGATGGAGGAACAGACTAAACCAACAGACAAAGGAACAGACGGAGGAACAGACTAAACGAACAGAGGGGGGAACAGACTAAACCAACAGATAGAGGAACACACTAAACCAACAGAAGGAGGAACAGACTAAACCAACAGACAAAGGAACAGACTAAACCAACAGACAAATGAACAGACGGAGGAACAGACTAAACCAATAGATGGAGGAACAGACAAAACCAACAGATGGAGGAACAGACAAAACCCGCAGAGGGGGGTACAGACTAAACCAACAGACAAAGGAACAGACTAAACCAACAAAGGGGAACGGACTAAACCAACAGATGGAGGAACAGGCTAAACCAACAGATGGAGGAACAGACTAAACCAATAGATGGAGGAACAGACTAAACCAACAGATGGAGGAACAGACTAAACCAACAGACAAAGGAACAGACTAAACCAACAGAGGGAGGAATGGACTAAACCTGCAGAAGGGGGAACAGACTAAACCAACAGACAAAGAAACAGACTAAACCAACAGTGTGAGTAACAGACTAAACTAACAGATGGAGGAACAGACAAAACCAACAGATGGAGGAACAGACAAAACCAACAGATGGAGGAACAGACAAAACCAACAGATGGAGGAACAGACTAAACCAACAGATGGAGGAACAGACTAAACCAACAGAGGGGGGAACAGACTAAACCAACAGATGGAGGAAGAAACTAAACCAACAGCAGGAGGAACAGACTAAACCAACAGATGGAAAAACAGACTAAACCAACAAATGGAGGAACAGACTAAACCAACAGAGGTTGGAACAGACTAAACCAACAGAGGGTGGAACAGACTAAACCAGCAGAGGGAGGAACACACTAAACCAACAGATAGAGGAACAGACTAAACCAACAGAGGGGGCAACAGACTAAACCAACAGATGGAGGAACAGACTAAACCAACAGAGGGGGGAACAGACTAAACCAACAGATGGAGGAAGAAACTAAACCAACAGCAGGAGGAACAGACTAAACCAAAAGATGGAAAAACAGACTAAACCAACAGATGGAGGAACAGACTAAACCAACAGAGGTTGGAACAGACTAAACCAGCAGAGGGTGGAACAGACTAAACCAACAGACAAATGAACAGACGGAGGAACAGACTAAACCAATAGATGGAGGAACAGACTAAACCAGCAGATGGAGGAACAGACTAATCCAACAGAGTTAGGAACAGACTAAACCAACAGACAAAGGAACAGACTAAACCAGCAGAGGGTGGAACAGACTAAACCAGCAGAGGGAGGAACACACTAAACCAACAGATAGAGGAACAGACTAAACCAACAGAGGGAGGAACAGACTAAACCAACAGACAAAGAAACAGAGTAAACCAACAGAGGGAGGAACAGACTAAACCAACAGATGGAGGAACAGACTAAACCAGCAGAGGGAAGAACAGAATAAACCAGCAGAGGGAGGAACAGACTAAACCAGCAGATGGAGGAACAGACTAAACCAGCAGAGGGAGGAACAGACTAAACCAACAGATGGAGGAACAGACTAAACCAGCAGAGGGAAGAACAGACTAAACCAGCAGAGGGAGGAACAGACTAAATCAACAGAGGGGGGAACGGACTAAACCAACAGAGGGAGGAACAGACTAAATCAACAGAGGGAGGAACAGACTAAACCAACAGAGGGAGGAACAAACTAAACCAACAGAGGGAGGAACAGACTAAACCAACAGATGGAGAAACAGACTAAACCAACAGAGGGATGAACAGACTAAACCAACAGAGGGAGGAACAGACTAAACCAACAGAGGGAGGAACAGACTAAACCAACAGAGGGAGGAAGAGACTAAACCAACAGACAAAGGAACAGACTAAACCAAAAGAGGGAGGAACAGACTAAACTAACAGAGGGAGGAACAGACTAAACCAACAAAGGGAGGAACAGACTAAACCAACAGACAAGGGAACAGACTAAACCAACAGACCGAGGAACAGACGGAGGAACAGACTAAACCAACAGAGGGGGCAACAGACTAAACCAACAGAGGGAGGAACAGACTAAACCAACAGATAGAGGAACAGACTAAACCAACAGAGGGGTGAACACACTAAACCAACAGAGGGAGGAACAGACTAAACCAACAGACAAAGGAACAGACTAAACCAACAGACAAATGAACAGACGGAGGAACAGACTAAACCAATAGATGGAGGAACAGACTAAACCAGCAGATGGAGGAACAGACTAATCCAACAGAGTTAGGAACAGACTAAACCAACAGACAAAGGAACAGACTAAACCAACAGACAAATGAACAGACGGAGGAACAGACTAAACCAATAGATGGAGGAACAGACTAAACCAGCAGATGGAGGAACAGACTAATCCAACAGAGTTAGGAACAGACTAAACCAACAGACAAAGGAACAGACTAAACCAACAGAGGGAGGAACAGACTAAGCCAACAGAGGGAGGAAGAGACTAAACCAACAGACAAAGGAACAGACTAAACCAACAGAGGGAGGAACAGACTAAACCAAAAGAGGGAGGAACAGACTAAACCAACAGAGGGAGGAAGAAACTAAACCAACACAGGAGGAACAGACTAAACCAAAAGATGGAAAAACAGACTAAACCAACAGATGGAGGAACAGACTAAACCAACAGAGGTTGGAACAGACTAAACCAGCAGAGGGTGGAACAGACTAAACCAACAGACAAATGAACAGACGGAGGAACAGACTAAACCAACAGATGGAGGAACAGACTAAACCAGCAGATGGAGGAACAGACTAATCCAACAGAGGAGGAACAGACTAAACCAACAGACAAAGGAACAGACTAAACCAGCAGAGGGTGGAACAGACTAAACCAGCAGAGGGAGGAACACACTAAACCAACAGATAGAGGAACAGACTAAACCAACAGAGGGAGGAACAGACTAAACCAACAGACAAAGAAACAGAGTAAACCAACAGAGGGAGGAACAGACTAAACCAACAGATGGAGGAACAGACTAAACCAGCAGAGGGAAGAACAGAATAAACCAGCAGAGGGAGGAACAGACTAAACCAGCAGATGGAGGAACAGACTAAACCAGCAGAGGGAGGAACAGACTAAACCAACAGATGGAGGAACAGACCTAACCAGCAGAGGGAAGAACAGACTAAACCAGCAGAGGGAGGAACAGACTAAATCAACAGAGGGGGGAACGGACTAAACCAACAGAGGGAGGAACAGACTAAATCAACAGAGGGAGGAACAGACTAAACCAACAGAGGGAGGAACAAACTAAACCAACAGAGGGAGGAACAGACTAAACCAACAGATGGAGAAACAGACTAAACCAACAGAGGGATGAACAGACTAAACCAACAGATGGAGGAACAGACTAAACCAACAGAGGGAGGAACAGACTAAACCAACAGAGGGAGGAAGAGACTAAACCAACAGACAAAGGAACAGACTAAACCAAAAGAGGGAGGAACAGACTAAACTAACAGAGGGAGGAACAGACTAAACCAACAAAGGGAGGAACAGACTAAACCAACAGACAAAGGAACAGACTAAACCAACAGACCGAGGAACAGACGGAGGAACAGACTAAACCAACAGAGGGGGCAACAGACTAAACCAACAGAGGGAGGAACAGACTAAACCAACAGATAGAGGAACAGACTAAACCAACAGAGGGGTGAACACACACTAAACCAACAGAGGGAGGAACAGACTAAACCAACAGACAAAGGAACAGACTAAACCAACAGACAAATGAACAGACGGAGGAACAGACTAAACCAATAGATGGAGGAACAGACTAAACCAGCAGATGGAGGAACAGACTAATCCAACAGAGTTAGGAACAGACTAAACCAACAGACAAAGGAACAGACTAAACCAACAGACAAATGAACAGACGGAGGAACAGACTAAACCAATAGATGGAGGAACAGACTAAACCAGCAGATGGAGGAACAGACTAATCCAACAGAGTTAGGAACAGACTAAACCAACAGACAAAGGAACAGACTAAACCAACAGACAAATGAACAGACGGAGGAACAGACTAAACCAATAGATGGAGGAACAGACTAAACCAGCAGATGGAGGAACAGACTAATCCAACAGAGTTAGGAACAGACTAAACCAACAGACAAAGGAACAGACTAAACCAACAGAGGGAGGAACAGACTAAGCCAACAGAGGGAGGAAGAGACTAAACCAACAGACAAAGGAACAGACTAAACCAACAGAGGGAGGAACAGACTAAACCAAAAGAGGGAGGAACAGACTAAACCAACAGAGGGAGGAAGAAACTAAACCAACAGCAGGAGGAACAGACTAAACCAAAAGATGGAAAAACAGACTAAACCAACAGATGGAGGAACAGACTAAACCAACAGAGGTTGGAACAGACTAAACCAGCAGAGGGTGGAACAGACTAAACCAACAGACAAATGAACAGACGGAGGAACAGACTAAACCAATAGATGGAGGAACAGACTAAACCAGCAGATGGAGGAACAGACTAATCCAACAGAGTTAGGAACAGACTAAACCAACAGACAAAGGAACAGACTAAACCAGCAGAGGGTGGAACAGACTAAACCAGCAGAGGGAGGAACACACTAAACCAACAGATAGAGGAACAGACTAAACCAACAGAGGGAGGAACAGACTAAACCAACAGACAAAGAAACAGAGTAAACCAACAGAGGGAGGAACAGACTAAACCAACAGATGGAGGAACAGACTAAACCAGCAGAGGGAAGAACAGAATAAACCAGCAGAGGGAGGAACAGACTAAACCAGCAGATGGAGGAACAGACTAAACCAGCAGAGGGAGGAACAGACTAAACCAACAGATGGAGGAACAGACCTAACCAGCAGAGGGAAGAACAGACTAAACCAGCAGAGGGAGGAACAGACTAAATCAACAGAGGGGGGAACGGACTAAACCAACAGAGGGAGGAACAGACTAAATCAACAGAGGGAGGAACAGACTAAACCAACAGAGGGAGGAACAAACTAAACCAACAGAGGGAGGAACAGACTAAACCAACAGATGGAGAAACAGACTAAACCAACAGAGGGATGAACAGACTAAACCAACAGAGGGAGGAACAGACTAAACCAACAGAGGGAGGAACAGACTAAACCAACAGAGGGAGGAAGAGACTAAACCAACAGACAAAGGAACAGACTAAACCAAAAGAGGGAGGAACAGACTAAACTAACAGAGGGAGGAACAGACTAAACCAACAAAGGGAGGAACAGACTAAACCAACAGACAAGGGAACAGACTAAACCAACAGACCGAGGGACGGAGGAACAGACTAAACCAACAGAGGGGGCAACAGACTAAACCAACAGAGGGAGGAACAGACTAAACCAACAGATAGAGGAACAGACTAAACCAACAGAGAACACACTAAACCAACAGAGGGAGGAACAGACTAAACCAACAGACAAAGGAACAGACTAAACCAACAGACAAATGAACAGACGGAGGAACAGACTAAACCAATAGATGGAGGAACAGACTAAACCAGCAGATGGAGGAACAGACTAATCCAACAGAGTTAGGAACAGACTAAACCAACAGACAAAGGAACAGACTAAACCAGCAGAGGGTGGAACAGACTAAACCAGCAGAGGGAGGAACACACTAAACCAACAGATAGAGGAACAGACTAAACCAACAGAGGGAGGAACAGACTAAACCAACAGACAAAGAAACAGAGTAAACCAACAGAGGGAGGAACAGACTAAACCAACAGATGGAGGAACAGACTAAACCAGCAGAGGGAAGAACAGAATAAACCAGCAGAGGGAGGAACAGACTAAACCAGCAGATGGAGGAACAGACTAAACCAGCAGAGGGAGGAACAGACTAAACCAACAGATGGAGGAACAGACTAAACCAGCAGAGGGAAGAACAGACTAAACCAGCAGAGGGAGGAACAGACTAAATCAACAGAGGGGGGAACGGACTAAACCAACAGAGGGAGGAACAGACTAAATCAACAGAGGGAGGAACAGACTAAACCAACAGAGGGAGGAACAAACTAAACCAACAGAGGGAGGAACAGACTAAACCAACAGATGGAGAAACAGACTAAACCAACAGAGGGATGAACAGACTAAACCAACAGAGGGAGGAACAGACTAAACCAACAGAGGGAGGAACAGACTAAACCAACAGAGGGAGGAAGAGACTAAACCAACAGACAAAGGAACAGACTAAACCAAAAGAGGGAGGAACAGACTAAACTAACAGAGGGAGGAACAGACTAAACCAACAAAGGGAGGAACAGACTAAACCAACAGACAAGGGAACAGACTAAACCAACAGACCGAGGAACAGACGGAGGAACAGACTAAACCAACAGAGGGGGCAACAGAGACTAAACCAACAGAGGGAGGAACAGACTAAACCAACAGATAGAGGAACAGACTAAACCAACAGAGGGGTGAACACACTAAACCAACAGAGGGAGGAACAGACTAAACCAACAGACAAAGGAACAGACTAAACCAACAGACAAATGAACAGACGGAGGAACAGACTAAACCAATAGATGGAGGAACAGACTAAACCAGCAGATGGAGGAACAGACTAATCCAACAGAGTTAGGAACAGACTAAACCAACAGACAAAGGAACAGACTAAACCAACAGACAAATGAACAGACGGAGGAACAGACTAAACCAATAGATGGAGGAACAGACTAAACCAGCAGATGGAGGAACAGACTAATCCAACAGAGTTAGGAACAGACTAAACCAACAGACAAAGGAACAGACTAAACCAACAGAGGGAGGAACAGACTAAGCCAACAGAGGGAGGAAGAGACTAAACCAACAGACAAAGGAACAGACTAAACCAACAGAGGGAGGAACAGACTAAACCAAAAGAGGGAGGAACAGACTAAACCAACAGAGGGAGGAACAGACTAAACCAACAAAGGGAGGAACAGGGTAAACCAACAGACAAGGGAACAGACTAAACCAACAGACAAATGAACAGATGGAGGAACAGACTAAACCAACAGAGGGGGCAACAGACTAAACCAACAGATGGAGGAACAGACTAAACCAACAGACAAAGGAACAGACGGAGGAACAGACTAAACTAACAGAGGGGGGAACAGACTAAACCAACAGATAGAGGAACACACTAAACCAACAGAGGGAGGAACAGACTAAACCAACAGACAAAGGAACAGACTAAACCAACAGACAAATGAACAGACGGAGGAACAGACTAAACCAATAGATGGAGGAACAGACAAAACCAACAGATGGAGGAACAGACAAAACCCGCAGAGGGGGGTACAGACTAAACCAACAGACAAAGGAACAGACTAAACCAACAAAGGGGGAACGGACTAAACCAACAGATGGAGGAACAGGCTAAACCAACAGATGGAGGAACAGACTAAACCAATAGATGGAGGAACAGACTAAACCAACAGATGGAGGAACAGACTAAACCAACAGACAAAGGAACAGACTAAACCAACAGAGGGAGGAATGGACTAAACCTGCAGAAGGGGGAACAGACTAAACCAACAGACAAAGAAACAGACTAAACCAACAGTGTGAGTAACAGACTAAACCAACAGATGGAGGAACAGACAAAACCAACAGATGGAGGAACAGACAAAACCAACAGATGGAGGAACAGACAAAACCAACAGATGGAGGAACAGACTAAACCAACAGATGGAGGAACAGACTAAACCAACAGAGGGGACAACAGACTAAACCAACAGATGGAGGAACAGACTAAACCAACAGAGGGGGGAACAGACTAAACCAACAGATGGAAAAACAGACTAAACCAACAGATGGAGGAACAGACTAAACCAACAGAGGTTGGAACAGACTAAACCAGCAGAGGGTGGAACAGACTAAACCAGCAGAGGGAGGAACACACTAAACCAACAGATAGAGGAACAGACTAAACCAACAGAGGGGGCAACAGACTAAACCAACAGATGGAGGAACAGACTAAACCAACAGAGGGGGGAACAGACTAAACCAACAGATGGAGGAAGAAACTAAACCAACAGCAGGAGGAACAGACTAAACCAAAAGATGGAAAAACAGACTAAACCAACAGATGGAGGAACAGACTAAACCAACAGAGGTTGGAACAGACTAAACCAGCAGAGGGTGGAACAGACTAAACCAGCAGAGTGAGGAACACACTAAACCAACAGATAGAGGAACAGACTAAACCAACAGATGGAGGAACAGACTAAACCAGCAGAGTGAGGAACACACTAAACCAACAGATAGAGGAACAGACTAAACCAACAGATGGAGGAACAGACTAAACCAGCAGAGGGAGGAACAGACTAAACCAGCAGAGGGAGGAACACACTAAACCAGCAGAGGGAGGAACGGACTAAATCAACAGAGGGGGGAACGGACTAAACCAACAGAGTGAGGAACAGACTAAACCAACAGAGGGAGGAACAGACTAAACCAACAGAGGGAGGAAGAAACTAAACCAACAGCAGGAGGAACAGACTAAACCAAAAGATGGAAAAACAGACTAAACCAACAGATGGAGGAACAGACTAAACCAACAGAGGTTGGAACAGACTAAACCAGCAGAGGGTGGAACAGACTAAACCAACAGACAAATGAACAGACGGAGGAACAGACTAAACCAATAGATGGAGGAACAGACTAAACCAGCAGATGGAGGAACAGACTAATCCAACAGAGTTAGGAACAGACTAAACCAACAGACAAAGGAACAGACTAAACCAGCAGAGGGTGGAACAGACTAAACCAGCAGAGGGAGGAACACACTAAACCAACAGATAGAGGAACAGACTAAACCAACAGAGGGAGGAACAGACTAAACCAACAGACAAAGAAACAGAGTAAACCAACAGAGGGAGGAACAGACTAAACCAACAGATGGAGGAACAGACTAAACCAGCAGAGGGAAGAACAGAATAAACCAGCAGAGGGAGGAACAGACTAAACCAGCAGATGGAGGAACAGACTAAACCAGCAGAGGGAGGAACAGACTAAACCAACAGATGGAGGAACAGACCTAACCAGCAGAGGGAAGAACAGACTAAACCAGCAGAGGGAGGAACAGACTAAATCAACAGAGGGGGGAACGGACTAAACCAACAGAGGGAGGAACAGACTAAATCAACAGAGGGAGGAACAGACTAAACCAACAGAGGGAGGAACAAACTAAACCAACAGAGGGAGGAACAGACTAAACCAACAGATGGAGAAACAGACTAAACCAACAGAGGGATGAACAGACTAAACCAACAGAGGGAGGAACAGACTAAACCAACAGAGGGAGGAACAGACTAAACCAACAGAGGGAGGAAGAGACTAAACCAACAGACAAAGGAACAGACTAAACCAAAAGAGGGAGGAACAGACTAAACTAACAGAGGGAGGAACAGACTAAACCAACAAAGGGAGGAACAGACTAAACCAACAGACAAGGGAACAGACTAAACCAACAGACCAGGAACAGACGGAGGAACAGACTAAACCAACAGAGGGGGCAACAGACTAAACCAACAGAGGGAGGAACAGACTAAACCAACAGATAGAGGAACAGACTAAACCAACAGAGGGGTGAACACACTAAACCAACAGAGGGAGGAACAGACTAAACCAACAGACAAAGGAACAGACTAAACCAACAGACAAATGAACAGACGGAGGAACAGACTAAACCAATAGATGGAGGAACAGACTAAACCAGCAGATGGAGGAACAGACTAATCCAACAGAGTTAGGAACAGACTAAACCAACAGACAAAGGAACAGACTAAACCAACAGACAAATGAACAGACGGAGGAACAGACTAAACCAATAGATGGAGGAACAGACTAAACCAGCAGATGGAGGAACAGACTAATCCAACAGAGTTAGGAACAGACTAAACCAACAGACAAAGGAACAGACTAAACCAACAGAGGGAGGAACAGACTAAGCCAACAGAGGAGGAAGAGACTAAACCAACAGACAAAGGAACAGACTAAACCAACAGAGGGAGGAACAGACTAAACCAAAAGAGGGAGGAACAGACTAAACCAACAGAGGGAGGAACAGACTAAACCAACAAAGGGAGGAACAGGGTAAACCAACAGACAAGGGAACAGACTAAACCAACAGACAAATGAACAGATGGAGGAACAGACTAAACCAACAGAGGGGGCAACAGACTAAACCAACAGATGGAGGAACAGACTAAACCAACAGACAAAGGAACAGACGGAGGAACAGACTAAACTAACAGAGGGGGGAACAGACTAAACCAACAGATAGAGGAACACACTAAACCAACAGAGGGAGGAACAGACTAAACCAACAGACAAAGGAACAGACTAAACCAACAGACAAATGAACAGACGGAGGAACAGACTAAACCAATAGATGGAGGAACAGACAAAACCAACAGATGGAGGAACAGACAAAACCCGCAGAGGGGGTACAGACTAAACCAACAGACAAAGGAACAGACTAAACCAACAAAGGGGGAACGGACTAAACCAACAGATGGAGGAACAGGCTAAACCAACAGATGGAGGAACAGACTAAACCAATAGATGGAGGAACAGACTAAACCAACAGATGGAGGAACAGACTAAACCAACAGACAAAGGAACAGACTAAACCAACAGAGGGAGGAATGGACTAAACCTGCAGAAGGGGAACAGACTAAACCAACAGACAAAGAAACAGACTAAACCAACAGTGTGAGTAACAGACTAAACCAACAGATGGAGGAACAGACAAAACCAACAGATGGAGGAACAGACAAAACCAACAGATGGAGGAACAGACAAAACCAACAGATGGAGGAACAGACTAAACCAACAGATGGAGGAACAGACTAAACCAACAGAGGGGACAACAGACTAAACCAACAGATGGAGGAACAGACTAAACCAACAGAGGGGGGAACAGACTAAACCAACAGATGGAAAAACAGACTAAACCAACAGATGGAGGAACAGACTAAACCAACAGAGGTTGGAACAGACTAAACCAGCAGAGGGTGGAACAGACTAAACCAGCAGAGGGAGGAACACACTAAACCAACAGATAGAGGAACAGACTAAACCAACAGAGGGGGCAACAGACTAAACCAACAGATGGAGGAACAGACTAAACCAACAGAGGGGGGAACAGACTAAACCAACAGATGGAGGAAGAAACTAAACCAACAGCAGGAGGAACAGACTAAACCAAAAGATGGAAAAACAGACTAAACCAACAGATGGAGGAACAGACTAAACCAACAGAGGTTGGAACAGACTAAACCAGCAGAGGGTGGAACAGACTAAACCAGCAGAGTGAGGAACACACTAAACCAACAGATAGAGGAACAGACTAAACCAACAGATGGAGGAACAGACTAAACCAGCAGAGTGAGGAACACACTAAACCAACAGATAGAGGAACAGACTAAACCAACAGATGGAGGAACAGACTAAACCAGCAGAGGGAGGAACAGACTAAACCAGCAGAGGGAGGAACACACTAAACCAGCAGAGGGAGGAACGGACTAAATCAACAGAGGGGGGAACGGACTAAACCAACAGAGTGAGGAACAGACTAAACCAACAGAGGGAGGAACAGACTAAACAAACAGAGGGAGGAACAGACTAAACCAACAGATGGAGGAACAGACTAAACCAACAGATGGAGGAACAGACTAAACCAACAGAGGGGGGAACAGACTAAACCAACAGATGGAGGAAGAAACTAAACCAACAGCAGGAGGAACAGACTAAACCAAAAGATGGAAAAACAGACTAAACCAACAGATGGAGGAACAGACTAAACCAACAGAGGTTGGAACAGACTAAACCAGCAGAGGGTGGAACAGACTAAACCAACAGACAAATGAACAGACGGAGGAACAAACTAAACCAATAGATGGAGGAACAGACTAAACCAGCAGATGGAGGAACAGACTAATCCAACAGAGTTAGGAACAGACTAAACCAACAGACAAAGGAACAGACTAAACCAGCAGAGGGTGGAACAGACTAAACCAGCAGAGGGAGGAACACACTAAACCAACAGATAGAGGAACAGACTAAACCAACAGAGGGAGGAACAGACTAAACCAACAGACAAAGAAACAGACTAAACCAACAGAGGGAGGAACAGACTAAACCAACAGATGGAGGAACAGACTAAACCAGCAGAGGGAAGAACAGAATAAACCAGCAGAGGGAGGAACAGACTAAACCAGCAGATGGAGGAACAGACTAAACCAGCAGAGGGAGGAACAGACTAAACCAACAGATGGAGGAACAGACTAAACCAGCAGAGGGAAGAACAGACTAAACCAGCAGAGGGAGGAACAGACTAAATCAACAGAGGGGGGAACGGACTAAACCAACAGAGGGAGGAACAGACTAAATCAACAGAGGGAGGAACAGACTAAACCAACAGAGGGAGGAACAAACTAAACCAACAGAGGGAGGAACAGACTAAACCAACAGATGGAGAAACAGACTAAACCAACAGAGGGATGAACAGACTAAACCAACAGAGGGAGGAACAGACTAAACCAACAGAGGGAGGAACAGACTAAACCAACAGAGGGAGGAAGAGACTAAACCAACAGACAAAGGAACAGACTAAACCAAAAGAGGGAGGAACAGACTAAACTAACAGAGGGAGGAACAGACTAAACCAACAAAGGGAGGAACAGACTAAACCAACAGACAAGGGAACAGACTAAACCAACAGACCGAGGAACAGACGGAGGAACAGACTAAACCAACAGAGGGGGCAACAGACTAAACCAACAGAGGGAGGAACAGACTAAACCAACAGATAGAGGAACAGACTAAACCAACAGAGGGGTGAACACACTAAACCAACAGAGGGAGGAACAGACTAAACCAACAGACAAAGGAACAGACTAAACCAACAGACAAATGAACAGACGGAGGAACAGACTAAACCAATAGATGGAGGAACAGACTAAACCAGCAGATGGAGGAACAGACTAATCCAACAGAGTTAGGAACAGACTAAACCAACAGACAAAGGAACAGACTAAACCAACAGACAAATGAACAGACGGAGGAACAGACTAAACCAATAGATGGAGGAACAGACTAAACCAGCAGATGGAGGAACAGACTAATCCAACAGAGTTAGGAACAGACTAAACCAACAGACAAAGGAACAGACTAAACCAACAGAGGGAGGAACAGACTAAGCCAACAGAGGGAGGAAGAGACTAAACCAACAGACAAAGGAACAGACTAAACCAACAGAGGGAGGAACAGACTAAACCAAAAGAGGGAGGAACAGACTAAACCAACAGAGGGAGGAACAGACTAAACCAACAAAGGGAGGAACAGGGTAAACCAACAGACAAGGGAACAGACTAAACCAACAGACAAATGAACAGATGGAGGAACAGACTAAACCAACAGAGGGGGCAACAGACTAAACCAACAGATGGAGGAACAGACTAAACCAACAGACAAAGGAACAGACGGAGGAACAGACTAAACTAACAGAGGGGGGAACAGACTAAACCAACAGATGGAGGAACAGACAAAACCCGCAGAGGGGGGTACAGACTAAACCAACAGACAAAGGAACAGACTAAACCAACAAAGGGGGAACGGACTAAACCAACAGATGGAGGAACAGGCTAAACCAACAGATGGAGGAACAGACTAAACCAATAGATGGAGGAACAGACTAAACCAACAGATGGAGGAACAGACTAAACCAACAGACAAAGGAACAGACTAAACCAACAAAGGGAGGAATGGACTAAACCTGCAGAAGGGGGAACAGACTAAACCAACAGACAAAGAAACAGACTAAACCAACAGTGTGAGTAACAGACTAAACCAACAGATGGAGGAACAGACAAAACCAACAGATGGAGGAACAGACAAAACCAACAGATGGAGGAACAGACAAAACCAACAGATGGAGGAACAGACTAAACCAACAGATGGAGGAACAGACTAAACCAACAGAGGGGGCAACAGACTAAACCAACAGATGGAGGAACAGACTAAACCAACAGAGGGGGGAACAGACTAAACCAACAGATGGAGGAAGAAACTAAACCAACAGCAGGAGGAACAGACTAAACCAACAGATGGAAAAACAGACTAAACCAACAGATGGAGGAACAGACTAAACCAACAGAGGTTGGAACAGACTAAACCAGCAGAGGGTGGAACAGACTAAACCAGCAGAGGGAGGAACACACTAAACCAACAGATAGAGGAACAGACTAAACCAACAGAGGGGGCAACAGACTAAACCAACAGATGGAGGAACAGACTAAACCAACAGATGGAGGAAGAAACTAAACCAACAGCAGGAGGAACAGACTAAACCAAAAGATGGAAAAACAGACTAAACCAACAGATGGAGGAACAGACTAAACCAACAGAGGTTGGAACAGACTAAACCAGCAGAGGGTGGAACAGACTAAACCAGCAGAGTGAGGAACACACTAAACCAACAGATAGAGGAACAGACTAAACCAACAGAGGGGGGAACACACTAAACCAACAGAGGGAGGAACAGACTAAACCAACAGACAAAGGAACAGACTAAACCAACAGATGGAGGAACAGACTAAACCAGCAGAGGGAGGAACAGACTAAACCAGCAGAGGGAGGAACACACTAAACCAGCAGAGGGAGGAACGGACTAAATCAACAGAGGGGGGAACGGACTAAACCAACAGAGTGAGGAACAGACTAAACCAACAGAGGGAGGAACAGACTAAACAAACAGAGGGAGGAACAGACTAAACCAACAGATGGAGGAACAGACTAAACCAGCAGAGGGAAGAACAGAATAAACCAGCAGAGGGGGGAACGGACTAAATCAACAGAGGGGGGAACGGACTAAACCAACAGACAAAGGAACAGACTAAACCAACAGAGGGAGGAACAGACTAAACCAACAGACAAAGGAACAGACTAAACCAACAGAGGGAGGAACAAACTAAACCAACAGAGGGAGGAACAGACTAAACCAACAGAGGGGGGAACAGACTAAACCAACAGACAAAGGAACAGACTAAACCAACAGAGGGAGGAACAGACTAAACCAGCAGAGGGAGGAACAGACTAAACCCTCAGATGGGGGAACGGACTAAACCAACAGATGGAAAAACAGACTAAACCAACAGAGGGGGGAACACACTAAACCAACAGAGGGAGGAACAGACTAAACCAGCAGAGGGAGGAACAGACTAAACCCTCAGATGGGGGAACGGACTAAACCAACAGATGGAAAAACAGACTAAACCAACAGAGGGGGGAACACACTAAACCAACAGAGGGAGGAACAGACTAAACTAGCAGACAAAGGAACAGACTAAACCAACAGACAAATGAACAGACGGAGGAACAGACAAAACCAACAGATGGAGGAACAGACAAAACCCGCAGAGGGGGGAACAGACTAAACCAGCAGACAAAGGAACAGACTAAATCAAAAGAGGGAGGAACGGACTAAACCAACAGAGGGAGGAACGGACTAAACCAACAGATGGAGGAACAGGCTAAACCAACAGATAGAGGAACAGACTAAACCAACAGAGGGGGGAACACACTAAACCAACAGAGGGAGGAACAGACTAAACCAACAGACAAAGGAACAGACTAAACCAACAGATGGAGGAACAGACTAAACCAGCAGAGGGAGGAACAGACTAAACCAGCAGAGGGAGGAACACACTAAACCAGCAGAGGGAGGAACGGACTAAATCAACAGAGGGGGGAACGGACTAAACCAACAGAGTGAGGAACAGACTAAACCAACAGAGGGAGGAACAGACTAAACAAACAGAGGGAGGAACAGACTAAACCAACAGATGGAGGAACAGACTAAACCAGCAGAGGGAAGAACAGAATAAACCAGCAGAGGGGGGAACGGACTAAATCAACAGAGGGGGGAACGGACTAAACCAACAGACAAAGGAACAGACTAAACCAACAGAGGGAGGAACAGACTAAACCAACAGACAAAGGAACAGACTAAACCAACAGAGGGAGGAACAAACTAAACCAACAGAGGGAGGAACAGACTAAACCAACAGAGGGGGGAACAGACTAAACCAACAGACAAAGGAACAGACTAAACCAACAGAGGGAGGAACAGACTAAACCAGCAGAGGGAGGAACAGACTAAACCCTCAGATGGGGGAACGGACTAAACCAACAGATGGAAAAACAGACTAAACCAACAGAGGGGGGAACACACTAAACCAACAGAGGGAGGAACAGACTAAACCAGCAGAGGGAGGAACAGACTAAACCCTCAGATGGGGGAACGGACTAAACCAACAGATGGAAAAACAGACTAAACCAACAGAGGGGGGAACACACTAAACCAACAGAGGGAGGAACAGACTAAACTAGCAGACAAAGGAACAGACTAAACCAACAGACAAATGAACAGACGGAGGAACAGACAAAACCAACAGATGGAGGAACAGACAAAACCCGCAGAGG
This sequence comes from Oncorhynchus nerka, assembly GCF_034236695.1. Taxonomy (NCBI): domain Eukaryota; kingdom Metazoa; phylum Chordata; class Actinopteri; order Salmoniformes; family Salmonidae; genus Oncorhynchus; species Oncorhynchus nerka. The sequence continues at coordinate 77,664,634 of NC_088399.1, forward strand.
GGGGAACAGACTAAACCAGCAGACAAAGGAACAGACTAAATCAAAAGAGGGAGGAACGGACTAAACCAACAGAGGGAGGAACGGACTAAACCAACAGATGGAGGAACAGGCTAAACCAACAGAGGGAGGAACAGACTAAACCAACAGAGGGAGGAACGCACTAAACCAACAGATGGAGGAACAGACTAAACCAATAGATGGAGGAACAGACTAAACCAACAGATGGAGGAACAGACTAAACCAACAGACAAAGGAACAGATGGAGGAACAGACTAAACTAACAGAGGGGGGAACATAATAAACCAACAGAGGGAGGAACAGACTAAACCAGCAGAGGGAGGAACGGACTAAACCCTCAGATGGGGGAACGGACTAAACCAACAGATGGAAAAACAGACTAAACCAACAGAGGGAGGAACAGACTAAACCAACAGATAGAGGAACAGACTAAACCAACAGAGGGGGGAACACACTAAACCAACAGAGGGAGGAACAGACTAAACCAACAGACAAAGGAACAGACTAAACCAACAGACAAATGGACAGACGGAGGAACAGACAAAACCAACAGATGGAGGAACAGACAAGACCCGCAGAGGGGGGAACGGACTAAACCAACAGATGGAGGAACAGGCTAAACCAACAGATGGAGGAACAGACTAAACCAATAGATGTAGGAACAGACTAAACCAACAGATGGAGGAACAGACTAAAACAACAGACAAAGGAACAGACTAAACCAACAGAGGGAGGAACAGACTACACCAACAGAGGGAGGAACAGACTAAACCAACAGAGGGAAGAACAGACTAAACCAACAAAGGGAGGAACAGACTAAACCAACAGACAAGGGAACAGACTAAACCAACAGACCGAGGAACAGACGGAGGAACAGACTAAACCAACAGAGGGGGCAACAGACTAAACCAACAGATGGAGGAACAGACTAAACCAACAGACAAAGGAACAGACGGAGGAACAGACTAAACTAACAGAGGGGGGAACAGACTAAACCAACAGAGGGAGGAACAGACTAAACCAGCAGAGGGAGGAACGGACTAAACCCTCAGATGGGGAACGGACTAAACCAACAGATGGAGGAACAGACTAAACCAACAGAGGGAGGAACAGACTAAACCAACAGATGGAGGAACAGACTAAACCAACAGAGGGGGCAACAGACTAAACCAACAGAGGGAGGAACAGACTAAACAAACAGACAAAGGAACAAACTAAACCAACAGACAAATGAACAGAAGGAGGAACAGACTAAACCAATAGATGGAGGAACAGACTAAACCAGCAGATGGAGGAACAGACTAATCCAACAGAGTTAGGAACAGACTAAACCAACAGACAAAGGAACAGACTAAACCAGCAGAGGGTGGAACAGACTAAACCAGCAGAGGGAGGAACACACTAAACCAACAGATAGAGGAACAGACTAAACCAACAGAGGGAGGAACAGACTAAACCAACAGACAAAGAAACAGACTAAACCAACAGAGGGAGGAACAGACTAAACCAACAGATGGAGGAACAGACTAAACCAGCAGAGGGAAGAACAGAATAAACCAGCAGAGGGAGGAACAGACTAAACCAGCAGATGGAGGAACAGACTAAACCAGCAGAGGGAGGAACAGACTAAACCAACAGATGGAGGAACAGACTAAACCAGCAGAGGGAAGAACAGACTAAACCAGCAGAGGGAGGAACAGACTAAATCAACAGAGGGGGGAACGGACTAAACCAACAGAGGGAGGAACAGACTAAATCAACAGAGGGAGGAACAGACTAAACCAACTGAGGGAGGAACAAACTAAACCAACAGAGGGAGGAACAGACTAAACCAACAGATGGAGAAACAGACTAAACCAACAGAGGGATGAACAGACTAAACCAGCAGAGGGAGGAACAGACTAAACCAGCAGAGGGAGGAACACACTAAACCAGCAGAGGGAGGAACGGACTAAATCAACAGAGGGGGGAACGGACTAAACCAACAGAGTGAGGAACAGACTAAACCAACAGAGGGAGGAACAGACTAAACAAACAGAGGGAGGAACAGACTAAACCAACAGATGGAGGAACAGACTAAACCAGCAGAGGGAAGAACAGAATAAACCAGCAGAGGGGGGAACGGACTAAATCAACAGAGGGGGGAACGGACTAAACCAACAGACAAAGGAACAGACTAAACCAACAGAGGGAGGAACAGACTAAACCAACAGACAAAGGAACAGACTAAACCAACAGAGGGAGGAACAAACTAAACCAACAGAGGGAGGAACAGACTAAACCAACAGAGGGGGGAACAGACTAAACCAACAGACAAAGGAACAGACTAAACCAACAGAGGGAGGAACAGACTAAACCAGCAGAGGGAGGAACAGACTAAACCCTCAGATGGGGGAACGGACTAAACCAACAGATGGAAAAACAGACTAAACCAACAGAGGGGGGAACACACTAAACCAACAGAGGGAGGAACAGACTAAACCAGCAGAGGGAGGAACAGACTAAACCCTCAGATGGGGAACGGACTAAACCAACAGATGGAAAAACAGACTAAACCAACAGAGGGGGGAACACACTAAACCAACAGAGGGAGGAACAGACTAAACTAGCAGACAAAGGAACAGACTAAACCAACAGACAAATGAACAGACGGAGGAACAGACAAAACCAACAGATGGAGGAACAGACAAAACCCGCAGAGGGGGGAACAGACTAAACCAGCAGACAAAGGAACAGACTAAATCAAAAGAGGGAGGAACGGACTAAACCAACAGAGGGAGGAACGGACTAAACCAACAGATGGAGGAACAGGCTAAACCAACAGAGGGAGGAACAGACTAAACCAACAGAGGGAGGAACGCACTAAACCAACAGATGGAGGAACAGACTAAACCAATAGATGGAGGAACAGACTAAACCAACAGATGGAGGAACAGACTAAACCAACAGACAAAGGAACAGATGGAGGAACAGACTAAACTAACAGAGGGGGAACATAATAAACCAACAGAGGGAGGAACAGACTAAACCAGCAGAGGGAGGAACGGACTAAACCCTCAGATGGGGGAACGGACTAAACCAACAGATGGAAAAACAGACTAAACCAACAGAGGGAGGAACAGACTAAACCAACAGATAGAGGAACAGACTAAACCAACAGAGGGGGGAACACACTAAACCAACAGAGGGAGGAACAGACTAAACCAACAGACAAAGGAACAGACTAAACCAACAGACAAATGGACAGACGGAGGAACAGACAAAACCAACAGATGGAGGAACAGACAAGACCCGCAGAGGGGGGAACGGACTAAACCAACAGATGGAGGAACAGGCTAAACCAACAGATGGAGGAACAGACTAAACCAATAGATGTAGGAACAGACTAAACCAACAGATGGAGGAACAGACTAAAACAACAGACAAAGGAACAGACTAAACCAACAGAGGGAGGAACAGACTACACCAACAGAGGGAGGAACAGACTAAACCAACAGAGGGAAGAACAGACTAAACCAACAAAGGGAGGAACAGACTAAACCAACAGACAAGGGAACAGACTAAACCAACAGACCGAGGAACAGACGGAGGAACAGACTAAACCAACAGAGGGGGCAACAGACTAAACCAACAGATGGAGGAACAGACTAAACCAACAGACAAAGGAACAGACGGAGGAACAGACTAAACTAACAGAGGGGGGAACAGACTAAACCAACAGAGGGAGGAACAGACTAAACCAGCAGAGGGAGGAACGGACTAAACCCTCAGATGGGGGAACGGACTAAACCAACAGATGGAGGAACAGACTAAACCAACAGAGGGAGGAACAGACTAAACCAACAGATGGAGGAACAGACTAAACCAACAGAGGGGGCAACAGACTAAACCAACAGAGGGAGGAACAGACTAAACAAACAGACAAAGGAACAAACTAAACCAACAGACAAATGAACAGAAGGAGGAACAGACTAAACCAATAGATGGAGGAACAGACTAAACCAGCAGATGGAGGAACAGACTAATCCAACAGAGTTAGGAACAGACTAAACCAACAGACAAAGGAACAGACTAAACCAGCAGAGGGTGGAACAGACTAAACCAGCAGAGGGAGGAACACACTAAACCAACAGATAGAGGAACAGACTAAACCAACAGAGGGAGGAACAGACTAAACCAACAGACAAAGAAACAGACTAAACCAACAGAGGGAGGAACAGACTAAACCAACAGATGGAGGAACAGACTAAACCAGCAGAGGGAAGAACAGAATAAACCAGCAGAGGGAGGAACAGACTAAACCAGCAGATGGAGGAACAGACTAAACCAGCAGAGGGAGGAACAGACTAAACCAACAGATGGAGGAACAGACTAAACCAGCAGAGGGAAGAACAGACTAAACCAGCAGAGGGAGGAACAGACTAAATCAACAGAGGGGGGAACGGACTAAACCAACAGAGGGAGGAACAGACTAAATCAACAGAGGGAGGAACAGACTAAACCAACTGAGGGAGGAACAAACTAAACCAACAGAGGGAGGAACAGACTAAACCAACAGATGGAGAAACAGACTAAACCAACAGAGGGATGAACAGACTAAACCAACAGAGGGAGGAACAGACTAAACCAACAGAGGGAGGAACAGACTAAACCAACAGAGGGAGGAAGAGACTAAACCAACAGACAAAGGAACAGACTAAACCAAAAGAGGGAGGAACAGACTAAACTAACAGAGGGAGGAACAGACTAAACCAACAAAGGGAGGAACAGACTAAACCAACAGACAAGGGAACAGACTAAACCAACAGACCGAGGAACAGACGGAGGAACAGACTAAACCAACAGAGGGAGCAACAGACTAAACCAACAGAGGGAGGAACAGACTAAACCAACAGATAGAGGAACAGACTAAACCAACAGAGGGGTGAACACACTAAACCAACAGAGGGAGGAACAGACTAAACCAACAGACAAGGGAACAGACTAAACCAACAGACAAATGAACAGACGGAGGAACAGACTAAACCAATAGATGGAGGAACAGACTAAACCAGCAGATGGAGGAACAGACTAATCCAACAGAGTTAGGAACAGACTAAACCAACAGACAAAGGAACAGACTAAACCAACAGAGGGAGGAACAGACTAAGCCAACAGAGGGAGGAAGAGACTAAACCAACAGACAAAGGAACAGACTAAACCAACAGAGGGAGGAACAGACTAAACCAAAAGAGGGAGGAACAGACTAAACCAACAGAGGGAGGAACAGACTAAACCAACAAAGGGAGGAACAGGGTAAACCAACAGACAAGGGAACAGACTAAACCAACAGACAAATGAACAGATGGAGGAACAGACTAAACCAACAGAGGGGGCAACAGACTAAACCAACAGATGGAGGAACAGACTAAACCAACAGACAAAGGAACAGACGGAGGAACAGACTAAACGAACAGAGGGGGGAACAGACTAAACCAACAGATAGAGGAACACACTAAACCAACAGAAGGAGGAACAGACTAAACCAACAGACAAAGGAACAGACTAAACCAACAGACAAATGAACAGACGGAGGAACAGACTAAACCAATAGATGGAGGAACAGACAAAACCAACAGATGGAGGAACAGACAAAACCCGCAGAGGGGGGTACAGACTAAACCAACAGACAAAGGAACAGACTAAACCAACAAAGGGGGAACGGACTAAACCAACAGATGGAGGAACAGGCTAAACCAACAGATGGAGGAACAGACTAAACCAATAGATGGAGGAACAGACTAAACCAACAGATGGAGGAACAGACTAAACCAACAGACAAAGGAACAGACTAAACCAACAGAGGGAGGAATGGACTAAACCTGCAGAAGGGGAACAGACTAAACCAACAGACAAAGAAACAGACTAAACCAACAGTGTGAGTAACAGACTAAACCAACAGATGGAGGAACAGACAAAACCAACAGATGGAGGAACAGACAAAACCAACAGATGGAGGAACAGACAAAACCAACAGATGGAGGAACAGACTAAACCAACAGATGGAGGAACAGACTAAACCAACAGAGGGGGGAACAGACTAAACCAACAGATGGAGGAAGAAACTAAACCAACAGCAGGAGGAACAGACTAAACCAACAGATGGAAAAACAGACTAAACCAACAAATGGAGGAACAGACTAAACCAACAGAGGTTGGAACAGACTAAACCAACAGAGGGTGGAACAGACTAAACCAGCAGAGGGAGGAACACACTAAACCAACAGATAGAGGAACAGACTAAACCAACAGAGGGGCAACAGACTAAACCAACAGATGGAGGAACAGACTAAACCAACAGAGGGGGGAACAGACTAAACCAACAGATGGAGGAAGAAACTAAACCAACAGCAGGAGGAACAGACTAAACCAAAAGATGGAAAAACAGACTAAACCAACAGATGGAGGAACAGACTAAACCAACAGAGGTTGGAACAGACTAAACCAGCAGAGGGTGGAACAGACTAAACCAACAGACAAATGAACAGACGGAGGAACAGACTAAACCAATAGATGGAGGAACAGACTAAACCAGCAGATGGAGGAACAGACTAATCCAACAGAGTTAGGAACAGACTAAACCAACAGACAAAGGAACAGACTAAACCAGCAGAGGGTGGAACAGACTAAACCAGCAGAGGGAGGAACACACTAAACCAACAGATAGAGGAACAGACTAAACCAACAGAGGGAGGAACAGACTAAACCAACAGACAAAGAAACAGACTAAACCAACAGAGGGAGGAACAGACTAAACCAACAGATGGAGGAACAGACTAAACCAGCAGAGGGAAGAACAGAATAAACCAGCAGAGGGAGGAACAGACTAAACCAGCAGATGGAGGAACAGACTAAACCAGCAAAGGGAGGAACAGACTAAACCAACAGATGGAGGAACAGACTAAACCAACAGAGGGGGGAACAGACTAAACCAACAGATGGAGGAAGAAACTAAACCAACAGCAGGAGGAACAGACTAAACCAAAAGATGGAAAAACAGACTAAACCAACAGATGGAGGAACAGACTAAACCAACAGAGGTTGGAACAGACTAAACCAGCAGAGGGTGGAACAGACTAAACCAACAGACAAATGAACAGACGGAGGAACAGACTAAACCAATAGATGGAGGAACAGACTAAACCAGCAGATGGAGGAACAGACTAATCCAACAGAGTTAGGAACAGACTAAACCAACAGACAAAGGAACAGACTAAACCAGCAGAGGGTGGAACAGACTAAACCAGCAGAGGGAGGAACACACTAAACCAACAGATAGAGGAACAGACTAAACCAACAGAGGAGGAACAGACTAAACCAACAGACAAAGAAACAGACTAAACCAACAGAGGGAGGAACAGACTAAACCAACAGATGGAGGAACAGACTAAACCAGCAGAGGGAAGAACAGAATAAACCAGCAGAGGGAGGAACAGACTAAACCAGCAGATGGAGGAACAGACTAAACCAGCAGAGGGAGGAACAGACTAAACCAACAGATGGAGGAACAGACTAAACCAGCAGAGGGAAGAACAGACTAAACCAGCAGAGGGAGGAACAGACTAAATCAACAGAGGGGGGAACGGACTAAACCAACAGAGGGAGGAACAGACTAAATCAACAGAGGGAGGAACAGACTAAACCAACAGAGGGAGGAACAAACTAAACCAACAGAGGGAGGAACAGACTAAACCAACAGATGGAGAAACAGACTAAACCAACAGAGGGATGAACAGACTAAACCAACAGAGGGAGGAACAGACTAAACCAACAGAGGGAGGAACAGACTAAACCAACAGAGGGAGGAAGAGACTAAACCAACAGACAAAGGAACAGACTAAACCAAAAGAGGGAGGAACAGACTAAACTAACAGAGGGAGGAACAGACTAAACCAACAAAGGGAGGAACAGACTAAACCAACAGACAAGGGAACAGACTAAACCAACAGACTGAGGAACAGACGGAGGAACAGACTAAACCAACAGAGGGGGCAACAGACTAAACCAACAGAGGGAGGAACAGACTAAACCAACAGATAGAGGAACAGACTAAACCAACAGAGGGGTGAACACACTAAACCAACAGAGGGAGGAACAGACTAAACCAACAGACAAAGGAACAGACTAAACCAACAGACAAATGAACAGACGGAGGAACAGACTAAACCAATAGATGGAGGAACAGACTAAACCAGCAGATGGAGGAACAGACTAATCCAACAGAGTTAGGAACAGACTAAACCAACAGACAAAGGAACAGACTAAACCAACAGACAAATGAACAGACGGAGGAACAGACTAAACCAATAGATGGAGGAACAGACTAAACCAGCAGATGGAGGAACAGACTAATCCAACAGTTAGGAACAGACTAAACCAACAGACAAAGGAACAGACTAAACCAACAGAGGGAGGAACAGACTAAGCCAACAGAGGGAGGAAGAGACTAAACCAACAGACAAAGGAACAGACTAAACCAACAGAGGGAGGAACAGACTAAACCAAAAGAGGGAGGAACAGACTAAACCAACAGAGGGAGGAACAGACTAAACCAACAAAGGGAGGAACAGGGTAAACCAACAGACAAGGGAACAGACTAAACCAACAGACAAATGAACAGATGGAGGAACAGACTAAACCAACAGAGGGGGCAACAGACTAAACCAACAGATGGAGGAACAGACTAAACCAACAGACAAAGGAACAGACGGAGGAACAGACTAAACTAACAGAGGGGGGAACAGACTAAACCAACAGATAGAGGAACACACTAAACCAACAGAGGGAGGAACAGACTAAACCAACAGACAAATGAACAGACGGAGGAACAGACTAAACCAATAGATGGAGGAACAGACAAAACCAACAGATGGAGGAACAGACAAAACCCGCAGAGGGGGTACAGACTAAACCAACAGACAAAGGAACAGACTAAACCAACAAAGGGGAACGGACTAAACCAACAGATGGAGGAACAGGCTAAACCAACAGATGGAGGAACAGACTAAACCAATAGATGGAGGAACAGACTAAACCAACAGATGGAGGAACAGACTAAACCAACAGACAAAGGAACAGACTAAACCAACAGAGGGAGGAATGGACTAAACCTGCAGAAGGGGGAACAGACTAAACCAACAGACAAAGAAACAGACTAAACCAACAGTGTGAGTAACAGACTAAACCAACAGATGGAGGAACAGACAAAACCAACAGATGGAGGAACAGACAAAACCAACAGATGGAGGAACAGACAAAACCAACAGATGGAGGAACAGACTAAACCAGCAGAGGGAAGAACAGAATAAACCAGCAGAGGGAGGAACAGACTAAACCAGCAGATGGAGGAACAGACTAAACCAGCAGAGGGAGGAACAGACTAAACCAACAGATGGAGGAACAGACTAAACCAGCAGAGGGAAGAACAGACTAAACCAGCAGAGGGAGGAACAGACTAAATCAACAGAGGGGGGAACGGACTAAACCAACAGAGGGAGGAACAGACTAAATCAACAGAGGGAGGAACAGACTAAACCAACAGAGGGAGGAACAAACTAAACCAACAGAGGGAGGAACAGACTAAACCAACAGATGGAGAAACAGACTAAACCAACAGAGGGATGAACAGACTAAACCAACAGAGGGAGGAACAGACTAAACCAACAGAGGGAGGAACAGACTAAACCAACAGAGGAGGAAGAGACTAAACCAACAGACAAAGGAACAGACTAAACCAAAAGAGGGAGGAACAGACTAAACTAACAGAGGGAGGAACAGACTAAACCAACAAAGGGAGGAACAGACTAAACCAACAGACAAGGGAACAGACTAAACCAACAGACCGAGGAACAGACGGAGGAACAGACTAAACCAACAGAGGGGGCAACAGACTAAACCAACAGAGGGAGGAACAGACTAAACCAACAGATAGAGGAACAGACTAAACCAACAGAGGGGTGAACACACTAAACCAACAGAGGGAGGAACAGACTAAACCAACAGACAAAGGAACAGACTAAACCAACAGACAAATGAACAGACGGAGGAACAGACTAAACCAATAGATGGAGGAACAGACTAAACCAGCAGATGGAGGAACAGACTAATCCAACAGAGTTAGGAACAGACTAAACCAACAGACAAAGGAACAGACTAAACCAACAGACAAATGAACAGACGGAGGAACAGACTAAACCAATAGATGGAGGAACAGACTAAACCAGCAGATGGAGGAACAGACTAATCCAACAGAGTTAGGAACAGACTAAACCAACAGACAAAGGAACAGACTAAACCAACAGAGGGAGGAACAGACTAAGCCAACAGAGGGAGGAAGAGACTAAACCAACAGACAAAGGAACAGACTAAACCAACAGAGGGAGGAACAGACTAAACCAAAAGAGGGAGGAACAGACTAAACCAACAGAGGGAGGAACAGACTAAACCAACAAAGGGAGGAACAGGGTAAACCAACAGACAAGGGAACAGACTAAACCAACAGACAAATGAACAGATGGAGGAACAGACTAAACCAACAGAGGGGGCAACAGACTAAACCAACAGATGGAGGAACAGACTAAACCAACAGACAAAGGAACAGACGGAGGAACAGACTAAACTAACAGAGGGGGGAACAGACTAAACCAACAGATAGAGGAACACACTAAACCAACAGAGGGAGGAACAGACTAAACCAACAGACAAAGGAACAGACTAAACCAACAGACAAATGAACAGACGGAGGAACAGACTAAACCAATAGATGGAGGAACAGACAAAACCAACAGATGGAGGAACAGACAAAACCCGCAGAGGGGGGTACAGACTAAACCAACAGACAAAGGAACAGACTAAACCAACAAAGGGGGAACGGACTAAACCAACAGATGGAGGAACAGGCTAAACCAACAGATGGAGGAACAGACTAAACCAATAGATGGAGGAACAGACTAAACCAACAGATGGAGGAACAGACTAAACCAACAGACAAAGGAACAGACTAAACCAACAGAGGGAGGAATGGACTAAACCTGCAGAAGGGGGAACAGACTAAACCAACAGACAAAGAAACAGACTAAACCAACAGAGGGAGGAACAGACTAAACCAGCAGATGGAGGAACAGACTAATCCAACAGAGTTAGGAACAGACTAAACCAACAGACAAAGGAACAGACTAAACCAGCAGAGGGTGGAACAGACTAAACCAGCAGAGGGAGGAACACACTAAACCAACAGATAGAGGAACAGACTAAACCAACAGAGGGAGGAACAGACTAAACCAACAGACAAAGAAACAGACTAAACCAACAGAGGGAGGAACAGACTAAACCAACAGATGGAGGAACAGACTAAACCAGCAGAGGGAAGAACAGAATAAACCAGCAGAGGGAGGAACAGACTAAACCAGCAGATGGAGGAACAGACTAAACCAGCAAAGGGAGGAACAGACTAAACCAACAGATGGAGGAACAGACTAAACCAACAGAGGGGGGAACAGACTAAACCAACAGATGGAGGAAGAAACTAAACCAACAGCAGGAGGAACAGACTAAACCAAAAGATGGAAAAACAGACTAAACCAACAGATGGAGGAACAGACTAAACCAACAGAGGTTGGAACAGACTAAACCAGCAGAGGGTGGAACAGACTAAACCAACAGACAAATGAACAGACGGAGGAACAGACTAAACCAATAGATGGAGGAACAGACTAAACCAGCAGATGGAGGAACAGACTAATCCAACAGAGTTAGGAACAGACTAAACCAACAGACAAAGGAACAGACTAAACCAGCAGAGGGTGGAACAGACTAAACCAGCAGAGGGAGGAACACACTAAACCAACAGATAGAGGAACAGACTAAACCAACAGAGGGAGGAACAGACTAAACCAACAGACAAAGAAACAGACTAAACCAACAGAGGGGAACAGACTAAACCAACAGATGGAGGAACAGACTAAACCAGCAGAGGGAAGAACAGAATAAACCAGCAGAGGGAGGAACAGACTAAACCAGCAGATGGAGGAACAGACTAAACCAGCAGAGGGAGGAACAGACTAAACCAACAGATGGAGGAACAGACTAAACCAGCAGAGGGAAGAACAGACTAAACCAGCAGAGGGAGGAACAGACTAAATCAACAGAGGGGGGAACGGACTAAACCAACAGAGGGAGGAACAGACTAAATCAACAGAGGGAGGAACAGACTAAACCAACAGAGGGAGGAACAAACTAAACCAACAGAGGGAGGAACAGACTAAACCAACAGATGGAGAAACAGACTAAACCAACAGAGGGATGAACAGACTAAACCAACAGAGGGAGGAACAGACTAAACCAACAGAGGGAGGAACAGACTAAACCAACAGAGGGAGGAAGAGACTAAACCAACAGACAAAGGAACAGACTAAACCAAAAGAGGGAGGAACAGACTAAACTAACAGAGGGAGGAACAGACTAAACCAACAAAGGGAGGAACAGACTAAACCAACAGACAAGGGAACAGACTAAACCAACAGACTGAGGAACAGACGGAGGAACAGACTAAACCAACAGAGGGGGCAACAGACTAAACCAACAGAGGGAGGAACAGACTAAACCAACAGATAGAGGAACAGACTAAACCAACAGAGGGGTGAACACACTAAACCAACAGAGGGAGGAACAGACTAAACCAACAGACAAAGGAACAGACTAAACCAACAGACAAATGAACAGACGGAGGAACAGACTAAACCAATAGATGGAGGAACAGACTAAACCAGCAGATGGAGGAACAGACTAATCCAACAGAGTTAGGAACAGACTAAACCAACAGACAAAGGAACAGACTAAACCAACAGACAAATGAACAGACGGAGGAACAGACTAAACCAATAGATGGAGGAACAGACTAAACCAGCAGATGGAGGAACAGACTAATCCAACAGTTAGGAACAGACTAAACCAACAGACAAAGGAACAGACTAAACCAACAGAGGGAGGAACAGACTAAGCCAACAGAGGGAGGAAGAGACTAAACCAACAGACAAAGGAACAGACTAAACCAACAGAGGGAGGAACAGACTAAACCAAAAGAGGGAGGAACAGACTAAACCAACAGAGGGAGGAACAGACTAAACCAACAAAGGGAGGAACAGGGTAAACCAACAGACAAGGGAACAGACTAAACCAACAGACAAATGAACAGATGGAGGAACAGACTAAACCAACAGAGGGGGCAACAGACTAAACCAACAGATGGAGGAACAGACTAAACCAACAGACAAAGGAACAGACGGAGGAACAGACTAAACTAACAGAGGGGGGAACAGACTAAACCAACAGATAGAGGAACACACTAAACCAACAGAGGGAGGAACAGACTAAACCAACAGACAAATGAACAGACGGAGGAACAGACTAAACCAATAGATGGAGGAACAGACAAAACCAACAGATGGAGGAACAGACAAAACCCGCAGAGGGGGGTACAGACTAAACCAACAGACAAAGGAACAGACTAAACCAACAAAGGGGGAACGGACTAAACCAACAGATGGAGGAACAGGCTAAACCAACAGATGGAGGAACAGACTAAACCAATAGATGGAGGAACAGACTAAACCAACAGATGGAGGAACAGACTAAACCAACAGACAAAGGAACAGACTAAACCAACAGAGGGAGGAATGGACTAAACCTGCAGAAGGGGGAACAGACTAAACCAACAGACAAAGAAACAGACTAAACCAACAGTGTGAGTAACAGACTAAACCAACAGATGGAGGAACAGACAAAACCAACAGATGGAGGAACAGACAAAACCAACAGATGGAGGAACAGACAAAACCAACAGATGGAGGAACAGACTAAACCAGCAGAGGGAAGAACAGAATAAACCAGCAGAGGGAGGAACAGACTAAACCAGCAGATGGAGGAACAGACTAAACCAGCAGAGGGAGGAACAGACTAAACCAACAGATGGAGGAACAGACTAAACCAGCAGAGGGAAGAACAGACTAAACCAGCAGAGGGAGGAACAGACTAAATCAACAGAGGGGGGAACGGACTAAACCAACAGAGGGAGGAACAGACTAAATCAACAGAGGGAGGAACAGACTAAACCAACAGAGGGAGGAACAAACTAAACCAACAGAGGGAGGAACAGACTAAACCAACAGATGGAGAAACAGACTAAACCAACAGAGGGATGAACAGACTAAACCAACAGAGGGAGGAACAGACTAAACCAACAGAGGGAGGAACAGACTAAACCAACAGAGGGAGGAAGAGACTAAACCAACAGACAAAGGAACAGACTAAACCAAAAGAGGGAGGAACAGACTAAACTAACAGAGGGAGGAACAGACTAAACCAACAAAGGAGGAACAGACTAAACCAACAGACAAGGGAACAGACTAAACCAACAGACCGAGGAACAGACGGAGGAACAGACTAAACCAACAGAGGGGGCAACAGACTAAACCAACAGAGGGAGGAACAGACTAAACCAACAGATAGAGGAACAGACTAAACCAACAGAGGGGTGAACACACTAAACCAACAGAGGGAGGAACAGACTAAACCAACAGACAAAGGAACAGACTAAACCAACAGACAAATGAACAGACGGAGGAACAGACTAAACCAATAGATGGAGGAACAGACTAAACCAGCAGATGGAGGAACAGACTAATCCAACAGAGTTAGGAACAGACTAAACCAACAGACAAAGGAACAGACTAAACCAACAGACAAATGAACAGACGGAGGAACAGACTAAACCAATAGATGGAGGAACAGACTAAACCAGCAGATGGAGGAACAGACTAATCCAACAGAGTTAGGAACAGACTAAACCAACAGACAAAGGAACAGACTAAACCAACAGAGGGAGGAACAGACTAAGCCAACAGAGGGAGGAAGAGACTAAACCAACAGACAAAGGAACAGACTAAACCAACAGAGGGAGGAACAGACTAAACCAAAAGAGGGAGGAACAGACTAAACCAACAGAGGGAGGAACAGACTAAACCAACAAAGGGAGGAACAGGGTAAACCAACAGACAAGGGAACAGACTAAACCAACAGACAAATGAACAGATGGAGGAACAGACTAAACCAACAGAGGGGGCAACAGACTAAACCAACAGATGGAGGAACAGACTAAAACCAACAGACAAAGGAACAGACGGAGGAACAGACTAAACTAACAGAGGGGGAACAGACTAAACCAACAGATAGAGGAACACACTAAACCAACAGAGGAGGAACAGACTAAACCAACAGACAAAGGAACAGACTAAACCAACAGACAAATGAACAGACGGAGGAACAGACTAAACCAATAGATGGAGGAACAGACAAAACCAACAGATGGAGGAACAGACAAAACCCGCAGAGGGGGGTACAGACTAAACCAACAGACAAAGGAACAGACTAAACCAACAAAGGGGGAACGGACTAAACCAACAGATGGAGGAACAGGCTAAACCAACAGATGGAGGAACAGACTAAACCAATAGATGGAGGAACAGACTAAACCAACAGATGGAGGAACAGACTAAACCAACAGACAAAGGAACAGACTAAACCAACAGAGGGAGGAATGGACTAAACCTGCAGAAGGGGGAACAGACTAAACCAACAGACAAAGAAACAGACTAAACCAACAGTGTGAGTAACAGACTAAACCAACAGATGGAGGAACAGACAAAACCAACAGATGGAGGAACAGACAAAACCAACAGATGGAGGAACAGACAAAACCAACAGATGGAGGAACAGACTAAACCAACAGATGGAGGAACAGACTAAACCAACAGAGGGGACAACAGACTAAACCAACAGATGGAGGAACAGACTAAACCAACAGAGGGGGGAACAGACTAAACCAACAGATGGAAAAACAGACTAAACCAACAGATGGAGGAACAGACTAAACCAACAGAGGTTGGAACAGACTAAACCAGCAGAGGGTGGAACAGACTAAACCAGCAGAGGGAGGAACACACTAAACCAACAGATAGAGGAACAGACTAAACCAACAGAGGGGGCAACAGACTAAACCAACAGATGGAGGAACAGACTAAACCAACAGAGGGGGGAACAGACTAAACCAACAGATGGAGGAAGAAACTAAACCAACAGCAGGAGGAACAGACTAAACCAAAAGATGGAAAAACAGACTAAACCAACAGATGGAGGAACAGACTAAACCAACAGAGGTTGGAACAGACTAAACCAGCAGAGGGTGGAACAGACTAAACCAGCAGAGTGAGGAACACACTAAACCAACAGATAGAGGAACAGACTAAACCAACAGAGGGGGGAACACACTAAACCAACAGAGGGAGGAACAGACTAAACCAACAGACAAAGGAACAGACTAAACCAACAGATGGAGGAACAGACTAAACCAGCAGAGGGAGGAACAGACTAAACCAGCAGAGGGAGGAACACACTAAACCAGCAGAGGGAGGAACGGACTAAATCAACAGAGGGGGAACGGACTAAACCAACAGAGTGAGGAACAGACTAAACCAACAGAGGGAGGAACAGACTAAACAAACAGAGGGAGGAACAGACTAAACCAACAGATGGAGGAACAGACTAAACCAGCAGAGGGAAGAACAGAATAAACCAGCAGAGGGGGGAACGGACTAAATCAACAGAGGGGGGAACGGACTAAACCAACAGACAAAGGAACAGACTAAACCAACAGAGGGAGGAACAGACTAAACCAACAGACAAAGGAACAGACTAAACCAACAGAGGGAGGAACAAACTAAACCAACAGAGGGAGGAACAGACTAAACCAACAGAGGGGGGAACAGACTAAACCAACAGACCAAACCAACAGAGGGGGCAACAGACTAAATCAACAGATGGAGGAACAGAATAAACCAACAGACAAAGGAACAGACGGAGGAACAGACTAAACCAACAGAGGGGGGAACAGACTAAACCAACATAGGGGGGAACGGACTAAACCAACAGAGGGGGGAACGGACTAAACCAACAGAGGGGGGAACGGACTAAACCAACAGACAGAGGAACAGACAGTGGAGCAGAACAACCCCAGACCACAGACAGAGCAGCCATGTCTCACCGGCAACAGATCTGAACACAGAGAGGGTTTATGCTTGGATTACCACTACTACACACACACACTGACACATACACATACACACACACACTGACAGACACACACTGACACACACACACACACACACACACACACACACACACACACACACACACACACACACACACACACACACACACACACACACACTCTGAAGGAGTCTGTGCTGCTGAGTAACTGGGTCTGGTGTGTGTGTGTCCTGGTGCATCGGTGTGTGTACCAGTGTGTGGTGTGTGTAGCGCGGTCTGTGTCGGAGGACGGTGGTATGGCGCGCTGGGAGAGCCGGTCGTGGAGTTGGTCGTTAATGATGTCTCTCCTCCTCTCTCTGTCTGCTCACGGTAAGAACACTGCTGTGTGTGTGTGTGTCTGTGTGTGTGTTTATGTGTGTCTGTTCTGTGTGTGTGTTTATGTGTGTGTGTGTGTGTGTGTCTGTTCACTATTACACCTCAAACGTCTGGAAATGTGGGCTCAACAGCGAAAGAGAGAGACTATAAAATCCATTATCTTCAGCATGTCATTATTTTATCTGAATGTGTCGCTGACTTTGGAATATAGTATGGAATGAGTGTTTTTTCTGTCTATTACTGCTAGTAATAAACTCTGGCTCTGATAGCTTCTTCATTGGTCATCAGAGAGTGTAATCGATCAGCTGATAGCTTCTTTATTGATCACTGACGTTGTTTTGCCAACGGGCAACTGCTGTCCCAGATCACAAACACACACACACTGACACAAGCGTGCACACGGGCACACACTGGTGTGCACAATCACAAATACAAACACAGATGGAGTTGATCAAACATTAGTGTAGAAGAGATAAGGAATTTGAATTACATGACCTGTGTGTGTGTGTGTACTGCGTATTGGAATGTGTGTGGACCCACCCTGTGAGGTCCATCTGCCCTGTGGCCCCAGAGAGCAACATTCTGTCACAATGTATCACCGTCAACACAAGCACACACACTCATATTGTGTGTGTGTGTGCATGTGTGTTAGTGTCCAACCGGTATAGCTACCCATGATCCTGTGCTCTCCTGCCAGGAGAGGTTGCTGGGACTGAGCTCTGACCAATCGTAGCCAAGCCAACCTGGTTACCATAGTCAGAGCTCTGTTACTATGGCTACAGATCTGTTACTATGGTAACACACTGTATGTGTAGTGGCATGTCCATACATTTCTCCTCTCGGCTCCTCTCCTTTCCGTTCCTCTCCTTTCTGCTCCTCTTCTTTCCACTCCTCTCCTTTCCGCTCCTCTCCTTTCTGCTCCTCTTCTTTCCGCTCCTCTCCTTTCTGCTCCTCTTCTTTCCACTCCTCTCCTTTCCACTCCTCTCCTTTCCGCTCCTCTCCTTTCCGCTCCTCTTCTTTCCGCTCCTCTCCTTTCTGCTCCTCTTCTTTCCACTCCTCTCCTTTCCACTCCTCTCCTTTCCGCTCCTCTCCTTTCTGCTCCTCTCCTTTCTGCTCCTCTCCTTTCCACTCCTCTCCTTTCCGCTCCTCTCCTTTCTGCTCCTCTTCTTTCCGCTCCTCTCCTTTCCGCTCCTCTTCTTTCCGCTCCTCCTCTTTCTGCTCCTCTTCTTTCCGCTCCTCCTCTTTCTGCTCCTCTTCTTTCCGCTCCTCTCCTTTCTGCTCCTCTTCTTTCCGCTCCTCCTCTTTCTGCTCCTCTTCTTTCCGCTCCTCTCCTTTCTGCTCCTCTTCTTTCCGCTCCTCCTCTTTCTGCTCCTCTCCACTCCTCTCCTTTCTGCTCCTCTTCTTTCCGCTCCTCTTCTTTCCGCTCCTCCTCTTTCTGCTCATCTTCTTTCCGCTCCTCCTCTTTCTGCTCCTCTCCGCTCCTCTCCTTTCCGCTCCTCCTCTTTCTGCTCCTCTCCACTCCTCTCCTTTCCGCTCCTCTCCTTTCTGCTCCTCCTCTTTCTGCTCCTCTCCGCTCCTCTCCTTTCTGCTCCTCCTCTTTCTGCTCCTCTCCTCTTCCTTTACACTCTTCTCCTCTCCTGTGGTGTCCGTCAGTAGATTGCTGTGAGTATTTCGACATGGTCAGTGTTTAACCTATAGCTGTAATCCTAATCTAATTTCATCTGTGGTCAGTAGAGCATGTTAGAACATCACTGCTCCTAATCCACACTGACACACAGCTTCTGCTTCAAAGTAGAGAAGGAGGGAGGGAGGGAGAGAGAGAGCAGTTTCCCATTCATTTTAATTGAGCACATCAGCTTCCAATCACGCTACTCTGGATTTTGAATGATCATGGGTGCGAAGTGAATAAAATCCATTGCAATGGTGTTGTCTGTCTCCTGTGTATGTGTGGGTGTGTCCTGATCTATTTGTTGTTTCTGATTGACCTGACAGGAGACCTCTCATTGACCACCGTCAGCAGGACGGAAGTCCAGCACAGCCAATCATCTTTCTCCGCTGTAGAAAGGGCGGTCCTTATCGGTGATGACTCAGCAGAGCTGATTGGTTTAGGGTTAGGACTAGCGGCTGGACTTCCTCTCAGCGCCATCAAACGCAAACCCTCTCACAGAAGACACTCCCACTTGGACTTCACTGAACAGGACGGTCAGCCAATCAGAGAAGAGCTAACTGGCGGGGAATCTCAGGAACGCTCAGATGATATCATCAAGGTGGAGTTCCATAACCCCGACCGCCCCTTGACCCCTGACCTCTCGTCTGATTCTGATTGGCTGACGGCTGTAGTTCAGCCCCTGCAGCAGCGGGCGGGAGACCCCACAGCCTGGACTCTGTCAGATTTCTACGACTACTTGTCCCCCGATGACGAACTCTCCACCATAGACACAACCCTTGACCCTGATCCGACCCTGACCCCTCTGGCAGACATGGAGGATGAAAACCCATCGCTCACTGGCTCCCCTGTCCCCAATGTTACCCCTGACAACGATGACCCCCAGCCACCCTCTCAGTCTCAATCCCCCCCTCCTCCTTCCCCTCCTCAGGGGTCAGATGGGTGTGGTCTGGGCTTTGTGAGGTCAGAGGTCGGGGGTGAGTGTGTGTCTCAGTGTGACGCACAGCCTGACTTCTGCTACAACAGAGGAGTTTGTACCATCGCTACTGGAATGGGAGCATTCTGCAGGTAATTTTGCACAATCGTCAATGGAAAGAAATACATGTACAATAATGTGGGTGGGGGCTTAGTGGTTTGTACACTACAGAACAATATACAGCTGGTGTCTTTCTAACAAAACCAGAATAGACACCCCACTGACAAACATGTAGAAACATGCAGGGCCACAAGCCTACTCAGCAGGGGGGGGTCCATATGTCCTTACCCAACCTGAACCTCCCCTTCCACATGTCAAACACAGAAACACACCCTCTCTGATCCAGTTGATCTTATTATAGGACTAGTCTGGGCTGATTCTCTCTTAATTACTGGACAGACTTCTGATCTAACCTAGGACAGGCACATGTAGGCCCTATAAAATCTGAGATGCAGAGAACAAGGACTGAATCACGGAATCCAGACATTAAAACAGAATTCAACAATATTCAAAAATGTATTGAACTTAGTAGGGAATCAACTAAATGTATTGAAAATGTATTAATTTGCATAGTAAGACATGAACAGAATACATCAGTGATTCATACTGAAGAAGCAGCGAGAATCCCTGTACCACTTTGTGTAGCTGTTCGAGATGATGCTAATGAAGAAGCTAGTGGTAGATGGAAAGGCTTTCCCAAAAACATTCTTAATTAAATGTTAACTACAGAGTAGCCTATGATTACCTGGCAGAATGATTTCCTGATTATTTGGGTATTTCTTTTGCAAACTCTACCATCTCATGTGCACTCCAAAAACACTGCTAAAAACAGCCTTATGCTGGGTGAGCACTGCAATTAAAGGGTAACTACATGCAACAACAAAAATATATTTTTTTAAATGTCCCAAACCTCAATAGTGGTCTCATGATGTGCTTTAAGCATTGCTGAGGACTAAGAACATCCAACGCTTCTGTTTTTCTACAGTACTAGTAGCAGTACATCAACTCATTGACATTGCCTTGTAACAACAATTGTCAGATAGCGCGGCATTTTGTTTTAGAGACACAAATACTTCCTGAATTCTACTGCCTGTCTGTCTATTCTATAGTTAAAATATCCCCCCACCCATATCTCTCTAGATGTAATGTTCAGGACTATATGTGGAACAAGGGCTCTCGTTGTGATTGGGTGGTGACAGACTTCCAGGTACTGTGTGTGGTAGTGGGTGTGGCCTCTACGACCCTCATCCTACTCATCATCATCATCGTCTTCTTCGCCAAACGACTCCACCGCCTGAGGATTGAGAACAGGCGACTCCGCAAACGCAGGTCAGTGTATGTCTAAGAGAGAAATAGAGAGAAATAATCAAATCACATTTTATTTGTCACATGCGCTGAATACAACAGGTGTAGACCTCACTGTGAAATGCTTTATTACAAGCCCTTAACCAACGATGCAGTTCAATATATAGAGTTAAGAAAATACTAAATAAACTAAAGTGGAAAAAAATATCTAAGAGAGAGCTACAGAGAGAGAGAGGGGAAGAGAGATAGAGGGGAAGAGAGATACAGAGAGGGGGGGAAGAGAGATACAGAGAGAGAGGGGAAGAGAGATACAGAGAGAGAGGGGAAGAGAGATACAGAGAGAGGGGAAGAGAGAAACAGAGAGGGGGGAAGAGAGATACAGAGAGAGAGGGGAAGAGAGCTACAGAGAGAGAGAGAGGGGAAGAGAGCTACAGAGAGAGAGAGGGGAAGAGAGACAGAGAGAGGGGAAGAGAGATAGAGGGGAAGAGAGATACAGAGAGGGGGAAGAGAGATACAGAGAGAGAGGGAAGAGAGATACAGAGAGAGAGGGGAAGAGAGATGCAGAGAGAGAGAGGGGAAGAGAGCTACAGAGAGATAGAGGGGAAGAGAGATACAGAGAGGGGGGGAAGAGAGATACAGAGAGAGGGGGAAGAGAGACACAGAGAGAGAGGGGAAGAGAGATACAGAGAGAGAGGGGAAGAGAGATACAGAGAGAGGGGAAGAGAGATACAGAGAGAGGGGGTAGAAGAGAGATACAGAGAGAGAGGAAGAGAGATACAGAGAAAGAGAGGGAAGAGAGATACAGAGAGAGAGGAAGAGAGATACAGAGAGAGAGGAAGAGAGATACAGAGAAAGAGAGGGGAAGAGAAAGAGAGGGGGAAGAGAGATACAGAGAGAGAGAGGAAGAGAGATACAGAGAGAGAGGGGAAGAGAGATACAGAGAGAGAGGGGAAGAGAGATACAGAGAGAGGGGGGAAGAGAGAGATACAGAGAGAGAGGGGAAGAGATATACAGAGAGAGGGGGAAGAGAGATACAGAGAGAGGGGGAAGAGAGATACAGAGCGAGGGGGAAGAGAGATACAGAGAGAGGGGGGGAAGAGAGATACAGAGAGAGAGGGGAAGAGAGATACAGAGAGAGAGGGGGAAGAGAGATAAAGAGAGAGGGGGAAGAGAGATACAGAGAGAGAGGGGAAGAGAGATACAGAGAGAGAGGGAAGAGAGATACAGAGAGAGAGGAAGAGAGATACAGAGAAAGAGAGGGGAAGAGAGATGCAGAGAAAGAAAGAGAGGGGAAGAGAGATGCAGAGAGGGAGGGGAAGAGAGATACAGAGAGAGAGGGGAAGAGAGATACAGAGAGAGAAGGGAAGAGAGATACAGAGAGAGGGGGAAGAGAGATACAGATAGAGGGGGAAGAGAGATACAGATAGAGGGGGAGAGAGATACAGAGTAAGAGAGATACAGAGAGAGAAGGGAAGAGAAAGAGAGGGGAAGAGAGATACAGAGAAAGAGAAGGGGAAGAGAGATAGAGAAAGAGGGAAGAGAGATACAGAGAAGAGAGAGATACAGAGAGAGAAGGGAAGAGAGAGAAGAGAAAGAGAGGGGAAGAGAGATACAGAGAAAGAGAGGGGAAGAGAGATACAGAGAAAGAGAGGGGAAGAGAGATACAGAGAAAGAGAGGGGAAGAGAGACAGAGAAAGAGGGGAAAGAGATACAGAGAAAGAGAGGGGAGAGAAACAGAGGAAGAGGGGAAGAGAGATACAGAGAAAGAGAGGGGAGAGAGAGATACAGAGAAAGAGGGGAAGAGAGATACAGAGAAAGAGAGGGGAAGAGAGATACAGAGAAAGAGAGGGGAAGAGAGATACAGAGAAAGAGAGGGAAAGAGAGATACAGAGAAAGAGAGGGAAAGAGATACAGAGAATGAGAGGGGAAGAGAGATACAGAGATAGAGGGGAAGAGAGATACAGAGAAAGAGAGGGAAGAGAGATACAGAGAAAGAGAGGGGAAGAGAGATACAGAGAAAGAGGGGAAGAGAGATACAGAGAAAGAGAGGGGAAGAGAGATACAGAGGAAGAGGGGAAGAGAGATACAGAGAAAGAGAGGGGAAGAGAGATACAGAGAAAGAGGGGAAGAGAGATACAGAGAAAAGAGAGGGAAGAGAGATACAGAGAAAGAGAGGGAAGAGAGATACAGAGAAAGAGAGGGAAGAGAGATACAGAGAAAGAGGGAAAGAGAGATACAGAGAAAGAGAGGGGAAGAGAGATACAGAGAATGAGAGGGGAAGAGAGATACAGAGATAGAGGGGAAGAGAGATACAGAGAAAGAGAGGGGAAGAGAGATACAGAGATAGAGGGAAAGAGAGATACAGAGAAAGAGAGGGGAAGAGAGATACAGAGAAAGAGAGGGGAAGAGAGATACAGAGAAAGAGAGGGGAAGAGAGACACAGAGAAAGAGAGGGGAAGAGAGACACAGAGAAAGAGAGGGGAAGAGAGATACAGAGAAAGAGAGGGGAAAGAGATACAGAGAATGAGAGAGAGGGGAAGAGAGATACAGAGATAGAGGGGAAGAGAGATACAGAGATAGAGGGGAAGAGAGATACAGAGAAAGAGAGGGGAAGAGAGATACAGAGAAAGAGAGGGGAAGAGAGACACAGAGAAAGAGAGGGGAAGAGAGATACAGAGAAAGAGAGATACAGGGAAGAGAGACAGAGAAAGAGAGGGGAAGAGAGATACAGAGAAAGACAGGGGAAGAGAGATACAGAGAAAGAGAGGGGAAGAGAGATACAGAGAAAGAGAGATACAGAGAAAGAGGGGAAGAGAGACACAGAGAAAGAGAGGGGAAGAGAGATACAGAGAAAGAGAGGGGAAGAGAGATACAGAGAAAAAGAGGGGAAGAGAGATACAGAGAAAGAGGGGAAGAGAGACACAGAGAAAGAGAGGGGAAGAGAGATACAGAGAAAGAGAGGGGAAGAGAGATACAGAGAAAGAGAGGGGAAGAGAGATACAGAGAAAGAGAGGGGAAGAGAGATACAGAGAAAGAGGGGAAGAGAGATACAGAGAAAGAGAGAAACAGAGAAAGAGGGAAAGAGAGACACAGAGAAAGAGGGGAAGAGAGATACAGAGAAAGAGAGGGGAAGAGAGATACAGAGAAAGAGAGGGGAAGAGAGATACAGAGAATGAGAGGGGAAGAGAGATACAGAGATAGAGGGGAAGAGAGATACAGAGAAAGAGAGGGGAAGAGAGATACAGAGAAAGAGAGGGGAAGAGAGATACAGAGAGAGGGGGAAGAGAGATACAGATAGAGGGGGAAGAGAGATACAGATAGAGAAAGGGGGGAAGAGAGAGATACAGAGTAAGAGGAAGAGAGATACAGAGAAAGAGAGGGGAAGAGAGAGAAAAGAGGAAGAGAGATACAGAGAGGGGAAGAGAGATACAGAGAAAGAGAGGGGAAGAGAGATACAGAGAAAGAGAGGGGAAGAGAGACACAGAGAAAGAGAGGGGAAGAGAGACACAGAGAAAGAGAGGGGAAGAGAGATACAGAGAAAGAGAGGGAAGAGAGATACAGAGAAAGAGAGGGGAAGAGATACAGAGAATGAGGGGAAGAGAGATACAGAGAAAGAGAGGGGAAGAGAGATACAGAGAAAGAGAGGGAAGAGAGACACAGAGAAAGAGAGGGGAAGAGAGATACAGAGAAAGAGAGGGGAAGAGAAAGAGAGGGGAAAGAGAGACAGAGAAAGAGAGGGGAAGAGAGATACAGAGAAAGAGAGGGGAAGAGAGATACAGAGAAAGAGAGGGAAGAGAGATACAGAGAAAAGAGAGATACAGAGAAAGAGGGGAAGAGAGACAGAGAGAAGAGAGAGGGGAAGAGAGAGATACAGAGAAAGAGAGAGAAAGAGAAGGGGAAGAGAGATACAGAGAAAAGAGGGGAAGAGAGATACAGAGAAAGAGGGGAAGAGAGATACAGAGAAAGAGAGGGGAAGAGAGAACAGAGAAAGAGAGGGGAAGAGAGAACAGAGAAAGAGGGAAGAGAGATACAGAGAAAGAGAGGGGAAGAGAGATACAGAGAAAGAGAGGGGAAGAGAGATACAGAGGAGAGGGGAAGAGAGATACAGAGAAGAGAGGGGAAGAGAGATACAGAGAAAGAGAGGGGAAGAGAGATACAGAGAAAGAGAGGGGAAGAGAGATACAGAGAGAGGGGGAAGAGAGATACAGAGAAAGAGGGGAAGAGAGATACAGAGAAAGAGAGGGGAAGAGAGATACAGAGAAAGAGAGGGGAAGGGGAAGAGAGAGACAGAGAAAAGAGAGGGGAAGAGAGATACAGAGAAAGAGAGGGGAAGAGAGATACAGAGAAACAGAAGAACAGAGAAAGAGAGGGAAGAGAGAGAGATACAGAAGAAACAGAGAAAGAGAGGGGAAGAGAGATACAGAGAAAGAGAGGGGAAGAGAGATACAGAGAAAGAGGGGAAGAGAGATACAGAGAAAGAGAGGGGAAGAGAGATACAGAGGGGAAGAGAGATACAGAGAAAGAGAGGGGAAGAGAGATACAGAGAAAGAGAGAGAGAGATACAGAGAGAGAGGGAGAACAGAGAAAGAGAGGGGAAGAGAGATACAGAGAGAAAGAGAGGGAGAAAGAGAGACAGAGAAAGAGAGGGGAAGAGAGATACAGAGAAAGAGAGGGGAAGAGAGATACAGAGAAAGAGAGGGGAAGAGAGATACAGAGAAAGAGAGATACAGAGAAAGAGGGGAAGAGAGACACAGAGAAAGAGAGGGGAAGAAGAGATACAGAGAAAGAGAGGGAAGAGAGATACAGAGAAAAAGAGAGGGAAGAGAGATACAGAGAAAGAGGGGAAGAGAGATACAGAGAAAGAGAGGGGAAGAGAGATAGGGGAAGAGAAACAGAGAGGGGAAGAGAGATACAGAGAAAGAGAGGGGAAGAGAGATACAGAGAAAGAGAGGGGAAGAGAGATACAGAGAAAGAGGGAAGAGAGATACAGAGAAAGAGAGAAACAGAGAAAAGAGGGAAAGAGAGACACAGAGAAAGAGGGGAAGAGAGATACAGAGAAAGAGAGGGGAAGAGAGATACAGAGAAAGAGAGGGGAAGAGAGATACAGAGAATGAGAGGGGAAGAGAGATACAGAGAAGAGGGGAGAGAGATACAGAGAAAGAGAGGGAAGAGAGATACAGAGAAAAGAGAGGGGAAGAGAGATACAGAGAGAGGGGGAAGAGAGATACAGATAGAGGGGGAAGAGAGATACAGATAGAGGGAAGAGAGATACAGAGTAAGAGGAAGAGAGATACAGAGAAAGAGGGGAAGAGAGATGCAGAGAACAGAGAGAGGGGAAGAGAGATACAGAGAAAGAGAGGGGAAGAGAGATACAGAGAAAGAGAGGGGAAGAGAGACAGAGAAAGAGAGGGGAAGAGAGATACAGAGAAAGAGAGGGGAAGAGAGAAGAGAGATACAGAGAAAGAGAGAGATAGAGGGGAAGAGAGATACAGAGAAAGAGAGGGGAAGAGAGATACAGAGAAAGAGAGGGGAAGAGAGATACAGAGAAAGAGAGGGGAAGAGAGATACAGAGAAAGAGAGGGGGGAGAGAAAGAGAGGGGAACAGAGAAGAGAAAGAGGGGAAGAGAGATACAGAGAAAGAGAGGGGAAGAGAGATACAGAGAAAGAGAGATACAGGGAGAGAGATAAGAGAGGGGAAGAGAGAGAAAGAGAGGGAAGAGAGATACAGAGAAAGAGAGGGGAAGAGAGATACAGAAAGAAAAGAGACACAGGAAAAGAGAGATACAGAGAGAGGGAAGAGAGATACAGAGAAAGAGGAAAGAGAGGGGAAGAGAGAACAGAGAAAGGGGGAAGAGAGATACAGAGAAAGAGAGGGGAAGAGAGATACAGAGAAAGAGGGGAAGAGAGATACAGAGAAAGAGAGGGGAAGAGAGACAGAGAGAAGAGAGACAGAGAGAGAGGGGAAGAGAGATACAGAGAAAGAGAGGGGAAGAGAGATACAGAGAAAGAGAGGGGAAGAGAGATACAGAGAAAGAGAGGGGAAGAGAGATACAGAGAATGAGAGGGGAAGAGAGAACAGAGAGAGAGGAAGAGAGATACAGAGAAAGAGAGGGGAAGAGAGATACAGAGAAAGAGAGGGGAAGAGAGATACAGAGGAGAGGGGAAGAGAGATACAGAGAAAGGGGAAGAGAGATACAGAAGAGGGGAAGAGAGATACAGAGAAAGAGGAAGAGAGATACAGAGAAAGAGAGGGGGAGATGCAGAGAACGAGAGATACAGAGAGAGGGAAGAGAGATACAGAGAAAGAGAGGGGAAGAGAGATACAGAGAATGAGAGGGAAGAGAGAGACAGAGAAAGAGAGGGGAAGAGAGATACAGACAGAGAGATACAGAGAGAGAGGGGAAGAGAGATACAGAGAAAGAGAGGGGAAGAGAGATACAGAGAAAGAGAGGGGAAGAGAGACAGAGAAAGAGAGGGGAAGAGAGATACAGAGAAAGAAGGGGAAGAGAGATACAGAGAAAGAGAGGGGAAGAGAGATACAGAGAAAGAGAGGGGAAGAGAGATACAGAGAAAGAGAGGGAAGAGAGATACAGAGAAAGAGAGGGAAGAGAGATACAGAGAAGAGAGGGGAAAGAGATACAGAGAAAGAGGGGAAGAGAGATACAGAGAAAGAGAGGGGAAGAGAGATACAGAGAAAGAGAGGGAAGAGAGATACAGAGAAAGAGGGGGAAAGAGATACAGAGAGATAGGGAAGAGAGATACAGATAGAGAGGGGAAGAGAGATACAGAGAAAGAGAGGGAAGAGAGATACAGAGGGAAGAGATACAGAGAAAGAGAGGGGAAGAGAGATACAGAGAAAGAGAGGGGAAGAGAGATACAGAGAAAGAGAGGGGAAGAGAGACACAGAGAAAGAGAGGGAAGAGAGATACAGAGAAAGAGGGAAGAGAGATACAGAGAAAGAGAGGGGAAGAGAGATACAGAGAAAGAGAGGGGAAGAGAGATACAGAGAAAGAGAGGGGAAGAGAGACAGAGAGAGGGGAAGAGAGATACAGAGAAAGAGGGGAAGAGAGATACAGAGAAAGAGAGGGAAGAGAGATACAGAGAAAGAGAGGGAAGAGAGATACAGAGAAAGAGAGGGGAAGAGAGATACAGAGAAAGAGGGGAAGAGAGATACAGAGAAAGAGGGGAAGAGAGATACAGAGAAAGAGGGGAAGAGAGATACAGAGAAAGAGAGGGGAAGAGAGATACAGAGAAAGAGAGGGGAAGAGAGATACAGAGAAAGACAGAGGGGAAGAGAGATACAGAGAAAGAGAGGGGAAGAGAGAAAGAAAGAGGGGAAGAGAGATACAGAGAAAAGAGGGGAAGAGAGATACAGAGAAGAGGGGAAGAGAGATACAGAGAAAGAGAGGGAAGAGAGAGAGAGAGAAAGAGAGGGAAGAGAGATACAGAGAAAGAGAGGGGAAGAGAGATACAGAGAAAAGAGGGGAAGAGAGAACAGAGAAGAGAGGGGAAGAGAGATACAGAGAGAAAGAGAGGGGAAGAGAGATACAGAGAAAGAGAGGGAAGAAAGAGAGAGACACAGAGAAAGAGAGGGGAAGAGAGATACAGAGAAAGAGAGGGAAGAGAGATACAGAGAAAGAGAGGGGAAGAGAGATACAGAGAAAGAGAAAGAGAGACACAGAGAAAGAGGGGAAGAGATACAGAGAAAGAGAGGGGAAGAGAGATACAGAGAAAGAGAGGGAAGAGAGATACAGAGAATGAGAGGGGAAGAGAGATACAGAGATAGAGGGGAAGAGAGATACAGAGAAAGAGGGGAAGAGAGATACAGAGAAAGAGAGGGAAGAGAGATACAGAGAAAGAGAGGGGAAGAGAGATACAGATAGAGGGGGAAGAGAGATAAGAGAGGGGAAGAGAGATACAGAAAGAGAGGGGAAGAGAGAAAGAGAAAGAGGGAAGAGAGATACAGAGAAAGAGAGGGGAAGAGAGATACAGAGAAAGAGAAAGAGAGGAAGAGAGATACAGAGAAAGAGAGGGGAAGAGAGATACAGAGAAAAAGAGACAGGGAAAGAGAGAGAGATACAGAGAAAGAGAGGGGAAGAGAGATACAGAGAAAGAAGAGAGGGAAAGAGAGATGAGAGGGGAACAGAGAAAGAGAGGGGAAGAGAGATACAGAGAAAGAGAGGGGAAGAGAGATACAGAGAAAGAGAGGGGAAGAGAGACACAGAGAACAGAGAAAGAGAGGGGAAGAGAGATACAGAGAAAGAGAGGGGAAGAGAGATACAGAGAAAGAGAGGGAAGAGAGATACAGAGAAAGAGAGGGGAAGAGATACAGAGAAGAGAGGGAAGAGAGATACAGAGATAGAGGGGAAGAGAGATACAGAGATAGAGGGGAAGAGAGATACAGAGAAAGAGAGGGGAAGAGAGATACAGAGAAAGAGAGGGGAAGAGAGACACAGAGAAAGAGAGGGGAAGAGAGATACAGAGAAAGAGAGAGGGAAGAGAGACAGAGAAAGAGAGGGGAAGAGAGATACAGAGAAAGAGGGAAAAGACAGAGAAAGAGGGGAAGAGAGATACAGAGAAAGAGAGGGGAAAAGAGATACAGAGAAAGAAGAGAGATACAGAGAAAGAGGGAAGAGAGATACAGAGAGAAGGGGAGAGAGAGGAAAAGAGATACAGAGAAAGAGAGGGGAAGAGAGATACAGAGAAAAAGAGGGGAAGAGAGATACAGAGAAAGAGGGGAAGAGAGACAGAGAAAGAGAGGGGAAGAGAGATACAGAGAGAAAGAAGAGAGATACAGAGAAAGAGAGGGGAAGAGAGATACAGAGAAAGAGAGGGGAAGAGAGAACAGAGAAAGAGAGGGGAAGAGAGATACAGAGAAAGAGAGGGGAAGAGAGATACAGAGAAAGAGAGAAAAGAGAACAGAGAAAGAGGGAAGAGAGACACAGAGAAAGAGGGGAAGAGAGATACAGAGAAAGAGAGGGGAAGAGAGATACAGAGAAAGAGAGGGGAAGAGAGATACAGAGAATGAGAGGGGAAGAGAGATACAGAGAAAGAGGGGAAGAGAGATACAGAGAAAGAAGAGAACAGAAGAGAGGGAAGAGAGAAAGAGAGGGGAAGAGAGATACAGAGAAAGAGGGAAGAGAGATACAGAGAAAGAGAGGGGAAGAGAGATACAGAAAGAGAGGGGAAGAGAGACAGAGAGTAGAGGGAAGAGAGATACAGAGAAAGAGACAGGGAAGAGAGAAGAGAGATACAGAGAGAGGGGAAGAGAGATACAGAGAAAGAGAGGGGAAGAGAGATACAGAGAGAAGAGAGGGGAAGAGAGATACAGAGAAAGAGAGGGGAAGAGAGAGAAAGAGAGAAAGAGAGGGGAAGAGAGATACAGAGAAAAGAGAGGGAAGAAGATACAGAGAAAGAGAGGGGAAGAGAGAAAGAGAGGGAAGAGATACAGAGAAAGAGAGGGGGAAGAGATACAGAGAGGGGAGAGAGATACAGAGAAAGAGAGGGGAAGAGAGATACAGAGATAGAGGGGAGAGATACAGAGGGAAGAGAGATACAGAGAAAGAGAGAGGGAAGAGAGACACAGAGAAAAGAGGGGAAGAGAGATACAGAGAAAGAGAGGGGAAGAGAGACAGAGAAAGAGAGGGGAAGAGAGATACAGAGAAAGACAGGGGAAGAGAGATACAGAGAAAGAGAGGGGAAGAGAGATACAGAGAAAGAGAGATACAGAGAAAGAGGGGAAGAGAGACACAGAGAAAGAGAGGGGAAGAGAGATACAGAGAAAGAGAGGGGAAGAGAGATACAGAGAAAAAGAGGGGACGAGAGATACAGAGAAAGAGAGGGGAAGAGAGATACAGAGAAAGAGAGGGGAAGAGAGATACAGAGAAAGAGGGGAAGAGAGATACAGAGAAAGAGAGAAACAGAGAAAGAGGGAAAGAGAGACACAGAGAAAGAGGGGAAGAGAGATACAGAGAAAGAGGGGAAGAGAGATACAGAGAAAGAGAGGGGAAGAGAGATACAGAGATAGGGAAGAGAGATACAGAGAATGAGAGGGGAAGAGAGATACAGAGAGAGGGGGAAGAGAGATACAGATAGAGGGGGAAGAGAGATACAGATAGAGGGGGGAGAGAGATACAGAGTAAGAGGAAAGAGAGATACAGAGAAAGAGAGGGGAAGAGAGATGCAGAGAACGAGAGGGGAAGAGAGATACAGAGAGAGAGGGGAAGAGAGATACAGAGAAAGAGAGGGGAAGAGAGATACAGAGAAAGAGAGGGGAAGAGATACAGAAAAAGAGAGATACAGAGAGAGAGAGAGGGGAAGAGAGATACAGAGAAAGAGAGATACAGAGAGAGAGGGGAAGAGAGATACAGAGAAAGAGAGGGGAAGAGAGATACAGAGAAAGAGAGGGGAAGAGAGATACAGAGAAAGAGAGGGGAAGAGAGATACAGAGAAAGAGAGGGGAAGAGAGATACAGAGAAAGAGAGGGGAAGAGAGATACAGAGAAAGAGAGGGAAAGAGAGATACAGAGAAAGAGAGGGGAAGAGAGATACAGAGAATGAGAGGGGAAGAGAGATACAGAGATAGAGGGGAAGAGAGATACAGAGAAAGAGAGGGGAAGAGAGATACAGAGAAAGAGAGGGGAAGAGAGATACAGAGAAAGAGGGGAAGAGAGATACAGAGAAAGAGAGGGGAAGAGAGATACAGAGGAAGAGGGGAAGAGAGATACAGAGAAAGAGAGGGGAAGAGAGATACAGAGAAAGAGGGGAAGAGAGATACAGAGAAAGAGAGGGGAAGAGAGATACAGAGAAAGAGAGGGGAAGAGAGATACAGAGAAAGAGAGGGGAAGAGAGATACAGAGAAAGAGGGAAAGAGAGATACAGAGAATGAGAGGGGAAGAGAGATACAGAGATAGAGGGGAAGAGAGATACAGAGAAAGAGAGGGGAAGAGAGATACAGAGATAGAGGGAAAGAGAGATACAGAGAAAGAGAGGGGAAGAGAGATACAGAGAAAGAGAGGGGAAGAGAGATACAGAGAAAGAGAGGGGAAGAGAGACACAGAGAAAGAGAGGGGAAGAGAGACACAGAGAAAGAGAGGGGAAGAGAGATACAGAGAAAGAGAGGGGAAGAGAGATACAGAGAAAGAGAGGGGAAGAGATACAGAGAATGAGAGGGGAAGAGAGATACAGATATAGAGGGGAAGAGAGATACAGAGATAGAGGGGAAGAGAGATACAGAGAAAGAGAGGGGAAGAGAGATACAGAGAAAGAGAGGGGAAGAGAGACACAGAGAAAGAGAGGGGAAGAGAGATACAGAGAAAGAGAGGGGAAGAGAGACAGAGAAAGAGAGGGGAAGAGAGATACAGAGAAAGACAGGGGAAGAGAGATACAGAGAAAGAGAGGGGAAGAGAGATACAGAGAAAGAGAGATACAGAGAAAGAGGGGAAGAGAGACACAGAGAAAGAGAGGGGAAGAGAGATACAGAGAAAGAGAGGGGAAGAGAGATACAGAGAAAAAGAGGGGAAGAGAGATACAGAGAAAGAGGGGAAGAGAGACACAGAGAAAGAGAGGGGAAGAGAGATACAGAGAAAGAGAGGGGACGAGAGATACAGAGAAAGAGAGGGGAAGAGAGATACAGAGAAAGAGAGGGGAAGAGAGATACAGAGAAAGAGGGGAAGAGAGATACAGAGAAAGAGAGAAACAGAGAAAGAGGGAAAGAGAGACACAGAGAAAGAGGGGAAGAGAGATACAGAGAAAGAGAGGGGAAGAGAGATACAGAGAAAGAGAGGGGAAGAGAGATACAGAGAATGAGAGGGGAAGAGAGATACAGAGATAGAGGGGAAGAGAGATACAGAGAAAGAGAGGGGAAGAGAGATACAGAGAAAGAGAGGGGAAGAGAGATACAGAGAGAGGGGGAAGAGAGATACAGATAGAGGGGGGAAGAGAGATACAGATAGAGGGGGGAGAGAGAGATACAGAGTAAGAGGAAGAGAGATACAGAGAAAGAGAGGGGAAGAGAGATGCAGAGAACGAGAGGGGAAGAGAGATACAGAGAGAGAGGGGAAGAGAGATACAGAGAAAGAGAGGGGAAGAGAGATACAGAGAAAGAGAGGGGAAGAGATACAGAAAAAGAGAGATACAGAGAGAGAGAGAGGGGAAGAGAGATACAGAGAAAGAGAGATACAGAGAGAGAGGGGAAGAGAGATACAGAGAAAGAGAGGGGAAGAGAGATACAGAGAAAGAGAGGGGAAGAGAGATACAGAGAAAGAGATGGGAAGAGAGATACAGAGAAAGAGAGGGGAAGAGAGATACAGAGAAAGAGAGGGGAAGAGAGATACAGAGAAAGAGAGGGAAAGAGAGATACAGAGAAAGAGAGGGGAAGAGAGATACAGAGAATGAGAGGGGAAGAGAGATACAGAGATAGAGGGGAAGAGAGATACAGAGAAAGAGAGGGAAGAGAGATACAGAGAAAGAGAGGGGAAGAGAGATACAGAGAGAGGGGGAAGAGAGATACAGATAGAGGGGGAAGAGAGATACAGATAGAGGGGGAGAGAGATACAGAGTAAGAGGAAGAGAGATACAGAGAAAGAGAGGGGAAGAGAGATGCAGAGAACGAGAGGGGAAGAGAGATACAGAGAGAGAGGGGAAGAGAGATACAGAGAAAGAGAGGGGAAGAGAGATACAGAGAAAGAGAGGGGAAGAGATACAGAAAAAGAGAGATACAGAGAGAGAGAGAGGGGAAGAGAGATACAGAGAAAGAGAGATACAGAGAGAGAGGGGAAGAGAGATACAGAGAAAGAGAGGGGAAGAGAGATACAGAGAAAGAGAGGGGAAGAGAGATACAGAGAAAGAGAGGGGAAGAGAGATACAGAGAAAGAGAGGGGAAGAGAGATACAGAGAAAGAGAGGGGAAGAGAGATACAGAGAAAGAGAGGGGAAGATAGATACAGAGAAAGAGGGGAAGAGAGATACAGAGAAAGAGAGGGGAAGAGAGATACAGAGAAAGAGGGGAAGAGAGATACAGAGAAAGAGAGGGGAAGAGAGATACAGAGAAAGAGAGGGGAAGAGAGATACAGAGAAAGAGAGGGAAGAGAGATACAGAGAAAGAGAGGGAAGAGATACAGAGAAAGAGAGGGGAAGAGAGATACAGAGAAAGAGGGAAGAGAGATACAGAGAAAGAGAGGGGAAGAGAGATACAGAGAAAGAGGGGAAGAGAGATACAGAGAGAGAGGGGAAGAGAGATACAGAGAGAGAAGGGAAGAGAGATACAGAGAGAGAGGGGAAGAGAGATACAGAGAGAGGGGGGAAGAGAGATACAGAGAGAGGGGGGAAGAGAGATACAGAGAAAGAGAGTGGAAGAGAGATACAGAGATAGAGGGGAAGAGAGATACAGTGAAAGAGAGGGGAAGAGAGATACAGAGAAAGAGAGGGGAAGAGAGATACAGAGAAAGAGAGGGGAAGAGAGATACAGAGATAGAGGGGAAGAGAGATACAGAGAAAGAGAGGGGAAGAGAGATACAGAGATAGAGGGGAAGAGAGATACAGAGAAAGAGAGGGGAAGAGAGATACAGAGATAGAGGGGAAGAGAGATACAGAGAAAGAGAGGGGAAGAGAGATACAGAGAAAGAGAGGGGAAGAGAGATACAGAGAAAGAGAGGGGAAGAGAGATACAGAGAAAGAGAGGGGAAGAGATACAGAGAAAGAGAGGGGAAGAGAGATACAGAGAAAGAGGGGAAGAGAGATACAGAGAAAGAGAGGGGAAGAGAGATACAGAGAAAGAGGGGAAGAGAGATACAGAGAGAGAGGGGAAGAGAGATACAGAGAGAGAAGGGAAGAGAGATACAGAGAGAGAGGGGAAGAGAGATACAGAGGGGAAGAGAGATACAGGGAAGAGAGATACAGAGAGAGGGGGAAGAGAGATACAGAGAAAGAGAGGGGAAGAGAGATACAGAGAAAGAGAGGGGAAGAGAGATAGAGTGAAAGAGAGGGGAAGAGAGATACAGAGAAAGAGAGAGGGAAGAGAGATACAGAGAAAGAGAGGGGAAGAGAGATACAGAGATAGAGGGGAAGAGAGATACAGAGAAAGAGAGGGGAAGAGAGATACAGAGATAGAGGGGAAGAGAGATACAGATAAAGAGAGGGGAAGAGAGATACAGAGAGAGAGGGGAAAGAGAGATACAGAGATAGAGGAAAGAGAGATACAGAGATAGAGGGAAGAGAGATACAGAGAAAGAGGGGAAGAGAGATACAGAGAAAAGAGGGGAAGAGAGATACAGAGAAAGAGAGGGGAAGAGAGATACAGAGAAAGAGAGATACAGAGGGAAGAGAGAGACAGAGAAAGAGAGGGGAAGAGAGATACAGAGAAAGAGAGGGAAGAGAGATACAGAGAAAGAGAGGGGAAGAGAGATACAGAGAAAAGAGAGATACAGAGAAAGAGTGGAAGAGAGATACAGAGAAAGAGAGATACAGAGAAAGGGGAAGAGAGATACAGAGAAAGAGAGGGAAGAGAGATACAGAGGGAAGAGAGATACAGAGAAAGAGAGGGGAAGAGAGATACAGAGAAAGAGGGGAAGAGAGACACAGAGAAAGAGAGGGGAAGAGAGATACAGAGAGGGGAAGAGAGAGAGAGTGAAAGAGAAGAGAGATACAGAGAAAGAGAGGGGAAGAGAGATACAGAGAAGAGGGGAAGAGAGATACAGAGAAAGAGAGAAACAGAGAAAGAGGGGAAGAGAGACACAGAGAAATAGGGGAAGAGAGATACAGAGAAAGAGAGGGGAAGAGAGATACAGAGATAGAGGGAAAGAGAGATACAGAGAAAGAGAGGGGAAGAGAGATACAGAGAAAGAGAGGGGAAGAGAGATACAGAGAAAGAGGGAAGAGAGACACAGAGAAAGAGGGGAAGAGAGATACAGAGAAAGAGAGGGAAGAGAGATACAGAGAAAGAGAGGGGAAGAGAGATACAGAGAAAGAGAGGGGAAGAGAGATACAGAGAAAGAGAGGGGAAGAGAGATACAGAGAAAGAGAGGGGAAGAGAGATACAGAGAAAGAGGGGAAGAGAGACACAGAGAAAGAGAGGGGAAGAGAGATACAGAGAAAGAGAGGGGAAGAGAGATACAGAGAAAGAGAGGGGAAGAGAGATACAGAGAAAGAGAGGGAAGAGAGATACAGAGAAAGAGGGGAAGAGAGATACAGAGAAAGAGAGAAACAGAGAAAGAGGGGAAGAGAGACACAGAGAAAGAGGGGAAGAGAGATACAGAGAAAGAGAGGGGAAGAGAGATACAGAGATAGAGGGAAAGAGAGATACAGAGAAAGAGAGGGGAAGAGAGATACAGAGAAAGAGAGGGGAAGAGAGATACAGAGAATGAGAGGGGAAGAGAGATACAGAGATAGAGGGGAAGAGAGATACAGAGAAAGAGAGGGGAAGAGAGATACAGAGAAAGAGAGGGGAAGAGAGATACAGAGAAAGAGAGGGGAAGAGAGATACAGAGAAAGAGGGGAAGAGAGATACAGAGAAAGAGAGATAAACATCAGTGCCACAGGTAACTTCCACAAAGCTGTGAACGATCTGAGAGACAAGGCAAGAAGGGCATTCTATGCCATCAAAAGAAACATAAATTTCAACATACCAATTAGGATTTGGCTAAAAATACTTGAATCAGTCATAGAGCCCATTGCCCTTTATGGTTGTG
Organism: Oncorhynchus nerka; assembly: GCF_034236695.1. Classification (NCBI taxonomy): domain Eukaryota; kingdom Metazoa; phylum Chordata; class Actinopteri; order Salmoniformes; family Salmonidae; genus Oncorhynchus; species Oncorhynchus nerka. The sequence continues at coordinate 77,701,797 of NC_088399.1, forward strand.
AGGTCTGGGGTCCGCTCACCAACCAAGACTTCACAAAATGGGACAAACACCAAATTGAGACTGCACGCAGAATTCTGCAAAAAGATCCTCCGTGTACAACGTAAAACACCAAATAATGCATGCAGAGCAGAATTAGGCCGATACCCACTAATTATCAAAATCCAGAAAAGAGCCATTAAATTCTACAACCACCTAAAAGGAAGCGATTCACAAACCTTCCATAACAAAGCCATCACCTACAGAGAGATGAACCTGGAGAAGAGTCCCTAAGCAAGCTCTGGTCCTGAGGCTCTGTTCACAAACACAAACACACCCTACAGAGCCCCAGGACAACAGCACAATTAGACCCAACCAAATCATGAGAAAACAAAAAGATAATTACTTAACACATTGGAAAGAATTAACAAAAAAACAGAGCAAACTAGAATGCTATTTGGCCCTAAACAGAGAGTACACAGCGGCAGAATACCTGACCACTGTGACTGACCCAAAATTAAGGAAAGCTTTGACTATGTACAGACTCAGTGAGCATAGCCTTGCTATTGAGAAAGGCCGCCGTAGGCAGACATGGCTCTCAAGAGAAGACAGGCTATGTGCTCACTGCCCACAAAATGAGGTGGAAACTGAGCTGCACTTCATAACCTCCTGCCCAATGTATGACCATATTAGAGATACATATTTCCCCCAGATCACACAGATCCACAAAGAATTCGAAAACAAATCCAATTTTGAAAAACTCCCATATCTACTGGGTGAAATTCCACAGTGTGCCATCACAGCAGCAATATTTGTGACCTGTTGCCACGAGAAAAGGGCAACCAGTGAAGAACAAACACCATTGTAAATACAACCCATATTTATGCTTATTTATTTTATCTTGTGTCCTTTAACTATTTGTACATTGTATATATATATATATATATATATATATATATATATATAATATGACATTTGTAATGTCTTTACTGTTTTGAAACTTCTGTATGTGTAATGTTTACTGTTCATTTTTGTTGTTTTTCACCTTATATATTCACTTTGTATGTTGTCTACCTCACTTGCTTTGGCAATGTTAACACATGTTTCCCATGCCAATAAAGCCCTTGAATTGAATTGAATTGAATTGAGGGGAAGAGAGATACAGAGAAAGAGGGGAAGAGAGATACAGAGAAAGAGGGGAAGAGAGACACAGAGAAAGAGAGGGGAAGAGAGATACAGAGAAAGAGAGGGGAAGAGAGATACAGAGAAAGAGGGGAAGAGAGACACAGAGAAAGAGAGGGGAAGAGAGATACAGAGAAAGAGAGATACAGAGAAAGAGAGGGGAAGAGAGACACAGAGAAAGAGAGGGGAAGAGAGACACAGAGAAAGAGAGGGGAAGAGAGATACAGAGAAAGAGAGGGGAAGAGAGATACAGAGAAAGAGAGGGGAAGAGAGATACAGAGATAGAGAGGGGAAGAAAGATACAGAGAAAGAGGGGAAGAGAGATACAGAGAAAGAGAGATACAGAGAAAGAGGGGAAGAGAGACACAGAGAAAGAGGGGAAGAGAGACACAGAGAAAGAGGGGAAGAGAGATACAGAGAAAGAGGGGAAGAGAGACACAGAGAAAGAGAGGGGAAGAGAGATACAGAGAAAGAGGGGAAGAGAGATACAGAGAAAGAGAGGGGAAGAGAGATACAGAGAAAGAGAGGGGAAGAGAGATACAGAGAAAGAGAGGGGAAGAGAGACACAGAGAAAGAGAGGGGAAGAGAGATACAGAGATAGAGGGGAAGAGAGATACAGAGAAAGAGGGGAAGAGAGATACAGAGAAAGAGGGGAAGAGAGATACAGAGAAAGAGAGATACAGAGAAAGAGGGGAAGAGAGACAGAGAAAGAGGGGAAGAGAGACACAGAGAAAGAGAGGGGAAGAGAGATACAGAGAAAGAGGGGAAGAGAGATACAGAGAAAGAGAGATACAGAGAAAGAGGGGAAGAGAGACAGAGAAAGAGGGGAAGAGAGACACAGAGAAAGAGAGGGGAAGAGAGATACAGAGAAAGAGAGGGGAAGAGAGACACAGAGAGAGAGGGGAAGAGAGATACAGAGAAAGAGAAGGGAAGAGAGATGCAGAGAAAGAGAGATACAGAGAAAGAGAGATACAGAGAGTTATGGTGATAACTTGTGAGGAAGGCCAGACATTGATGCAGCAGTAATAACTGTTCCTCAGCTGAAAGTAGACCAGCCTGACAGTGTGTGTCTCTGAGATAACATGTTGTTTAGTCCGAGGGTTTAACCATCACATTCAGAGAGAGAGAAAGGGGGAGGGAGAGGCCTTATTTATTAAACAATTCATATTTGACAGTATAAAAGGCTTGTACATGACACGTTTGTAACATCAATGAAAATCCCTGTCCCAACCCTCTTTCCCAAACACCTCTCTTCCACACCTCTCTCCCACAACCCTCACCTCTTCTCCATCCCTCTGTCCCATCCCTCTGTCCCACACCTCTGTCCCACACCTCTGTCCCACACCTCTTCTCCATCCCTCTGTCCCATCCCTCTGTCCCACACCTCTGTCCTACCCCTCTGTCCCATCCCTCCGTCCCACACCTCTTCTCCATCCCTCTGTCCCACACCTCTGTCCCACACCTCTGTCCCACACCTCTGTCCCATCCCTCTGTCCCATCCCTCTGTCCCACACCTCTGTCCCATCCCTCTGTCCCATCCCTCTGTCCCATCCCTCTGTCCCACACCTCTTCTCCATCCCTCTGTCCCATCCCTCTGTCCCACACTTCTGTCCCACACCTCTGTCCCACACTTCTGTCCCACACCTCTTCTCCATCCCTCTGTCCCATCCCTCTGTCCCACACCTCTGTCCCACACCTCTGTCCCACACCTCTGTCCCATCCCTCTGTCCCACACCTCTTCTCCATCCCTCTGTCCCATCCCTCTGTCCCACACTTCTGTCCCACACCCCTGTCCCACACCTCTGTCCCACACTTCTGTCCACACCTCTTCTCCATCCCTCTGTCCCATCCCTCTGTCCCACACCTCTGTCCCACACCTCTGTCCCACACCTCTGTCCCATCCCTCTGTCCCATCCCTCTGTCCCACACCTCTTCTCCATCCCTCTGTCCCATCCCTCTGTCCCACACTTCTGTCCCACACCTCTGTCCCACACCTCTGTCCCACACTTCTGTCCCACACCTCTTCTCCATCCCTCTGTCCCACACCTCTGTCCCACACCTCTGTCCCACACCTCTGTCCCATCCCTCTGTCCCA